>NC_069143.1:7462654-7620778 GCF_943734635.1 Anopheles cruzii
AGAGAGAGAGAGAGAGAGGGAGAGAAAGCGGACAGGAGGGAGAGCAGGAACGAGCTTCTATCAAATGAACTGAACGCAACCAACCGCTCAACAACACCACCAGACAGACTGTGAGAGAGAGAGGGAGAGAGCGAGAAAAGGGGAGCCAGCGCCCCCCATCCACCTGCGGCCGCCATCGCTGTGTGTGTGTGTGGATGCCCTCGTGAGAAGGGTTTGTAGCAGCGGACCACCACCATCCCCCACAACCACCACCACCAACCCGATCCTCGCAAGTGATGGCATGAGTGCGCAGTGTACGCTGCGGCTGCGACTGCGACTGCGACTGTGTGTGTGTGGTGAAGTGAGTGTCTAGAGTGTGTGGTGTGTGCACGGGCGTGCATGCGTGCGTGCGCCCGTGTGTGTGTGTGTCCGTGTTCGTGCCGGTGCCACAGTTAAATCGTAATTAAGAAAAACCCAACCCCGATCCCGACGCCCGGGCTGCTGCCGTGCAAACCCTTTTCTTCCCCCCTTTCTGCGGACGGGGCCTCTCGGGAAGGAGAAGACGAACGGGAACGAAAGAAACGAAAACAAAGGCCCACCCGCGGCCGCGCAGCGGGGCGGTGGGTGGTGGTTGTTCGGAAGGAAGTTCGTGTTCGTGTTCGCTGTGTGCGTCCGTGTGCGTCCGTCCGTGTGTGTGTGTGTGGGTGTGGATCGCGCAGCAGCAGCAACAGCAGCATGGAAGTAACCGGCGGCCGACGGCGAAGGGGCACGCAACGGCGGGCGGACGGGGAGGCCGCTAGCGGGCCGCCGCCGCCGTCGTCGCCGGCACTCCCCTGGTGGCGATGGCCGGCGGTAGTGCTGGTGGCAGTTGCCTGCATGACGAGTACAATACACGCCGAGTCTTTATTAGGAATAGGTAAGTCTGCTCCCCCCGCCCCACTCAGGGCCCCCCACGGTTCCCTCCTATGTACGAGTTGTTGTTGTTGTTGTTGTTGTTGTTGGGGTGTGTGAACTGAGCTGAACTTTTGGGACCCGCGGGCCACCGACGGTCCGCCTGTATCCGCCTGTGTGTGTGTGTGTGTGTGTGTCTTGGTAGTGGTGGCGCCCAACCTGCTCCGACCTCTCCCCGCCCCGGGATGGATGGGCTCTCTGTCGTAGACAAAATCAAAATGGTGCCCAGTCCAGGCGCCTGACATTTCTGTTCCGATTGCGCTGCGGCGACTTCCGCAACTTTGTCTCTCCTGTCGTGCTTGGCACCTCCTGGTTTGCAAAAGGTCGGCAGAGCAGAGCAGAGCATCCATTAGAAGGCCTCAAGAGGGCCAAGTGCTTCGAAGGAGCTCCTATTGGAGTCCGCTGTTGCTTGGCCTAACCAAATGTTGCCCACATGCTTACAAACGTCAATCAGGCCACACATTTCTCCTTCTATTCGTGTCTATGGTTTGAAATACATTTTTTTTATTCAGTACGGCCTTCCAGACACTTGTACCAAGTAGACTCCAATTCATGAAATCCATCCCTGGAATGAGGAAGGGCTTCGAAACACGCTTCCGCAGCTGTTATGACGTCATCATTTGACGAAAAACGCTTTCCACGTATGTTTGTTTTGGGTCTGAAAACAGATGAAAGTCGCTAGGGGACAAATTTGGTCGAATACGGTGGATACTCCAACAATTGTAACCTTAATTCATGGCTTTTTGCCATTTCCCAAAATGCTCTTGTGACAGGGGTACATTGCCCTGATGGAAGAGGATGTTTTTCTTCTGCAATCCGGGTCGTCCGGGTAATCCGCTAGCAAAATTTCATTCGCATCCCAACACACTGATGCTAACGCATTCTTGGTCGATTTCTGGACACGAGCCCGTTTCGGAGCCAAAAAACCAGTTATTCGTCGATTTTCCAACACGACATCCTGTACTTTTTCTACGATTTCAATGTGTTGTGTCTGTTTTTTGACGTTTTTGACGTGAATCGTCTCAAGGGCTAGTACAATCACGTTTAAACTCACAAACACTTACTGACATAGAGGCGAGGGCTGGATTGGTCGATTCGATAGGACTTTTTGGTTTCGCCTAGAGAGGTCCAGTGTCGGTCCAGAGATGGTATCGGCGGTTTCAGCGTATCGGCGTGGTCGCCTTTTTAGCCAGGTTTAACTAACTAAGTTGCAGGTTTTTTCCCGTTTCATTGCGGTTCATTTGCGGGAAATTGGAACTTGCTTTTGCCAAAAACAAAACAAAAACGGAAAACCCCCGATATATAGATCTAGAGATACATTGCCTCCAAAGGACTGAACGGCTGCAACTCTCTATTGCTATCGTATCGTAAATTTGCAGCACTGTGATCGCAACGAGCTGGAAACCGAGCACGGCGACAACTGTGGCTATCAGCAAGGGTTGAAAGGAGGATGAAAGGAGGATTTGTAAAAAAGAAAAATAAAAAGCAAATCAACTTCGACTACAGAACCGAGATCGATTCGGCAGAAGCACAATGCTGTGTGACTGTGTGGTGGGACCAGAAAGGCGTGGTCTATAACAAGCTCCCAAACCCGGATGAAACTGCGTAATATAGATCGCCGACCATCGACCGACAAATGATCAATTTGAACCATGGCATTCGAATCGATAAACGACCCCAGAGTGGATCAGAAAACATGGTAAAGTTATCCATGACAATGCGCACAAAGCAAAATTGGTTCACGATGATACAATCAAAGCTGCTTGGATGGGAGCTTCTATCCCATCCGCCGTACTTGGTCACCCCCTTCCGATTATCGTTCATTTTCATCGACGGCATCCACGGCAAATAGCTTGTATATCTTGCGATGGACGTACTTCGAATCAAAAAGAGTTTTCCATTACAATCCCAACAAACATGTGATTTCTTTGAAAAAAGTCTCATTTCATAGTTCTCACCACCTGGTCTCACCATCTCGCCCAGAAGAGTAGCGCTTCGTTGGGCCAGAGTTACGATTCTCAGTCGAAGCTCGAGTGAACTTTAGTCCCCGTTGACTCGGAGCGTAGCAAATGGCACAACCTTTTTTCGGTGATAAACATGCTGGTGAACACTCGCTCCGCGGACCGCTCGCTCCTAGCTATCGGCTCCGGCAGTCGTATTATGACATAACCAATGATGAGTTGCTATCGACAACTGCTTCTCATACCCCCCTCCCATCCGTGGGATGACAAGAGGCGCGGTGTGACGAAGGGGGGTTTCGAAATTTTAAGCCACTCAGCCGCGGTGCCCCGTGCCGCCGCGCTCTCGCCGACCGAATTCAAATCAAAGAACTGCGACGGAAATAAGCGACGAACCCGCGCAATGCGCGCGACTCAAAAGGGCATCTGAATGGCAAATGGTGAAACGCGGACCGGTGCCCGTGTGTGTGTGTGTGTGTGTGTGCGGGATGGGATGTGAAGAAGAAGCGAGCAAACCATGCTAGAGAGAGCGAGAGAGAGAGAGAGGGAAGGAGAAACCCATCGTAAAGCAATCTTCATCATCATCATCCAGGTGAAGCACCGCATTTCGTCGGCTCGTGATTCTAGCTGGTGGAGCGGCGTGGAGTGAAGAGTGGTGCTGGTCTTTCCCCGGTGTCCGCTACCCCTCCGGTGTCAACGGGCAGCGGGCAAGCTTTTCGGGTTTCGAGCTTTGCAAACGCGACACAATTTTTGGTGTACGATCGTTGCCTCCTTACCCTGTCGCCAAATGGTTTTGAGGGACAGCGACTGATGGATGGTGGGTGGGGAGTAGGGGATCTAGAGAAAAAGGTCTAAAGCCTGGTGGGGTGGGCCATCAACCGGTGCTTCCGGTTCCGGTGCACTAATTATCGAACGGTGCCGTGCGCGGGCCATCATCCGTCCGTCCGTCCGTCCGCCCGACCGTTCACCGAAACTTTCATTTTCGCACCCGCCTGCCGCACCTCACCCTTCCTCTCTGACATGGCTTGGCCGAAAGGCTTGTTGGCAAAACCAAAAAAAAAAAAAACGATTACAATCACCCTGCGGCGACGGACGGGACGGACTGTGATCGTAAAGGGCGGTGCACCTTAGGCTCTGTGAAGGCTACTACTCTCTCTCTCTCTCTTTCTATTTTTTTCTCTGTCTGTCTCTCTCTGGAAAGCTCGCGGAAGCACGCGAAGGAGCGAAAGAAAAATCGCGCTCGAACCGCGTGGCCGATGATCCCTTTTTCTTTCACCGGTTTCGCTCGATTTTCTTTCACCGGTTTTTGTTCCGTTTTTTTTGGGGGTTTGAATCGAAGAACTTTGAATCGATACGTACGACGCGGTAGACCACTCACTTTGGCTCACTTGGCCGATGCAACGATGCAGCCATATGGCACGTAGCGCCGTCCTGTTGTAAAACGGTTGTAAAATGTTGATGTAAATGTCAAAATTGTTACTATAAATGTCTACAATTCCCATAATCTGGAAGTTATGGCGTCTTAAAAGTCAAGTAATCGGTAGCTTACAATCCCTATTACCATCCCAAAGGGTGGTGGTTGAAGAGTTTTCGGACTCAACATGAAGCGGTCAACATTAGTAGTAAGCTGCGCTAGGCTAGCTGAATTGCCTGTTCTGATGTTCTGACTCAGTTACTCATCAACATTTTTCAGTGCCAACACACGGCGCCTATTTTTGTGTCAGCGTCCAGTGCGCAGTGCGCCGCGCACCACTTTCGGCGTAGTTTGTCACAACAATCCTGACAACCTGCGCTGGGTCGGCGGACAACCACCGCGGGGTTGGAACTGATTGGAACTATTAAGACGCAGTTCTAACCGGAAAACGGCTCAATTGTTTGCACGTTTCCTATCGCACTGCGTCGCATTTCGGCAGCTGCCGCCGGTGGTTTGTGTCGCATTATGCATTATTATTCAGTAATATTATAATATTGATTGATGGAAACATTTACATGAATATATAAACACGGCCGGGTCCGTTTGCAGTTCACGTGGCCATGTGTTTCGAAAAACGCTTCCTCGATTCTGAATGTTTTGGTTGCTTCGAAAAAGCAAAAAAACCGAGCAAAGTAAACCGATTTGGCAACGTATATATCGTTAAGTTTATCCGCAACACTTTCCAATGATGTACTAGGATGTTCAATAAGGCTGTTCGTCAGCCAGTTCGATAAGAAAAACACAATTTTATGCTTTGAAATGCACTTTCTAATTCAGCACACTTTATTATTCAGCCTTGTACTAAATCTCTTTCGGTCGATTTCGTCGATTTTCCAATACGATGTCCTGTACTTTGTCTACGATTTCAGTGTGTTGTGTCTGTGTTTGGACGTCCTTGCCGTGGATCGTCTTCAAGGCTTGTACGACCACGTTTAAATTTAGAAACACCCCTTTCGCTAATTGCAGGCGAACAGTCCATATAGATTTTCAACATTTCGTTGTGAATTCATTCATTTCATTGTGAAAAAATACTGTGACACTAATAAATGACTTGTAAAAAAAGAATAAGGTGATCGATTGAAATTAAATTGCACATGAACATCACAATACAAAAATTTAAAAGCCAGTGCGTAGTGTCCAGGAGACGGAAGTCCAGGTTCTACTGTGCGCTCTCTGTGTTTTTGGCAGGATCAAAAGGTGTTTGCCTCTACTTTTTGAGCTACTCAAATCTGATCAAATGGTTGATATGCAATAGCACCTGGACCCATCTGAGGGAGGCGTTGAATGCAAAACGGCCACAATAACACAAAATTGCATGGTAACGTTTCATCGCATACTGAAAAACCGGTTGGTCGGGAAGTTCTATCACATGGCACATCCGATTAGCACCTTTATACATCGCATCGGACCTTGCTGAGCGGGGCACTTCAATTCTGACGAAGATGGCTGGCGGAATGGCTTAAAAGAATGGTTTTTTTGGTGTGGCCTCCAAAACTTATCGCTAGCCTAGCTTTCAATAATACAATATCTGTTTCAATATTTGATTGAAATAACCAGCAAGTAATGCGAAACATAATCATCCGATCGTCTCTGATGGTGACGACGCCCCTGCCATGGCATGTGACTCCCTAATGACCCTGTTCAACTTCAGAACCCTCGAATAGGCGCATGTGTGCGTGTGTGTGTGTGTGAGAGAGAGAGAGAAACGGCGTGGGGAGGTTGTTGCTGGACCACCGTTTTTTTATTGACATCTGAAAGTCCGCTTCGTGACCGGACAGTTCGCACCTTCTGCATTTTTTTGACGATTTTGTCCATCAAACTTTTTGAGTCCGGTTTTACGTCCGGGGAATACAAATTGATCCGCCATGGTCCCCCTCGAGAGTCGGTCAAGATGTGTTGTTGGTTTGCCCACGGCAGCCCGGTACCGGTGGTTTAATCAGTCGGTGAATCGATGCTCGTAACATCTCCGTACTTACTCGTGACATTTTGTAGAGTTATTTCTAAGGAGTTCGCGTTCAGGAGAGATACAATAAATAAAACGCGCTGAAACGCTGCGTAAATCGCTGCGAGTTGATCAACAGTTGATGGCAATTCGTTGGTAAAACTAAAGAAACAGACAACGCCTGACCTGGCCTGGAATATTCCGTAGCGAATTCTTCAATTCTTCAGGGCAGCCCGTGCATCGCTGAGCCACACAGACCTTAAATGGTCAGAAGTTCTATTGCGATCGCGCTTCACGATCTGCCGATGATCTTTCGAAACAAAGTCGACCAAAAGTTATGACTCCCTTCAAATCAATCTGTGTGTTCACATCCCAACCGATAAGCGACTGCGCAAACAGTAGCGGAGGCTTTTACTTCTGATTTTCGTCTCCAAGTAATGGGGTGGGTGGAGTTCGTCTACCGGTCTACGGACAACCAAAAGCTTTCCGGTCGCGAACAAATATTTGCGAACGTTGTGTTAAGCTTCGATCGTTTACTTCTTCTACTCGAACCGCAACCGTCTGGAGGCGTGTCAGGTGTGCCTTCAAAGTTGCTTGTTGCATCAGAAAGTGTCATAAAATTGGCTCCAAAGTTGCGGACTTGTGTCAGCCCAAATCGCACGGTCTTGGTTGAGTAGACACGTTGGTCTGTTGTTGTTGAACGATTCATTTTCTAAAATGACAGACATGCAACACAACAGTCAACGGTTGACGAAGATATATTCGAATACTGTGCAAACTGACTCAGCCCTGTGAAACGAAACGAAATGGATATCCCTGTGGAAAAGTCAAAACAACATTCTTGCATCGGTGTTTTAGTAATTAAATTCAATAGAATAGAAGAACATAGAACTGGTACTCCGCTCGGCCGTATAACGATAATAGTAATTCTTCGTGCAGTCCAAATTATAAACCAAAGTGTACTAAAGGTCCAAGTTTGTTTTGCGTTCCGATATCTGTCTCGGGCAGTTACTACATCTGCTGACGACGCTCTGACACACACGCTCTTTTGATGGATACGGTCCGAAAGCGCGCCCATCCTGATCCCTGATAGAAAAACAAATATCAATTGCGGGGACAACGAAGTTCGGCCGGCCGGCCGGCACAGGAACTAGGGTTTCAAGTCGTACCGACTCCTATTAATTGGCGGCGTAATGCGCCGCCGTGTGAGGAACTCTAGGGCCTTGGACTGTGATGCGCGAGCCAGGTGATGGGGTTTATAAGTAAATTGTAGTGATTTTCTTCCCGTTGCCAGCCCGTTCTGGGCTGGCCTGACTGGCCTGGCTGGCTGGGGTGATGAGCGCTGATTTGAGCGATGATGATGGTGGTGATGTCCCCGAATTGCCCAGACGAAGGGAATGTAAGCCAATATCTGGGACACTCTCGGTGGAATACTCTGTCTTTCTCTCTCTCTGTGAGTCTCTTGTTCCCTCAGGCGACGGATCCAGTAATTGATCTCTTTCACACACACACGCACACGAGTAATGATGATGGTGTGCCATTGTGTGTACCGGTTTTTGCGCGCTCAGCACAGCTGGTGTACGCTGCACGCAGGCTTTGTGGAGCAATAATCTTCCTGAGCTGAGCGCGCGCGCGCGCGCGAGACGTTATTACTGATTTCCCTGATCCGCGTGGACGGATGGCGGGCAGGGGTGGGGGAAGAAGGACCGCTCCCGTCCCTTGGACACCTACCGCGCATATTCGCGCACTCCACGCAGCTCTGGCCAGCCCCGGGAGTCCGGGAATCGCGAGCAGAGCAGAGGGCTCTGCTGAAGTAGCTCTGCTCTTGTATCTCACGCCAGTGCACACGTGTAAGTTGGCTGACGGGGGCCTGGGGAGCGGACAAGAAGACAAGATACACAACGATGGGTAACACCGGAAATTTGGTTTGAATTTAATTGAATAAACTTAGCCTTCAGTGGCGATGTGTGGCGGGCTGCGCTGTGCTGCCGTTTCTTACAATAGTCGTGTGGACGACGTGGACGACGACGACGATGGATCACTTTCACCCCGCTGATGGGGAAGGGCGGTGGTAATGGCAGCTAGAGTAGTTGGTTCACCCCAAGGTGCCCTGTGTGTGTACCGAAAGGAATGAATGCTCCCTTTTGTTATCGATAAGTAGCACCGTATCGTGCGGTGTATCGGTGGCGCCCTCTGCTGTACGAACCAGAACGTAGAACAGACCAAAGTACACACAGCCGATGCGGGCCAAAGACGGCGGATGGATGGGGCTGGCTGAATGGGCTGGCAAGTCTTTTTCTCTTCTGGATTTTCTTTTCGACTTGGATTAACTCCCGAACACTCAATCGGACACCAATTCTTTTAGGTCCTAGGACCTCTTGGACACTCTCTCAAACGCTCACAATACCTTGCTTCTCTGATGCTGAACTTCTCCTGTAGGCTGTTCCATAGAGAGTTTTGTTGATTGTTAAGAGTGTCTCCAGTTAAGAGTGTCTCCATGGTCATCTCAATCCAGACGATTATGTTAAACTTCCTCGACACGACCCAAACGATCCCCGAAACTATTGTAATGAACTCCAGCCAGCTCTGGGAACTCAGCATGCTGAGACGTGGTATATCTCAGTATAGCGAGCCAACAGGAGCTTGTGTTGCTTTCTACGTTCTACTACCGCTGCGAGACTTTCGATGGGATTCGTCCGTGGTTCAGACGGTTTCCTCAGGGAGACTCCTCTAGAGGGAACTTTCTCCTCGCGGAACCTCACGAACCTCGCGGTCTCTCTTTCACTCTATTTCTCGCTGAAACACCGATCTCGGACTATCGGACGTCGTCTGAGCAAAAATAGGCCTTGCCTTGTGATCACTTCTTCAGATCACCGATAACGCATCGCCAGCCCGATGATGTCCCGCCGACCCGCGGAGCGCGATGTAGAGAATAAGTGAGTGAGCATCTCTGTGTTAGCGAAGTGGAATTGGAAGAAAGCTTGGCTTGTGGCAGCCCGCGTAGCTCATCATCACACTCACATTCACGGTTGGCACACAGAAACCGGAACACCTTTAATTTTTCTTCGCCGTCACCATCATCATCATCAATCATTGCGACCGGGAGCTGGGTGGAGAAGTACGAGCTGGCGACGAAGCAGGCAACTAACTCACATTCCGTCCCGTCCGTCCGTATGTCCGTGTCCATAAGTCCTTCTCTCAACATCACGCCCTAAACAGATACGAGGTGTGTTCAAACATTTTTGCGACATTTCCGCGGGCTACGTATCTCCGATTTTCAATTTGTGACATTAGATTGCTTATTACACATGTCATTGACTTATGGCGAAAAATTGGGCCATTTTGAGTAATCAGTTTATTTTTGACAGCTGTTTTGCTTGGACGTGTTTTGGCTCATCGTCGATGCCGTCTTTATCTCTGAAATCGTAGCGTAGCGTCCTCCGTCGTCCGTGTCATGCACCCCTTCAGTTTTCGGAACAAGAAAAAGTCACAGGGGACCAGATCTAGAGAATACGGTAGCGTTGGCATCATTAGAGTGTTGCTTTGGTCAAAAATTCGCGCAAAAACCACGATGTTCGCGCAGGGACGCGACAGCTAATTTTGGGTTTTCCACAAATACGGGCATTTGTGACGGATTGCTTCGGCCGAATTGCGCATAACTTGCAGGAAATATTCTTTATTGACCGTTCTATCCTCTTTGGCAACAACTCATGATGCACCACGCGACCCTGCAATCGAAGAAAACTGTAAGCAAAACTGTTCACATTCGACCAAACTTGGCTTTTACATTACACATCTTCTCGGTCCTCTGAAAAAAATTTGAACCACCGATAAGCGCTGCTTTTGGTCTTAATAGCTTCAACATAAGTCACAGTCAGTTTTTCACACAAAATTTGATAAAGATTATTTGACATCAATTTTTTTAAGAGGCAGAAGTCGAAGATGAGCCAAAAAACACGTCCAAGCAAAACAGTTGTCAAAAATGGACTGATTACTAAAAATGGCAGAAGTTGTCACCATAAGTGAGTGACATGAGTAGCAACCTAACGCAAAAAAAAGAGAATCGAATATACGTAGCTCGCGGAAATTGTCTTATGTCTGTCTTACTACTTTTTGAACAGCCCTCGGATGTGATGCGCGACGCACTGGGAACCCACATACGCCCTTACACACACACACACGCGAACGGTACGCACGCATGCAAATTGCTGCGCAACATATACCGCAGTCACACACACACACATAAATCGGTTAAATTAGATATTTTAGCGTGTGATGTGGTCCGGGGAGATCTCCAAAACAGATCTCCCCGGAAGAACTTCTCGGTCTTCTCGATTTCGCTTTGTTCGCCGGGGTAACGCCGTTCGACCTGCGCAGGACTTACTCATTAGGACTTTGAACTAATTCATGCGATTTTACAATGGAGGACCATAAATTTCACAATTTTTTTTTTAATAAAATGTCTGTTTGACAGCTACTGTCGTTACGCATTACACATTACGTTTTTGCAGGGAATACTGCTTTATTACTTCAGTATGAAGGAAAGTACTACCGAAAGTCATCGTCTTTTAATGGATGTTTATGGTGAACATGCTCTTGCTGAGAGAACGTGTTAGATGTGATGTTTGCGCAGTTAAAAAGTGGTGATTTTGCCTTGCAACAAGACCATCGATAGATCTGATTTGATCGCTTCCAAACATTAGGGGTCCTATCGACACGGTATCCGAGACGGACAATACTTTCAACATATGTCCCAATTTTGAAAATCCCAATAGCTTGTAATATTTGTGGAAGTACCCGACTGACCTGAAAAAAACATTGCACCCCTCATCGCACCCCTAACCGTTGTTGTGTGGGGGGCGTTAGTCGTGTTGGTCCGAACATTAAATGATCGGCGTTACCTCGTACGTGCCACGTCCACGTCATACAGTCACGTTCCAGCATCGTCGGACGTGTTTCTCCAGCGTCTTTTGCTGGACAAGAGGACCAGCGCACCTCTCCAGTTCGGACCTGAGTTGATCGGACTTGAATGCGCTTGAACTTTTTCGCTTCATTATCGCGTCATCTCTCGCTATCTGAACTCGCGCCAAGCGTAGCCTGTTCCGTCGCGGGGATCTCTGAGCCCTCCCCCGACACTACACATTCGGAACGCACAGATGCATAAGCCGGGTATTCGGTAGCTACTTCCAACAATTGCGCGGCCATTCGGCATTCTGGGTGATATCAGGAACAACGCCGATCGAACGCCGCTTCAGAGTCCGGAAACTCCCCGGGAGGGGAGACGCAGAAGGCTTGACGACAGAGGACTTTGCAAGGTCCCATATTTCTTTTTGCTTGCCCCCTGCGCACGGCATCACCTCTGGGGCGGTCTGGGTCACCTCTGGGACGCGAACGTTCGGGGGGACGAACCCGAAATCCGATCTTTACCCGGAAACCGGTATTGGAATGATGACGCAAAACGAATGGGGGGTGGGGGGGCTTATGTTGTGCTCTGCTCTCACCCCACCACCCTTTCTTCGTCTCTCTCTCTCTCGCACGCGCTCTGACTAACGTACGCCAACCGGTCTTCCGGGTTTGCTTCGATTTCGATTTCGCAGGTGGAGGCAGTATATTTAGCAATGAATCCGACGTGCCATGCCCGTTCGGGACCTTCCGATGCTCCGAGGGAAAGTGTATACCGCAGACGTCGGTCTGCAACTACCAAAAGGACTGCGATAAGGGCGAGGACGAGTTCAGCCACTGCCGTAAGTGTGAACTGCCCCGATGCCTGATGCCGATGATGATGGTCTCACCTTCTATCTCTCTCTCTCTCTCTCTCTCCCCGAACAGCGCCACCGGAGTGTGAAACGGGCCAGATAAGCTGCGGACAGTACGTGTTCAACAAAACGTACTGCATACCGCCCCACTATAAGTGCGACATGACCATCGACTGTGTGGATGGGACCGACGAGTCCGACTGCAGTAAGTACCGCCACCTGGCTGTTTAATAAGTTTTGCGCGTTCGATAAGAAAAACACAATTTTATGGTTTGAAATACACTTTATTATTCAGTATTCAGGTCTCCCTGCAACATCAATACACCGCGTACACCAACGAGATTCCAATCGATGAATTCTCTAGTTCCTGAAGGGAGAATTCAGAAGGGCTGAGAAATTCGCTTCCACAGCGCTGTTATTACCTCATCGTTTGATCGCTTTCAACGGATGAATTTTGTTTTTGGGTCTGGAAACAGATGCAAGTCGCGGAGTGCCAAATCTGGTCGAATACTCTGGTGGATGCTCCAACTAATGAATTTTTGCCATTGTCAAAATGCTCTTGTGATAACCAACCAACAACTTCTTGGCTTCTTCTGGACAAGCATTCGTTCCGGAGCCGAAGAACCAGGTTCACATCACTCTTTAGCCTCTTGCTTTGATTCAGGATCATGGTGATAGACCCAAGTCTCGTCCATAGTGATGAGTCGTTCCTTTTGCCGATTTTGCCGAGCGGCACCCATTGTTTCTGAAACCCAATACTTCAGTCAAAATATTGCTTACACTCCCCAATGAGATGCCTAGGGCTTCTAGTAAATCTCCTTCAGTAGCTCAATGATTTTCTAATACGACATCCTGTTGTTTTCTACGATTTCTGGTGTTGTTGCTGTTCTGGGTCGTCTTCAACGCTTGCACGACCACATTTAAATTCAGCAACCCTTCTTGCTACTGTACTAATTGAAGCCGAAGAGTTCTTATACACTTTCAACATTCGTTCATAAATTTCCTTTGCTAAAATTTTAATTTTTTAAACAGTGGAAAAGGTCAAGTATCGAGTAGTGCTTGACCTTTTCCACTGTAAAATATTCTGCGACACGTCGATACTAAATGTCTTGTAAACAACGAAACAAAGTGATAGATCGAAATGAAACTCCATAAACCATAATAACATTCTCTCTCTCTCTCTGTCTCGTAGCGTACCGCAAGTGCCAACCGGACGACATCCGGTGCGGGACACCGGCCCAGGGCAGCATCACGGCGGCGCTGAGCGGCCGGGGCGGCGGCACGGCCGACATTTGCGTGCCGAAGGAGAAGCGCTGTGACGGTTACCTCGACTGCCGTACCGGCAAGGACGAGGAGGGGTGCCCGGGCGGCACCGCCTGCCGGCTGGACCAGTTCCGGTGCGCGAACGGGGCCCGCTGCATCGACACGGCGCTCAAGTGCAACCACAAGAACGACTGCGGCGACAACTCGGACGAGCTCGGTTGCAGTAAGTACCACTGGACTTCCCTTCAACACTTCCCTCTCCTAATCTCTCTCGCTTTTTCTGTGTTTCTAGATTTCCCACCGTGCCACGGGGGCCAGTTCCGGTGTGCGAACGCGCTCTGCATCCCGGCGACGTTCCACTGCGACGGGTACCACGACTGTTCGGACGAGTCGGACGAGACGAACTGCACGGCGATCGCCTGCCCGGACAACAAGTTCCTGTGCCCGCGGGGCGGCCCCAACGGGCAGGCCAAGTGCATCGTGAAGACGAAGCTGTGCGATGGCAAACGGGACTGCGAGGACGGCACGGACGAGGAGACGGCCTGCTGTGAGTGAGAGCACGAGAGACCTGATGCGCTGAGGTGCCTAATGCCGCTTCATTCTGCTTCCCTTTCAGCGACGGCATCGTGTCCGGCGCTCGGCTGCGAGCACAAGTGTGGCCCGTCCCTGACGGGGGGTGTGTGCTACTGCCCGGCCGGCCGCACCCTCTCGCCGGACAACCGGACGTGCGCGGACCTGGACGAGTGCGGTGTGTGGGGCCACTGCGATCAGCTGTGCACGAACACGGACGGTTCGTTTGCGTGCGCCTGTGCCACCGGCTACACGCTGGTGGAGACGCAACGGTGCGTCGCCCCGACCGCGTCCTCCCTCGAGCTGCTGTTCGCGTACGACCGTGCGATCGTGCGCATGAGCGCCCACGGGCAGGACGCCCGGATCGTGGCGAACGCGACCGGTGCGAGTGGGCTCGCCCTGCACCACGCCAAAAACCTGCTCTACTGGTCCGACGTGAAGACGCGCAAGGTCCAGTCTCAGAGCCTGACGGCTCCGGCAGCAGCGGCAGCGGCAGATGGTGTCTCAGCGGATATGATCGGCTCGGTTCGGCCACCGGCTGGTAGCGTCGTCGTAGGGGAAGGGATAGGCCACGAGTTCACGCTGCCGGGGACGTGGGCCCCGGTCGCGATTGCCGTCGACTGGATCGGCGATAAGCTGTACGTGGCGGACCTGGTCGGCCAGAAGGTGGATGTGTTCGAGCTGGACGGGCGCTGGCATGCGGTTGTGCTCGGGTCGAACCTAACCAGCCCGGCTGACCTGGCACTCGATCCGACCGCCGGTCTTATGTTCGTCGCCGACGGGAGCCACGTGCTGCGCGCGCACATGGACGGGACGCACGCGACGTCGATCGTGTCGGAAGCCGCCTACAAGGCGTCCGGCGTCGCGGTCGACGTGATCGCGAAGCGTGTCTTCTGGTGTGACTCGCTGCTCGACTACATCGAGTCGGTCAGCTACGACGGCACGGCCCGGGTGATGATCCTGCGCGGACAGCAGGTCCCGAGCCCGTCCCGTCTGACGCTGTTCGAGAACCGAGTGTTCTGGTCGGATGCCACCAAGCAGGGCATCATGTCGGTGGACAAGTTTGACGGCTCCACCAGCATCCAGTCGATCTTCAAGGCGAAGGACATCCGGGAACCGAGGGCCCTCGTGGCAGTTCACCCGCTTACGCAGCCATCCGTCTCGAACCCGTGCGGTGCCAACAATGGTGGCTGCTCTCAGATGTGCGTGGTGACGGCCGTGCAGGGGGCACCGTCCGGTCTGGGGTACCGGTGCGCTTGCCACACCGGCTGGCAGCTGGCCCGCGATCTGATGAACTGCAACCTGGTGCGCCAGTTCCTGATGTACTCGCAGCAGCGCTTCATCAAGGGCAAGGTGCTTGACCCGGTCATCGAAGGGTTCAGCGATGCGATCCTGCCGGTGGTGTCGCGGCGTGCCCGCTTCGTTGGGCTCGACTTTGATGCGGTCGACGAACACATCTACTACTCGGACGTGCTGCAGGACGTGATCTACCGGGTGCACCGGAACGGGACCGGGCGCGAGATCGTGCTTGCCTCGCAGAACGAGGGTGTCGAGGGACTGGCGGTCGACTGGGTGTCGAAGAACCTGTACTACATCGACTCGCGCAAGGGCACGCTGAACGTGCTGTCGACGCATAACACCGCCTACCGGCGCACGCTCCTGAAGAATCTGAAGCGCCCCCGGGCGATTGTGGTGCACCCGAACCGCGGTTACATCTACTTCAGCGAGTGGGACCGGCCGGCCAATATAAGCCGCGCGAATGCCGACGGCACCGGGTTGACCGTGTTCCGGAATGTGACGCTCGGTTGGCCGAACGGGTTGTCGATCGATTTCCGTGAGGATCGCGTGTACTGGTGTGATGCGCTGCTCGATCACGTCCAACATGCCGCCCTCGATGGGACGGACGTGCGGACGGTCAATTCGCGCCTGATCCGCCACCCATTCTCGATCGTCATCCACGACGAGTGGATGTACATTACCGATTGGCGGCTGGACGCGATCGTGCGTCTCAACAAGCTGAGCGGCGAACAGGAGGAGATCATGGTGCGGGAACCGCAAACGAACCGCCTGTACGGGGTGAAGGTGTACAGCCACAGCGTGCAGCGCATCGATGCCGGGCAACCGTGCGGTGTCAACAATGGGGGCTGCGAGAAGCTTTGCTTCGCGCTGCCGCGCAACGATAGTGAGGCCGGTCCGGGCGCGGCGCCCTCGCTGATGGTGCGCTGCGGATGCCCGTACGGTGAGCGGCTCGACGACGATGGGCGCAACTGTCTGTCGGACCCGAACGCGGAACCGCCGGTCCAGGCGTGCCCGAATACGTGGGACTTCACGTGCAGCAACCAGCGCTGCATCCCGAAGTCGTGGATCTGCGACGGCGACGATGACTGTCTGGACAACAGTGACGAGGAGCAGAACTGCACCAGTAAGCAAGGGGGACAGTGTGGGATTTGGCCGTACTTGGATTCGAGTAGTGTCTTCGGCTAGTGTCATAAGAAGGTTGGGCACAAAAGAAATCCATCGTACAGTTTCAACAGTTTATGCTCTTTCTTGAGCTGACGCTTAAGAAAGTGCCTTTCACTGCCTTTTATTTGTTTCATTCGTCGTCCAACAACTTGCTATTGATTGCAATTTTGGTTTCGTTCGCGACCCGCGTTTCAGTTTTTTTGGATGCTAAAGATGCACCAGGCAGACCCGTCGTCGAAAATGTCGATGAAAACAATGGAAGTAATCAAATGTGATCGACATGATAGTATTCGTAGTATCGCCCAGGAGCTAACGATTAACCCGAATTCCCCTAACGATTAACCCTAAATTCCGAACTCCACTGTATAAGTTTCTATTTGCTCTAAGCTAAGCTGCTCTAGCTAAGGGCACGTTGCCCCTGGTGGACAACAAGCGATCCGTACGGTGTGACTCGTTTTACTCTTCCGGTTTTTTTTTTTATTAAATTCTCTGCCCTTTTTATACTAATTTGTCTCCTCCATCGGTCGCTTAACATTGATAACGATCGATTATCGGCTCGGCGCTGACTCTTGCCGGTGAGTGGCCCAGCGCGCTTGGGCTCTCACTCGATTCTTACACAACACAAGACTAACGTTAACTTATTCCTAATATGTTTGGCTATTGCCTTTTTGACGCAAATCGGTTCTCATTAACATCTTAATGTTTTGAATTTCACACGTGCAAAATAGTGGCTTTCTTGGATTTCCCCACCCATTTATGTCATTCGAATGTCTCCTCAAGTACGGCCCGGTCCCGGAGATCACACAAAAATCTTTATGAATCTCTCCTCTCCTCCTCCTCCGCACCTACAGAGCCAACGTGCGGGACGAACGAGTTCCAGTGCAAATCGGGCCGCTGCATCCCGCTCAACTTCCGGTGCGACCAGGAGAACGACTGTGGCGACCACTCGGACGAGTTCGAGTGCGGTAACGTGACGTGCGCTGCGTCACAGTTCGCGTGCGAAAACGGCCGCTGCATCCCGAGCATCTGGAAGTGTGACAGCGAGAACGATTGCGGCGACGGTTCGGACGAGGGCCCGTTCTGTGCGGAGAAAACGTGCGCGTACTTCCAGTTCACGTGCCCGCGCACCGGCCACTGCATCCCGCAGAGCTGGGTGTGCGATGGGGACGACGACTGTTTCGACAAGCAGGACGAGAAGGACTGCCCGCCGATCACGTGCCTCGCGAACCAGTTCAAGTGCGCCGACCTGCGCCAGTGCGTCGAGGAGCCGTACAAGTGCGACGGCATTCCGGACTGCAACGACGGTTCGGACGAGCTCGGCTGCCCGACGGTCGAGCCGAACCAGTGCAATCTGGAGAAGCACTTCCGGTGCCGGGCGTCCGGTGTCTGCATCCCGCTCGCCTGGCACTGCGATGGTTCGAACGACTGCGACGATCACTCGGACGAGGAGGAGTGCGGCCGGATTACGTGCCCGCCCGGCTTCTACCAGTGCCGGACGGGGGGTCGGTGCGTCTACAAGTCGTACATCTGCGACGGCCGCGACGATTGCGGCGACGGCTCGGATGAGGGTGTGGAGCACGCATGCGTAGCACCGCCGGTCCGCTGTCCACACGGCCAGTGGCCGTGTCCGGGTGTAACGGGGCGCTGCGTCAACTTGACGGCCGTGTGCGATGATGTACCGGATTGTCCGAACGGTGCGGATGAGGGCCTCGGTTGCGATTTGGCTCAGTGTCAGCACCAGGCGGGCCTGTGTACGAACGGCTGCCAGAAGACACCGCTCGGGGCGCTCTGTATCTGTCCGCCGGGCGAGGAGCTCGGACCGGATGGGCGGACGTGCCGCGATCTGGACGAGTGCAGCCCGCCGGGCCTGTGCTCGCAGCGGTGCACCAACACGAAGGGCTCGTACTTTTGCTCGTGCGTCGACGGGTATCTGCTGGAGCCGAACAAACACACGTGCAAGGCGGTCAACCACCCGGCCGCGTTCCTCATCATCTCGAACCGCCACTCGATCCTGGTGGCCGATCTGCGCGAGCAGGGTCTCGAGCGGGTCCCGATCATCGTGGAGAATGTGGTGGCGACCGCCTCGAACATGCACACGGGCACCATCTTCTGGAGCGATATGAAACTGAAGCGTATCTCGCGCCTTGACCGCGGTCAGGAACCGCAGGAACTTATCACCACGGGCCTCGATCTGGTGGAGGGCCTGGCGTACGATTGGATCGGCCAAAACCTGTACTGGCTCGACAGCAAACTGAACACGATCGAGGTGGCACACGAAAACGGCACCGGCCGGTTGGTGTTGGTGCGGGCGAACATTACGCAACCGCGCGGGATGTGCCTGGATCCGGCGCCGGGCGCCCGGTGGCTGTTCTGGACGGATTGGGGCGAACATCCGCGCATCGAGCGTATCGGAATGGATGGGACGCTCCGTGAAACGATCGTTTCAACGAAGATTTACTGGCCAAACGGGCTGACGCTTGACGTTGCGACTCAGCGCGTTTACTTTGCCGACTCGAAACTTGACTTTATTGACTTCTGCTATTACAACGGCACGGGCCGGCAACAGGTGCTAGCGGCGAGCCATTACCTCCTGCACGCTCACTCCCTGTCGCTGTTTGAGGACACGCTCTACTGGACGGACCGGCAGCTGAACCGGGTACTGTCGGCGCACAAATACCGCGGCACCAACCAAACCGTCGTCAGCCACCTCATCTCGCAGCCGCTCTCAATCCACGTACACCACCCGTCCCTCCAGCCACTCTACCCGAGCCCGTGTGCCACCGGCGAAGGTGTGGAGCAGCCCCGCTGTCAGCACATGTGCCTACTGAGCCCGTCCGCCTCGACCGGCTACAGCTGCAAGTGTCGGCCCGGTTACCGCCTGCTCGATGGCCCCGGCGGACGCTGTGTGGTGGAGGAGAACGCATTCATCGTGCTGCTGCGGGGCAACCAGATCGTGGACGTCCCTTTCAACGGGGGTGACGTGCGATCGAGTGGCCTCCTCCCCGTCGTCGGCATCGAGGCCGGTCTAGGGCTCGACTACGATCGGCAGGGTGAAACGCTCTTCTGGGTGCAGGCAAGCGGAACCCGTGCCACCACCACCACCACCACCAGCGGCAACGCCGCACCCGGGGACGATACGAACGACGACGAAGCGAACTGTACGATCTACTCCGCACCGTACGGGGGCGGTGGCAACCGGACCGAGTTCCTGGGTGCAGGCGAAGGCCTCGTCGGAGCACCGTACACCCTGGCGTTCGATTGGATCGGCCGCAATCTGTACGTGGGCAATCGACTCGCCTCGAACCTGGCCGCGATCAGCGTCGATGGGAAGCAACGATACCGGGCGGTGGTGCTAGCGAACGATGGGACACGCGGTTCGGTCGCAAAACCACGCCAGCTGGCCCTAGATCCGGCCGCTGGCCGACTGTTCTGGCTGGATGATGGAGGCTTCGGTGTACCGACCAAACTGGCGGCCGTCAATCTGGACGGCACGGAACCGATCGTGTTGGACGATGCGCTACAGTACCCGGAATCGGTCACGGTCGATGCGGAGCGGCGCACCGTGTACTACAGTGCGCAGTATCCACCCGCGATCTATGCGCTCGCTTACGAGGGTGGCACGCGCCGCACCGTGCTCGGTGAGGAAGGTGGCATTGCACGGCCCCGAGCGCTGAACGTGCACGAATCGCGCCTTTACTTCCTGGACCCGACGTACGAGAAGCTGGTCCGGGTGGACCTACCGAACGGGGACAATGCGCGGCTGCTGCTGGACAACGAACCGGATCTGCGCAGTATGGTGATCTTCCGGAAGCGAACGGCACCCCCGGCGCACCCGTGTACCGCGAGCAACGGAGGCTGCGAGCACCTGTGTGTGCCGCGGGCGGGTGGCGCCCGGGTTTGCCTGTGCGGATTGGGGTACAAGCGCGAGAATGAGGTCGCCTGTACGCCGTACAAATCGTTCGCCGTCGTGGCGCAGCTCGATGTCGCCCGGGGCTACAATCTGCTGGCCGGGGGCGCAAACGCTGCGACGGCGGCGGAAGCGATGGTACCGATCGCCGGACCCGGCCACCACATCCTGCACGTGGACGTGCTGTACCGGGAGGGCTGGGTGTACTGGGTCGAGTACAACCGGGGCCACTGGAACGGGGTGTTCCGGGTGCGCCCGAACGGTACCGAGCTGGAGCACGTAATCCGCGACGGTATCGGAAGCAACGGGGTGCGAGGGCTCGCCGTCGACTGGGTGGCCGGGAACCTGTACTTTACGAACGTGTTTCCGCACGAAAACTACGTCGAGGTGGCGTGGCTCGATGGAACGCACCGGAAGGTGTTGGTCCGCACGACAAACGATGCACCGCGCGAGCTGGCGGTGAATCCGGTGAAGCGGCTCCTGTATTGGATCGATTACGGGCAGTACCCGCGGATCGGCAAGTGTGCGCTGGACGGGTCCCAGTGGCAACCGGTCGTTACGTCGGGGATTTCGAACCCGCGCGACCTGACGGTGGACGCGCTGACGCACGACGTGTACTGGGTCGACTCGAAGCTCGACACGATCCAGAAGGTGTCCTGGAGCGGCGGCAACCGGCAGGTGGTCCGGCGGAACCTCGCCAACCCGATGGCGCTCGCGGTGCACGCCGCCGACGTGTACTGGGTTGACCGTAACCTGCAGGCCGTCTTCCGGGCGTCCAAGTTTCCGGTGGCTGCGACGGCCAACGGATCGACGGGGGCACTACCGGAGCGGCTGCGCACGAATCTGCCGCGTTTGCGGGACATCACCATCTACGACATCGCCCAGCAACCGATGGACGACAGCAACCCGTGCCGGCGGCTCGGAAACGGTGGCTGCGAGCAGCTCTGCTTCGCCCTAGCGCCAGCGCCACTGGAAGCCGGTGGAGTGACTGCGGGCAGTCCGGTGAAACCTTCCTTCCGGTGTGACTGTGCGGTCGGACGGCTAGCGGCCGATGGGCGGCATTGCGAGACGACCGACGAGTACGTGATCTTTGCGACGCGCACCGAAATCCGGGCAATCGACCTGGATCCCAGCTCGACCGCCGTCCCGTTTGCGCCCGTCGTCAACCTCACGAACGTGGTGGGGCTCGATTTTGATTACGCCGACAACAAGCTGTTCTTCACGCAGATCCGCCCGTGGGCCAAGATTGCGTACCTGCGGGCCGACAAACCGGGCGCCGCGGGGGCGGTTGGTGGGCCGTCCGCCATTACGTCGGTGCTGACGCGTGGCATCAACCCGGAGGGGATTGCGTACGATTGGACGCAGCGGAAGATCTACTGGACGGACAGTTCGAACAATTCGATCTACGCGATGAACACGGACGGCACGGAGCTGGTGATGATTGCGCGGGTCGAGCGACCGCGGGCGATCGTGCTGGATCCGTGCAACGGTACGCTGTACTACACCGACTGGGGGCGGTTCGGGACGTCGGGGAAGATTTTCCGCACGACGATGGCGGGTGGGTTGAAGCGGGCCGTCATCGATCGGGATCTGTCGCAGCCGAGCGGGCTGGCGCTGGATTACGACGAACGGATGCTGTACTGGACGGACGCGGTGCGGGAGAAGATTGAGCGGGCCCGGTTGCCGGATGGGCGCGACCGGGAGGTGCTGATCGCGGCCACCATCTACCCGTTCGCGATCACCGTGTTCCGGAGCTACATCTACTGGACGGATCTGCAGCTGCGCGGCGTGTACCGGGCGGAGAAGCACACGGGCGCGAACGTGGTGGAACTGGTGAAGCGGCTGGAGGACTCGCCGCGGGACATCCACGTGTACAGCGCGCAGCGGCAGCAGTGCCGGGCGAATCCGTGCTTGCAGCACAACGGGGGCTGTGCGCAGAGCTGTCACCCGGGGCCGGCCGGGCAACCGGAGTGTCGGTGCGATGACACGACGAAGCCGGTGAACGAGGGGCGGATGTGTGCGCCGCGGAACCATACGTGCGATGCGAGCAAGTTCTACTGCCAGAACGGGAAGTGCATCTCGCGGATGTGGTCCTGCGACGGGGACGACGACTGTGGGGACGGGTCGGACGAGGACGTGCGGTACTGTGCGTTCCACTCGTGCGCACCGAACGAGTTCCGGTGCGCGAACGGGCGGTGCATCTTCCGGTCGTGGAAGTGTGACCACGAGAACGACTGCAAGGACGGCTCGGACGAGGAAGGCTGCAGTTACCCGCCGTGCGTGGAGGGTGAGTTTACGTGCGGCAACGGGCGCTGCATCCCGGCCGCGCAGGTGTGCAACGGGATTAACGATTGCAAGGACAACGGGACGTCGGATGAGACGCACGAGCGGTGCCCGACCAATACGACGTGCCCGGCGCACCATCTGAAGTGCGACCGAACGAACATCTGCGTCGAGCCGTACTGGCTGTGCGACGGGGACAATGACTGTGGGGATGCGTCGGACGAAAACCCGCTCCATTGCGCCCAGCGGACCTGCCCGCAGAACAGCTTCCGGTGCCCGAACCACCGGTGCATTCCGGCCACCTGGTACTGCGACGGGGACGACGATTGTGGGGACGGAGCGGACGAACCGCCCGAGTACTGCAAATCGGAGGGCAGGACCTGCTTCGGGGATCTGTTCACGTGCGACAACGGGAACTGTATCCCACGGATCTACATCTGCGACGGGGACAACGATTGTCTGGACAATAGCGACGAGGATGGGCGGCACCAGTGCAATGATCGGAAGTGCGACGAGGATACGGAGTTTACGTGCGACGAAAACAAGGCGTGGGCGCGGGCCCAGTGTATCCCGCGCAAGTGGATCTGCGACGGTGATCCGGACTGTGTGGACGGAGCGGACGAGAACACGACGCGTCACAGCTGCCCGTCGCCGGCGCCTTGTGCCGACGATCAGTTCACGTGCGCCAACGGGCGCTGCATCAACCAGGTGAGAGCAGGCGGGGCGGGCGAGTTGTGGAACCCCGGGAGAAGACAACTGAATGGAGTAAACAAAAAATAGTGACAGCATTTTCTTAAGACGAGCACAAACTTGAAATTGTACGATCGATACTGCACAAGATATCGATCCCTGAAGGCATTTATCGCCAAAATATGGGATAACTTTTTAGCTAGCCTTATATTTTGCCATAATTTCACCCTAATTTTGTTTTACTTTATTATTCTGTCGTACGCTCGTCCTTCGATCTTCGACCTTCTTCCTAACCCGCGTAAACCACAAGCACGAACACAGAAGATCCAAATCGCAACACAAAAAACGCCCCCTCAATAACTGAACTGTTTTTCTCTCTCTCTCTTTTTGTCGCGGCTGCGGAAGGGCTGGGTGTGCGACCACGACAACGACTGTGGCGATGGGTCGGACGAGGGCAAGAGCTGCAACAGCCAGTACAAGACGTGCACACCGCAAGAGTTCACGTGCCAGAACTTCAAGTGCATCCGGAACCAGTACTGGTGCGACGGCGAGGACGACTGCGGCGACCACTCGGACGAGGTCGGGTGCCGAAAGGAGAACACGACCTGCCCGGACGGGAAGTTTGGGTGCAGCAACGGCCAGTGCATCGACTACCAGCTGGTGTGCAACAAGGTGCCGGACTGTGCGGACGAGTCGGACGAGCCGCTGCACTGCAACGTGGACGAGTGCGCGAAGGTGGAGATCCACCGGTGTGGCCACAAGTGCGTCGACACGCTGACCGGTTACTACTGTGACTGCAACCAGGGCTACAAGTAAGTACCGCTACGACCAGTATGGTTACGGCTCCTGTAACTCTCTCGGTTCCTCGGTTTTAGGTTGCTCGAGGACGGGAAGGCGTGCGCGGACATCGACGAGTGTATCGAGACGCCGGGCGTGTGCTCGCAGCACTGTTCGAACACACCGGGCGGGTACTACTGCAAGTGCGACGAGCGGTACTACGAGCGGCAGAACGACGAGCACACGTGCAAGCGCAAGGACCGCACGGTACCGTGGTTGATCTTCAGCAACAAGTACTACGTGCGCAACATGTCCGTCGACGGGCGGCAGTACAACCTGATCCACCAGGACCTCATGAACGTGGTGGCGATCGATTTCGATATGCAGCAGCAGCAGATGTACTTCTGCGACGTGACGGCGAAAACGATCTTCCGGTCGAGCTTCGGGTCGCTGGTGGAGGACGTGCGGATCGAGAAGGTGCCGGTGATCAAGCATGATTCGCACGGCCTCGAGGGGATCGCCATCGACTGGGTTGGCCGCAAGCTTTACTGGCTCGATCGACACTCGAAGAACCTGGACGTGGCGGAGCTGGACGGGACACGCCGGCGAACGCTGCGTAGCGGTGTGGTCGATCCACGTGCCATCGTCGTTCACCCGGGTATCGGGTACCTCTATTTCACGTCCTGGCACCTACAGGCGTACATCGCCAAGATGGGCATGGATGGGTCGAACTTTACGCGCATCCTCACGTGGGAGGATAATATTGCGTGGCCGAACGCGCTCACGATCGATTACTTCACCGACCGGATCTACTGGGCGGACGCGCATCTCGACTATATCGCGTTCGCGGACCTAGAGGGCCGCCACCGGCACGTGGTGTTGAGTGGGGCGCGCGTCCCGCACGTGTTTGCGCTCAGCATCTTCGACGACAGCCTGTACTGGACCGACTGGAACCTGAAGGCGATCGTGCGGGCGAACAAGTTCACCGGCGCGAACTACACGATCGTGCGGAACACGACGCACCGGCCGTACGACATCCACATCAGCCACCCGTTGCGCCAGGTGGCGTTCGCAAACCCATGCGCCGGCGGTGGGAATGGGGGCTGCACGCATCTGTGTCTGCTGGCGCCGCCGCTCGAGTCGACCTACCTGAACGTGGAGGGCTACATCGAGGAGGGCGCCCCGAGCTACCGGTGCGCCTGCCCGAACCAGTTCTACCTGGCGCGCGACCAGAAGACGTGCATCGCGAACTGCACCAGCGGCCAGCACCGGTGCGGGGGTTCGGACGAGAAGTGCATCCCGTGGTTCTGGAAGTGCGACGGCGAGCCGGACTGTCAGGACCGGTCGGACGAGCCGGCCGACAGCTGCCCGGCCCGCCACTGCCGGGCCGGCACGTTCCAGTGCGGGAACGGCAACTGCACGCCCTCGACCACGATCTGCGACGGGACGGACGACTGCGGGGACGGGACGGACGAGCAGAACTGCGATCTGCCGTGCCCGGTGTCGGACTTTAAGTGTCGCTCGAGCGGCCGCTGCATCCTGGACAGCTGGAAGTGTGATGGCGATGCCGACTGCAAGGACGGCAGCGACGAAGACCCGGACATCTGCCGTAAGTCCCTTTTTATTATACTTTGAGAGAGAAGATTATCAGAAATTTACCCGAGACCAGAAATTTATCCGAATTTTTATGTCGAATGTTTATTAAAGACATCTTTTCGAGACAACTTTTTCCGATTCCGAAGTGCTTTAGTGGGCCGGTAGCTTCCGGTTGACCGTTGTTCCTTCCTTGACCTTCCCCTTCCGTTCCAGACAAGCGGGCGTGCAACCCGGAGACGGAGTTCAGCTGCAAGAACGGGCGCTGCATCCCGAAGCTGTGGATGTGTGACTTCGACAACGACTGCGGCGACGACTCGGACGAGCCGGCGTACATGTGCCGGCAGCGGAACTGCACCACCGGGTGGTCCCGGTGCCCGGGCCAGTCCAACTACCGCTGCATCCCGCGCTGGCTGTTCTGCGACGGCAAGGACGACTGCCGGGACAAGAGCGACGAGCTGCCGGAAAACTGCCCACAGTGCAACCCGGAAACGGACTTCAAGTGCGGCAACAACCGCTGCATACCAAGGTACGGGATGCCCCCACTCCCTCTGCCCCTCCTAAACGGCTACTAAAACACGCATTCCCTCCATCCCCGTTCATTTTCCAGGCAGTGGATGTGCGACTTTGCCGACGACTGTGGTGACGGGAGCGACGAGAACGATACGCAGTGCAAGGGCCGGTACCGGGAGTGCTCGGAGTCGGAGTTCCGGTGCGACAACGGCAAGTGCATCTCGAGCCGGTGGCGGTGCGACCACGAGGACGACTGTGGTGACAACTCGGACGAGTACGGGTGCGAGGGTTTCCAGTGCAAGAACGGTACGTTCCAGTGTGCGTCAGGCCACTGCATCGCCGCGTACTTCCGGTGCGACGGGGATCGCGATTGCCGCGATATGTCGGACGAGATCGGCTGCCCGGCACGGTTCCCCGGGGGCCGCTACTGTCCCGAGTCGCGGTTCCAGTGCAGCAACAACCTGTGCGTGCTGCCGTCGGATCTGTGCGACGGAACGGACGACTGTGGCGATGCGTCGGACGAGGCGCCGGCCGTGTGCACGAACTTTAACTGCGACACGCTGCGGCGGTTCCAGTGCGCGAACCATCGGTGCGTCGCCCGGTACCAGATCTGCGACGGGGTCGACAATTGTGGCGATGGGTCGGACGAGAACAATATGACGCTGTGCGCGGCCCGCCAGAAGCCGTGCGACCTGTACACGCAGTACCAGTGCGCGAACCGGAAGTGCATCGAACGGGCGCAGATCTGTGACTACGCGGACGACTGCGGGGACAGCTCGGACGAGCTCGGTTGTCACCACGCCGCCACCTGCTCGGCGTTGACGCGGGGCGGGTGCGAGCACCAGTGCGTGAACCTGACGGACGGCGGGTACATCTGTGCGTGCTACGCCGGGTTCATTATCGACGCGGCGAACCGGAAACGGTGCACGGACATTGACGAGTGTGCTACGGGGACGCACGGTTGCTCGCAGATTTGCACCAACCTGAACGGCACGTACGCGTGCTCGTGCCGCGACGGGTTCCGGCTGTCGGACGGCGTGTCCGGCGTGTGCCGGGTGCTGCGCGACGATCCGCTGCTGGTGCTGTCGAGCGAGTCGGAGATACGGGCGTACGACGTGGGGCAGAACCACCAGTTCGGGGTGATCGGGGGTGAGAAGCACATCGAAACGGTCGACTACAACCCGGAAACGCAGATGATCTTCTGGACCGACAGCAAGGACAAGACGATCAAGCGCTCGTACATGGTGAACGCGGCGAACGGTGAGGCGAAGGTTGGGTTCGCGCAGGACCTCAACATGAAGGGCAACTCGAAGCCGACGGCGCTAGCCGTCGACTGGGTCGCCGACAACCTGTACTGGGCGGAGACGGATCGGGCCGGGCCGAAGCCGCGGGGTCGCGTGATGGTCGCGAAAACGGACGGCCGGTACCGGCGGGCGCTGGTGAACGCGGGGCTCGAGGTGCCGACATCGATCGCGCTCGACCCGCAGCTCGGGCGGCTCTTCTGGGCCGACGCCGGCTCGGCGCCGAAGATCGAGGTCTCGTGGATGGACGGTTCCAAGCGGCGACCGATCATCACCGAAGCGATCCGGCACCCGGCCGGGCTGACGGTCGATTACGCGCAGGACCACATGGTGTACTGGGTCGACACGAAGCTGAACACGATCGAGATGATGAAACCGGACGGTACGATGCGTCGGGCCGTGCTAAAGGGCGACCTGCTCAAGCACCCGGTTTCGCTCGACGTGTTCGAGTCGAGCCTGTACTGGATCACGCGCGACACCGGCGAGCTGCTGCGCCAGGACAAGTTCGGGCGCGGCGTCCAGGTGACGGTCCAGCGTAACCTGGCCAACCCGTCCAGCATCAAAGGTAAGCCCTGCCGTTGGATGTGCTGCGTCGACTGTACTGTCATCCACACCCGTTTTTTTTTTCAGTTTACCACGAGCTGCGCTACAACACCACGCTGAACAACCCGTGCTACCGGAACCCGTGCTCGCACCTGTGCCTGCTGGTACCGGGCGGCCGGCGCTGCTCCTGCCCCGATAACACCGTCCCCACATCGCACCGCAGCACCACCGAAGTCGTGTGTGATGCGCGTAAGTATACCAGCTGGATCACTCTCCCTCTCTCTCTCTCTTTCTTTATTAACCTGAAATTTCCGCACTCGTTTCCGCAGCGACGGAACGGCCACGACCAGCGCCCCGGGTCTGCCCGTGTCAGAATGGTGGCCTTTGCCATGAGGGTGGCGGTGGCGGCGGCAGCGATAGCAGCAGCACCACCGCCGGTGAGCTGGTGTGCGTGTGCCTGCCCGAGTTCTCGGGGGCGCACTGCGAGGTGTACAGCGAGAAGATTCTCGGCTCCACCGGTGGCAGCGCGGCGGCCATCTTCATCCCGATCCTGATCGTGATGCTGGTCGGGGTCGCCATCGGGCTGTTCTTCGTCGTCAAAAAGCGCCCATTGTAAGTGCCGCCCCCCCGCCCCCCGCCCACGCGCCGATCATCTTTATCACCTCCTCTCTTTGCAGCGGAAAGCCCAGCCTCAGCTCGTCGCAGAGTGTCTCGTTCCGGCCGGGGACGAACGTCGAGTTCAGTTCGGCCGAATTTGCAGCCGCAGCCGCAGGGGCTGGCGGCGCAGGTGGTGGCCAGCCCGGCCATCACCGACCGGGCGCACCGGGCGCTGGCGGACTCAACAGTGGGCTGCCGGTCGGGGCACCGCTCGATGGTTACAGTTTGGACACGCTCAACCACAAGAACACGGACTTCAGCAACCCCATGTACGATGCCGTCCAGGGTGGTACCGATCCGGGTGCGGGCGGTGACCTTTCTTCCGGTACGTGTATTGTGGGGTCTCGGGATCCTCGTGCCTCGCGATCTCTAACCCTTTTTCGATTCCATCCATCACCACACACACACAGATATCTACGATGTGCCGATGGAGGTAGGCAAAGGGGGCAGCAAGAAGGGCGGCGGCGGTGGCTCGTCGATTGGCAGCAGCGGTCCGTTCTCCGAGCCAGTGTCGGCGATTCTCGCCCCGAGCAGCATCACCCACCGGACGTCACCGCAGCTGAACCTGCGCCCGAAGGAGCTCAACCCGTCCACCCACGACACCGGCAAGGACACGCAGCTTCTGGTCGAGGAAGACAAATCGGAGTGCTAGTGCCCCAGGACACGCGGCGAACAGCCGGCTGGCTAGTGGGTAGAGGGCCCCGCCGCAGCTTTCGCGTTTAGGGGAGCGCGTTTCCATGTGCTGTGCCGAATGTTTGTATGCACGTGTAAGTCTGTGTGTTTGTATGTGTGTGTGTGTCTGTAGCATCTATTGTGTATGAATGAATGGGTCTGTTAGAACACAAGTGTGGAGCCTAGCTCTCAAATCATCCGGAAACACGCGTGTCGCGCACAGAGGAGAAAGGACATGAAAAGAGAAAGAGAGAGAGAGAATATTGTTTCGCAAAACTTACCATACCGAACGCACCGAACGGGAGCGCTATCCTAATGAGGTGTTTGAAAAACAAAAAAAAAAACCCCAAACACTAAACGAGCTGAAGATGGCCAACCCTCCCCTCGTGAGACACAGAAAGAAGAGAAGGGGGAGAGAAACACAGAGAAAGAGAGAGAGAGGGATGGAGAGTGGAGCGCACTCAAGTTATTGTCCATAATTGAAGCAACTACGACTACTAGGTTTTGTACATATTTAAGCTGATGGAAACTTTGTGTTAATATTGAATTTTAAATATTTGAATATTTATGATAAAGTGATCGACGGCGTCGACGGTTTTTTTTTACCGCCGCCAGCTTGGAAGGAAGCACAGAGAGGACAGGCGTAGCAGCACGACCGACCGGAAGTAGGAGTAGGCGAAGCACCACGGGGAGGGAGCAACGGTGGGGACACAGTTATAGGAAGCCATGGCATATATGGGTGTCGGCTAATCCAACGACCGCGGGAAAGTAAACCGTGTGTGTGTGTGCGTATGGGGAAGATGGGACGATTTTTAGCTCAAGTATAGTTGTTCTAAAATATTTTAAACAATGTTAATTAGTAGTGCTCTGAACTAGCGCTGAGTGCAAGGTTCTAGTTTTCGAAAAAAATATGACATAAAACATACCTCATCGCCTTCTCGCTTCTTTCCACCGAACGGCCGTAAAAACGCCCGCGTCTCCGTCGACGAGAAATGTCGTTGCTCTTTTTTTTCTTTCGAGAATACATAAAAGAACGTTAAAGAACGTAAAAGAAACACGTTTTTTAACACAGGGTTTGGTTAGGCGCACTGCAGCCATCGTTCAGATACTTGTAACTTTTATTCAAGTGATTGTGTTATTATGAAGCAATAAGGGGAATTATTTGTAATCGCGTTGGGGGATATGATGTAAAAGAAAATCTGGCACGGCGCACGGGCAAAGACCGCGATATCAGGCGCGAACCGGCAATCGACCATAAATGGATACGGTCGAAACAATCTCATTTCGCGTGCTGCACACGCGCTGTGTATTGCACCCTGAATGACGTTGCGCGCCCCCTGCCTAAGTGTATCTGCCTGTTGTTGTGGTGTGCGCTAGTATGTTCAAGTTTAATTATGAAATATTACACAAGATCTTTCTGTCCGCACAGAAGATCTGGTTTATAACATTGCCATGGTTCAAACGTAAAATGATTTCTACCTACCAGGACGCAACTATTGTTTAATAAAATACAAATCAATGCTAAAACGGAACCCCGCGGCAAAAGCAAACGCAAAATCGCCTACGGGACATTGTTTTGTTCTGATCGGAAGAAATCATGACCATGGTAACAGCACCGCGCCGCGGGAATGTTATAAACCCTTAGCTTCTGCGTTCATTGCTGCCGCGGTTAGCGAGAAAACGGAAAAGAAGTGAGTTCAAACAGATTCAGAAGAGCGAGAGAGAGCCTGTGCCGTTTTTTACTGCGGCGGTTGCCCGTAAACGTAACCGTAGGAGCTCTGCGGGGGCGGTACTTGCGGGCCCGGCGGTGGCATCTGGGAACTGGGTGGGCGCTGGGAATACTGCGAGTAACCTTGTGGTGCCGCCTGCGGCGGTGGGTACTGGCCCTGCGGGGGCAACGGTGAGTAGCCCGATTGCTGATGGTAGGGCGAATGCTGCGGGTAAACACCGGGCCCCGGAGGCCCCGGCGGAGGCTGCTGAGGACCGCCGCCCTGTGTGCCGCCTGTTTGCTGCTGTTGATACCCGCCACCGGGCTGTCCGTGCTGCTGGGATCCCGGTTGCGCGTTATAGGACTGGGGCGGGCCAGCGGATGCCCCAGCGCCTCCGGCTTGGTGAGAGGGCGGTGGCGGTAGATAGCCCGACGATGTCGTGGATGGCATCGTGACGGGTGACGGAGTTCCTCCGGCCACAGAGGTTTGTACTTGAGAATTTCCCTGCTGCTGCTGCTGCTGGGCGTTGTAACTGCCCGGTCCTTGTGCCACGGAGCCGGCGCTCGCTGCTGACGGTTGATTCAGGGTGACGGAAGCGTTGGTGGAGATGCTGGCAGCATTTTGCGGCCCCCCGTGCGGTGCCTGTGTCGTCGGGTAACCGGAAGAGTACTGTGACTGTGGCAAAGGATAGCCTGTCGATTGGCTAACGGTGGGATAGCTGCCGGATTGGCCTTGCGGCGGCAAGGGGCCCTGGGTTGGGGGCTGACCGTACGCGTTCGGACCAGGGTTCGGATAGCCCGGGTAACCGTGCGGAGGCGGAGGCGCTCCTGGGCCACCTTGCGGAGGATACTGAACTGGCGGTTGACTGGGAGGTCCGTAGCCAACATTCGGCCCACCCTGCGGTACCTGGTGGTAGCCACCTTGCTGCGGTCCGCCCGTCGGAACCTGTCCCGGGTGTTGCCCAGACGCCGGATACGGCGATCCCTGCGACGGACCCTGCGCGTTCGACGAAGCGGGCAGCACTCCTGCGTGGTGATAGCCCTGCGGAGAGTTGGTGTTCGGTGGACCATAGTTTTGCAGTTGATTCGGCGGCCCGTACGGTGTATATCCGCTCTGCGTTTGATATGGTTGGTTCGGCGGAGGATAACCGGGATAGTGCGAATGCTGCACATTATACGAGCTGTGCTGAGAGCGTTGAGTATAGCCACTGGTTTGAGGGGGAAGCGGCTGGCTAGTGGGTTGTTGCTGCTGTTGCTGCTGCTGCTGCTGTTGCTGAGAGCCAGGAGGAGCGCCACGTACGCCACCACCCGGTTGCTGGTTCGAGTTTGGTTGCTGTGCTTGGTGTTGCCCACCGACGTTCCCGCCGGCGGCGGCCGGGGACATTGGGACTGCGTTGCGGTAGCTATTCGTTTGTCCGGCTCCTGGACCGGCATGTGGCCCTGATTGGGATAACAGTGAAGCCTGCGATTGATTGTGCTGCGCGGCCGCATTCTGGGCCGCCTGAATGTTGGACTGCTGCTGCTGTTGAAGCTGATTGTGCTGCTGACCCTGAGGCTGCATTCCGGCCTGAGTTGACTGTTGCGGCGGTCCGAGCGATGCATGCTGTACGGGAATTCCCGGTCCCGTTCCGTTACTGCCGTGCGACTGGCCAACCGCAGGTTGTTGCGGTTGGACGGACATTCCACCGGGTTGCGGATATCCGGCCATGCCCGTCTGACCCGGTCCCGGGCCAATCATCGAACCGTCGTGCGTTGGCGGACCGGCGACCCCAGCGTTCGGTGGAACGCTACCCATCGACTGAAGAATATGTGGAGGCTAGAAAAAGGATCGATTTAGAGAATGGTAGAGAGAACACAGATCTCGTTTTGTCCCTATCTCAAACAAAGGTTGTTAGGCAACTGGAACATAGAATAGGAAAAGGTATTTTTAAATTCAATACCATTGGAACCTGGTCTGGGGATCAACTTCTGCACGAACCACGCCAGGCGGCTGTATCTTTAGACTGTATAATAATTATAATTTTGGTTTTTGCTAAATAATGCAACCTTTTTTTATAAAATTGGTTTTGCGACACACTTTAAAATCCTGTCAAGAAGTTCATTATCGATAGTTTCTAAAAAAAAACTTGAAAAATTTTGTTCACCAACAATATGAAGTAACACAGTGCGAACTTACCGGTAGCAAAGATTGAATATTATGCGTTGGATCGGCCAAGTTGGCCAAATAGACGAGATTTCGGTGCAGTGCCACCTGGTACGACATGCTTTCAGCGGATCTGCCCACTTGTTGGAACTCCTGAATCGTCTGAATCAGCCCTGCGTTTTCGTCTAAAATTTTCTGTATATGCATCGTACTCGGTGCCGCACTCTGCTGCGCCCTCAGTAATCCTCCCGGTCCCGGTAGAAGTGGTTGTCCACGGTTGCCCCCGTGCTGCCAAAAGACCAACAAACCATGCAATATAGAATATGGACGAAAAACACAACCAAAACGCAAAATGTGAGGTTATGCGATGATAAATGAAGGCCAGTCTGTCAAGCCGGATGGTTCCAGCATGAAATTACCTGCTGCGAGTAAGAGAGCGACATTCTTCAATGGTTTTTTTGTTTTCCACCCTTCGGTAGGGACGCGGTAGCGAATTGTTGCAAGCACTTTGCCTCGTTATTTAACTCCACAAACGGTGCACACGGATCGTACGTGGTTGAGATGTTACTATTACAAAGTAAAACACAGTGAAAGCACAAACAAGTTTATCAGATTATGTTGAGAAAACCTAAAATAGCAATCATCGTAGCCGCTCTAAACAACTCTTCCGAATGTACGTCTGCTACGCTTTCTTGCTTATGAATGCCAGTTTCGAGCAGGGCTGCCAACAACTTCGAGCAGTGCTGCCAAGCTTTATTGTTATCCGCCAACAACGCCTACACCGAATGCGTTGGTAACCCAATCTAAAGCGAACCATCGAAGACTGGATTATTATTCCCGTTTTTTTATTTGTTATTTCATGCATTTCTGTTATAAGAACCTTCTGCAAGAGTTCAGCGTGTGCATGTACAACATTCAAGGGGAAATGATCAGAACGCAGCATTTCGTAACCTGTAAATTGCAGGCATTTCCAAATTTGTGTGATTGAAAGTGTGCCATATTTTCCCGCCATTTGCCACGGCGCTGTGCTATAAAATCATACCATTTTATTATGGCACAGGGCAGGGATAGGTACAACCTTCACAACCGCAAGCTTACGGTGTAATCTGCAAAGCACGTAATTGCTTCAATCCATAATAAACTTGCGAGGTGCACAATTTGAACTTCGTTCCCAGAGTTTACCCACTTGATCCACCAAGCGCCAGCGTTAGGAGTTTTTTTTGGAAAACCACAAAAACAACAACATTCCTCAAAATGACAGTTCTCAAGTGATAAGTGCTTACGTCATAAAAATTTCGTGTTCCGTATACTAGTGAATAAGCCAACGATAACGTGTAATAACTTCGCAGAAATTAAAGCAAGTTTGCGATATCATAAAGTGAGTACAGTGGATGTAAGTGCGATGTTCATGCTCTACCGATAGTGGTGCGGACGCTTCTATGTGGGAATATCCGAAGCGAACCGACTAAATAAAATAGCCCTCTGCCAGCTTCTTTTCTCAATTGTGTTTTTCGGACTCTGCCAGAGTAGGCTGCTTTGATAAAGAATTTGCCACATTCTTCCACAGTTCGCTTTGCTCTGCGACTTCCACGTAAGCGTGTACATTCTTGTCGTGCTCCGCGCTATCTTCATCGTTCACCGTTGTCGCAACAATGACCGAAACCGAGTACGAGAGCGTCGTGCTGGTGAAACAGGAGGTGTTTGTATACAAAATACCGCCACGGCAAAGCAATCGAAGCTACCGGGCTGCCGATTGGAACCTTGCCGAACCGATCTGGACCGGACGCCTGCGGATGGTGTCCAAAGGACGTGCACTGTGCGTTAAACTCGAGGACAAAAACAGCGGAACGTTATTCGCCAACTGCCCGATAGAGAGCTACCCGGGCGTTGCCATAGAGGCAGTGTCGGATAGCTCACGCTATTTCGTGCTGCGAATACAGGACGACAACGGACGAACCGCGTTTATTGGCCTTGGATTCGGCGATCGCTCTGATTCCTTCGATTTGAACGTAGCTTTGCAGGATCACTTCAAGTGGGTGAAAAATGAGGAAAAAATTGAAAAGGAAAAGGTCGAACCAAAGCAACAGCTGGATCTCGGTTTCAAAGAAGGTGAAACAATCAAGATAAATATGAAAATAACGGTTAGTATTGGTCCTGTGCGCGTTTCGTTTGTCATTGGTCTGAATCGCAAACGCATTCATTGCAACATCATTGCAGAAAAAGGACGGTTCCGAAGCATCGTCACGACTTAACAATAAAAAAACGGGGTCCGGCGGATTGCTGCCACCACCACCTGGGGGAAATAAGGTCAGCTCACCTTCGCATCAGCCAACGACCTCAGTAACTGGCACTGGCCAGACGGAATGGGGCGAGTTTACTTCGGCAGGGTGAGTGCACAACAATTTTTATTGTTTTTTTTGTCTTGCCTTTGACGTTTTCGATTATTTGATTGATTCAGCCTGCAATGTTTAAAGCCTACGATACGAGTACAACTAATGCATTCTACTTCACTCTTTCTAAAAATTTACAGTGTACCAGGCGCGACTGCTGAGCCTTCGACCACGGCAACCACACCTAGTAAAGCGAATTCAAACTGGGTACAATTTTAATTGGCACCAGAATATAACTTAGTTGCCTAAGAAATAACTGTGTAAGGTACTCGCAGCAAAAGGACAGGAAACACAACCAATTTGATTATCAATTCGTAGCCGAGTGTTTAGCTGTAAACCGATAGAAGCACTTACGTGATTCTTTTGTTCTCAGTTACACAAACCCACTATCTATGTTGTTTTTTTTTTCTTCCAAAACAAGCACAAGAGACTTTGACATTTACATTGCAACGATGGAACGACCAAACATCTCGTAATCTTCATCTCGACGTATGAAGATGTAGTATATGTCCTAATGAATGTAATGGCAAAGCTCTAACTCATTCGAAACTTTTGTGTCTCGAACTCACTGTAGAAGGGTATGGTGCTAATGTAATTTTACTTGGCTTACAGAGGGCAGGAGTCGAATGTAACGTTGGATCTGCAACAAAAGATAATCATAAAACTATTCAACAGCAATATGGGCTATACAATAGAACGCTACTGCAAAACGTTGCATACAGTGGCTGAAGTATATAGTTTTCTTCGAGTTAAACTTTGTTTTCCAATATTACCAATAATTTAACTACAAAGAACGAGTGTTCTTAAATGTCATTTTGGTGTCTCACAACGTTTCATCAATTTAACAACTGAAAACAAGATACCACTGAGCAGCAAGATAAGCTGATGATGAAAATATTCATGGTGATGGAAGCCTTACCTGAGGTCCTTCAAGCATATCTGCAAAAAATTAAAGCTCATACATAGCGTCGGTAAGCGAAAGTCGATCCAAATCGCTCGGCGATGTATAACTAGGTGTTGGGATAGGTGTGTGCGAGAAGCTAAACAGAAGCGACAATTGTTTCCGAAATATTAGGGATAAGTCCTAAAACCGCAATGTTATTTGTTACACCGAATACGTGAAGATGTTACATGCTAAGTACGACATGCTTGCTGGTATGTCACCCCTAAGGAACTAAAGCTGGAAACAGTAATTCCGAAAGGTATAGGACGAAGAACCAAGGCATATGGTTTAGTGGGCAGGCCCCCTTGGGTGAGAGCCCCTCACTGCAGGATGTATTGTGGGAGTACACCAACTATTCCCTCATCTTGGAAAAACTTTTCAAAATAAGTATGATTGATAATATAAATTCGCTACGCGGGTAGCATTGGTACGAATCAATGTATATATACAGACTATTGCACTGGATGGTTGAATTTCAAGCAATTGTTTATAGATTCATAGAGTCTGCATTTGTATTTTTCGCCCATTGCTTTAGTTTCGGAATATTGACAACAAAAATTATAGCTCAGTTTTCAGTTGCATGCATGTTCTTTGAGAAAATTTCCTCCATCTGAGGCAATTAAAAAAGCAAAGTAACAACTATTACTTTAATTTTACGTCAATAATAATGAATAGAGTTGAATCTAGAATTACTACGTTATGAAGAAGAAAAACATCATCTAAGTTTACAATGTTATGGTGTTCAATGTTCCTTTATCGGTTTGTAGTATGAAAAAGCATCAATCTCAGAAAAATGTAAACTTTGAAGCAAAATCCTTCGAAACCATTACTGCACATGTATAAGCATCGTGTCGCTTCCTATTGTTGAATCAGCCAGACACTCACATGAGTCTGGTTCGATTTTCCAATCTTGGAAGAAATATGAAATTAAAGTAACATGTCTCTACGCTATTGTTTCTCTATTTGCTTTGTACTTTTTATTTTTAGTTAATCCTTTTATTTTAAAAGAGAATTTTTTTCCCAAAACCAAGAAAAATAAAACCAGTCGTGCATTCTGTCACAATATACACCGGCAAAAGTATCTAAATGCGTATCTTAATGTATTCTAATGTTGTATGTAAAGACATATGTATATCACGCAGTTACATGTAATGCATATAAGACAAAACATGACGGCATGTGCGGTTCAAAACGAGAAAAGTAGACATATTTAAGCGAAAATACGATACGATAAATACGATCAATAGAAAGGAGGAAAAACACCAGGAGATGTCACAAAAACTAATAGAGTGCATGAGAGAGAAGCAGCAAAAAAGGTGAACTACGAAAGTTGTAGAAACTTCCAAACACATTTGAAAGAATTTTGCATACGAATAAGTTTTATTTGAAATACATAACTGAATTTATGTATTGTGCTGTAAATTGATCTTGGTTGCAAAATCAGAACACCTTAAATCAATTGTTTTTTTTATCTAAGAGAAACAGATTGAGCCGTATTTATAGATCAACTGTTATTCCCCAAATTATCCTTGAAATGTTTTGTTTTGTCTGCAGTGTTTTTTTATCTTGTTATTCGTTTGCTTTCTCTCTTCCTCTTCGTCAATTCTACATTTTTTTGAAACAATGATTCCAATCGTTATTATTAGTTTGTTTTATTATTTACAAATACCACATAAAAGCATTCCTATGCATTCCCGTTCTTTTAGTTAGGCTTCATAGTGAGAAAATTCTACATGACCAGAATGCTGTGCTGCCAGTACGGAAAGATCAACGTATGTTTGTCCATACTAATCTGCATTATATTAGCAGGCCTTTGTAAAAGTCGCAGCGCATAATGGCAGTCGTATAAATAATACAATTTTATCATTATGTGAGCAATAGAAAATCGCAAAGAATCCCATGTACAATTTGTTTTTTTTATGGAAACGCAATATGTATTATATTTTCTTTGTTAGCTTCTAGTGATATGCAGTTTATTTTTCTTGTAATGAATTATTGAATACACTCACAAGTAAATATAGAAAATAAAGCTGAACAAATTGTATGTGAATCCATACCGAAATTGACGACCTTACCCACGAACACTTTTTCTATCAGCATTAGCCGGAGATTTGAATATACATGCACATCATTACGAATGTATCATGTACATGTTCCTAGGGAAAAATATATATATCCTATGCAACAATACATTAGAAAAAGTGTCGACCGTTTCCCCTATTTTAGATAGTATAGTTTAGATTAAAGAGAAGATTAACATCTGTTGCATGTGAAAAGCTCGTTTGATCCTTAATACTTTGGGTTTTTGGCAAACCAACTAATCCGTCGCTTCGGCGGTGAATTCTGGAAATAATAAACGAAACAGACCCATTGTTGGTATAGACTATTTATTGTTATATATGGTATAGTAGTGAAAATATAGCCTGTATACGAAATTGAACGATAGAAATAATCTACTTGTGATATATTACGCAATGTTTTAACTAATGATTCGGTTAACACCAATCTGCTAATTTACTTTTTCCAAATCATTTCAAAGGCATTTCATCCGGCAATATATGCAATTCAATATGGTATATGCAATTCAAATTGTTTGCAGGTCTATTAACCTCAGATGTTCAAAATACTGTTTACTCGCCCCTACAATTATGCAAAACTATAATTGTAGACTGAATACTCTTTTCACTGGTTCATGAGTTGGAAATACCACATTGATTGTTTTATTTAATCCTAATTCGTTTTCTTCTTTTTCGAGTGAGACGCAATAGCTCTACAATATAATAATTACATAATTTAAACACTATCACATGATTGAAATACATTTCCTTAAAAATCATTGATAATTTATAATTATTCAACTTATCGGATGGTTCCTGAATTGTGACCGGTCATTCATAGAAGAACAGATAGACGGTGAACAGAAACAACCCTAGCAGCGCCAACGAGGCATTCATACTAGCCCCTGATCCTGGTTTGTGAGCATTTCCTCTCAACATTTCCGCACGCGGCTCATCGAGAGGCATGGGTACATCGTCCAACATTGGACACCTTTCCCACCTGTCCATATGCTGTATGATAGGTAGTATATTTTTCCGGTCAGGCGTCGACAATACAGGAGGGCGTTCCCCATCACTGCCATCGGTAATATTGCACTCGTCTACCAACGCCTCCGAAATGATACGCACGAAATCAACGGCAGATTGTAACCGTGCTTCAGACATTGGCGTCGGACTAGCGGCAATATTTCTCCGGTAATCGAGAAGCACATTGCGGCGCTGTGCACTGCGTTGCTTCCGTTGGTGCAGTGCACGGATCTGATGGTTTGAATGGTGTCGCCGAAACTCGTTACTGGCTGCAGCCGCCATGGGATGTGAATCGACCGAGGCTACTAATATTGTGTTGCCAGACGCACTTCTGCCAAGGGATCGATTCGTATCAAAAATAATTGCTCGTTGACGGCTGTTTAACAGGGTCGGCGAACCGATGGCTTTTCGCAGGGCACCAACAAATAGGTTTGCTACTTTTATTTTCGAGCTCATACACGACGGTTGCTCTTGTTGGGCAGGTACTCCAAAACAAACTACGCTTTCCACAGGGAGTGGTGGCATTGCTGGCAACATAGTAACTTCATCTGCGTTAGACGTTGCGTTGCCCTTAATCATTCATAAATAACATTAAGGCTCTATAAGTATTTGGACAAAACAAAGGGTGATGGAGAAGTTTGATTCTCAGAAAAAAAAATTCCCGTCAATTGCCCACGCATAAAGATCGCGTACATCACAAGACTTAACAGCTACACAGTCACAGGACACAGAAAAAAAAACATTTTCACCCTTCATCATTCGTAGGCATTATTATCGAACGAAAGACGAATGACTGGATCGCGTAATTACGTAAAGAAATTGAGGCTATTGTTACAAAGGGATGAAGTAAAAGTACTACATTCGACACAAGACAATAAAACATTGCATCCGTTGACATCCAATCATAGCTACAAACGTGACGGGGAGTTTCGCAAAATGATACAACTACAGGGTGTCCAAACAAGCCTTCTTTTTTTCATTTGGTTATAAACCAGAAACGGCTGAATATTTTTCGAAGCTTAAACGTTTATCTGAAAGGTAGATTCTTAGAATCTATGTATAAAATAAAGTTTTGGTTGTAGAAAATTGGGAAATATGAAAAATTTATATCCAAAGTGGTAGGTCGTCAAATCATTCGTCAAAAGCACATGTCATTGAAGGTCATTTCCACCTCGGTGGCTATGTTAATAAGCAGTATTATGGTTCGGAAAAGCCACATATCGTGCAAGAGAAGCCAATGCACCCACAACGAGTTATTGTTTGGTGCGGATTTTGGCTGTTTGGTTTTCGGTGAAATTGAAGCTGAGAACTTGGACGGCATTTGGTTTCAACAGGACGGCGCTACGTACCATACATCGACAGTCACAATCGATATTCATGTTACACGAACAAACGAGTAACTATTGACGACCTCAAGTTGCAAATTCAAGTTGCTATTGCCGAAATAAGACCAGATACAAACGAAAATGTACTCAAAAATAGGTCGACCGAATGAGCTACTGCCAAACCAATTGTGGTAGACATTTGACCAAAATTGTTTTTTATAAGAAAAATTTAAGAATCAACCTTTCAAATAAATGTTAAAGCATCGAAAAATATTCAGCCGTTTTTGTTTTATAACAAAATGAAAAAAAGAAGACTTGTTTGGACACCCTGTATATATCTCTATAAGTACTAATACGCATCAAAGGGATTAAGTAACAAGACCGTTAACACAAAAGAGGATCGCTAAATACTACACGTCGACACAATTAAATGTAGTATGGAAAAAAGCTTTTCTTATTTACCTCGTTGCGCTGAAAGTTCCCCAACAAGTTGGTTGAGCTGAGTATCTGCTTAAATTTGCTGGGGGTTTTAATGCCTTTCGTTTTACCATCTACCATCGTCGCGTCGGCACTGTTATGGTTCACATCGGAAGACCCAGCGAGATTGGCACCATTTATGTTTGCATCCTTTAGAGCTTCCTTGTATTGGATCTGGCCAGTGGCGATGGGTAGCGCAGCACCAAAAGACAGGCGACCAGCCTTTTTACTCGGCGTAGGTGGCCCTGGCCGTTTGTACGATGTCACACCACTGACCTTGCGACGTGTGATCAAACCAGTTGAACTATCATCAAATGCTTCTGAAACGTTACCCTTAAAATAATATATTTAAGACAGCTCGGTTAATTAAAGAGTAAATAGTGCAAGAAATGAGGTCAATGTTAGGATGCATACTCGCGTTTCATCCTCCGCTGTATCACATTCCGGGTAGAGGGTGGCGTAGCTAGTGCGCAGATGTGGTGGCAACATCGAGTTACGTTGGAGTAGCTCCGAGTAGCGATCTTCACCTGCTTCTGGTGACCCACAGCGACCGCTTTTCAGATCAGCCAGGTAGGTCATATTGAACACTTCGCCCTCTTCATCTTCCATCAGCAGATTATTTCCTGTCGGTTTCAAACAAAACAAAATCAAGACGGTGCGTAGAAGAGTGTACGGGTTTTCAAACGACTGTTTCCAAAGTCCTGTGGAAACCAAGAACCATGGCTTATAAAAACATACGTAGGCGTGCCTGGGCCGGAATAGGTAAAAGATGTTTCCGCTCGCTTTTACTATCCTCCAAAGTTTTAAGCTTTAGCAGCAGCACTTGGTTCTCCTTCCGTATCTCCAGGTCCCGTTCGTTCTTTTCGGCCAGCTGCTCTTGTAGTTGTGCACACCTTAAATCAAGCTGTTGAAGCTAAATAATGGACACAGTCGCGAATTGGTCCATTTTGTGGAATGAGGTGATTGGTCGAGATTAAATAAATATTTCTTCATAACATCCTTCTATCAGAAGCACTACCAGGGACTTACTTTTTTTGTGTATTCCTCCTCGGCCATTGCAAATCGCTCGTGCAACTCCCGTTCTTGATTGAGTTTTGATTCTTTGTGTATTGCAATCTGAAAGCAGAAAAACCAAACGAAAATGAATCGTCATCTCCCGGTAAAACATTAATTACGAGAAAAACTTTATCCGACTTTAGATTGTTAGCAATATTTCGTTCCGAAAAATAAGATCAAACAGCAAATTTTTCCCCCGACCCCCCGCTGACAGAGCAGTCGATAACGCTCGTCGCTGTCACGCACGCAGATTCGAATCCCGGGACCGGTTGCTACGCAGCGTAGCGGTTGTTACGAATAGCACCAGAGATACATATTAACATTGTCTCTGGTGCAGACTAAGACCGCGCAGCGGTTGTAGCGCCAACTAACAAGAAGAAGAAGCCAATTTTTCCACGCGGGTTGCCAAATTACAACCACAAAACAGTTTATTGAGAGTAAAATATTTACTTCATATTTTTAATAACTAAAATGAACTTCAACGTTTTTCTCATGTCAGATGCCTATTTGTTCCTATCATAAGGTCTATTATATAGAAGATGGCATGACTCGTTTTAGTAAAACGGTGGTTCTTTAGGCCCGAGCCTAAAATGTTCCAATAACGAAGAAAAAAACAACCAAAACAGTAATGCTACACTGATGGGCACAAACAGTAGGCAGCGCAACCATGCCACGGTTTGGCCGACATACGCTGAGACCCGCTTGCGAGCAGCTCTTCTATCGGTTTGCTTCAATAACTCAGTTCCGTCGCCTACTGATTTATCTTCCTGCAATAGAAAAAAGGGAATTCCACCAATCAGATAGAGGCTACCCGGTCATTTGTTGGAAATGCTGCGATCTTTTACGTCGTGCTGTTTTTCGAATGATGATGTTGTCCCTAGAAACCCACAGTATATGACACCAGTAGATATATAATTAATCAACCACCAGCTCATATGCTTTACATTAAAATATTTTGCCAAAACCAAGGCTACCCGTTACTATCAATTATTAAACAAGTTAACGGTGACTTGTAATCATAGAAAAATGGTAGAGTTTCGATGTAGAGTTACTCACCATTCGTTCCTTCATCTTGCCCATATTTTCCTCGAATTCAATCCGTAGCTCACGTTTCTGTTCTTCGAAACGCTTTTTAATCGTTTCATTTTTCTCGCGAAGTGTGTTGAATTCGTTTAGCCAGGTTTTTTCCTTTTCAGCTACCTCCTTTCGTTCCTTGGTCAGCTTAGCCGCAAAGACCATGTTATGATTCCAGCATGTGTCGTACTTGCTCTGCAATTCCTTATGTTCCTTCGTCAATTCTTTCAATTCCGTTTCATATCGTTGACATGTCTTGAGTTGTTCGGTTTTCTCTGACGAAGCTAAACGCTCCTTGTACAACTTAGCTACAAGGATTTCGCTGTCCCCCTTTAATTTCTCATATGCTACCAGCATCTCTTTGTGCACAATGGTCAATTGGGTTACCTTCTGTTCCAAAAGTTCTCGTTGTTTTGCGGCATCCACCTGGTTGCACTCAAGGATAGTACATTCTTGTGTGGATTTCAACAAGATTGACTGCTGCGCATTATAACGCTCTTCCAAAGTAAGCAAATCTGACTTCGTTTTCTCGTGAGCATCTCTGGTAGTTGAAATCTCATTCAGCAGTTTTACACACTGCGCATCCAAATCCGAAAGCTGCTTTTGCAATGCTACATTGTGGTGATTGTTTTTCTTAGTTTCTTCCAAAGATGCATGAGTGTCTTTGAACAAATTTTTCAGTTCCGAAAGCTCGAGATGGTGATTTGTTTGTTCTATTTCCCGCTGCTCATTAAGGATTTGTAGTTTGCATTTGAACTCTTCCTTCTTCATAGTTTCTTGTTGGAGTAGTTCTTCCAAATGCTTTTTCGTTGCTTGCTGTGTTTCAAAAGATGTACGCAGTTGCATTAGTTGTTCATTCATATCGTTTTTAGTATGCTCTAGCTCAGGGATCTTGGAATCCAATTTGCATTTAAACTCTTCCTTACTGAAAGTTTCTTGTTGGAGTAGTTCTTCCAAATGGTTTTTCGTTGTTTGTACTGCTTCGAAAGATATTTGTAATTTATACAACCGGTCAGTCAAATCAGATCTATCCCGCTCCAGTGTTGCTTTTGAAGCTAGTAGCTGTTCAACTTGATCATTAACATTTCTCAGATTGTCCGAAAGCTTAGCGATATCCTGTTCCTTCTCCTTCAATAACACCTCCACTACAGATGAGGCTAAGTTTTCACGGTCACGGCAACAACTATCGTTGATTGAAACATTTTTGAACGACACATCCAAGAAGTCACTTGAACAATCAAAACTCTCTGGAACCTGAGGACACGTGAGCTTATTTTCATGAATGAATCGCCGCAACTCGTTCACATTTTCTTGCAAAATTGTGTTGGCCTCTTCCTTTTTGAAGGCTTCCTCCTTTATCGATTGCATCAGCCTTTCAATCTGAAGAATATGTTCTTGCAGGTTTCTGTTCGCCAATTGTAGCTCCTTATTTCGCTCCGTCACAGAACGTTCATTCCCTCGTGCCTTATGAATTTCATCTTCCAATGTTTCAACGCAATCGATTTTCTCCTTCAATTGTTTCCGAAGCTCAGTTATGTTGTCGTGATGGTCAAGATCTAGTGACTGTTCTTTTGGGCTCAGTACGCACAGCTGCTCCTTCATCTCCAGTGCGTTGATCTTCGTCAAAAGCCTTTTATTTTGATCACCTGCCCTGCGTAGCATCTGCTGCAATTGCTCGATATGCTTGTCAAGAGATGCGTTTTCCAAGCGCGCCGATTCTAGTTGCGTTGTCAATCCTCTTAATTTGGACTGCATCATTGCTTGTTTCGACGCTGATTTTGGGCGTGTTATTTGTTGGGCCAGTGTTTTAAGCGGGCTGTTGGTAAAAATCTCAGTTGATTTGTCTTCAACACCCACCAAAAATTTACTGGTTGCGGGTTGGAGGTTGAACTCTGCTCCTTTCGTAGCAGTCAAAACTGCATCGTCGACAAAGCTGCGATTGACTTTAGGTTCTGTCGTACCTTCCGCAACAAAGGATTTCAGAAAAGTTTTCAACATGTGTTGTTGTGACTCGTCGAATTGTTTGCAGATGTTTTGAAAAAATGAAACGGGATGACGGACGCAAGAAAAATACAGGAGTAATGAAAAAATGTACACATATTCTCCTTTTGTTATTTTTCCTTCGGCACTGAGTTGAAGCTCAAAGTCGGGAAAATGCGAACGCAAAAACTCTATTGCTGTGTTTTGCTTTATCTCAAACGTAGGACTGAGTCGGTGACGGAATGTTTCATAAAACGAGCTCAATGTAACAGAATCATCCTTGTTGATTGGGGTGGAAGATTGCACCTTCAGTAGGAAGAAATCAATTGGTGAGTTAATTGAAAGAGCCCAAAAACAAACCAAAAGGAGGATAGATGGAAATAGGAGAGTTAGCTTTAGGAAAAGCAGACAAACGTACATACCCAAAGAAACAGCACCTTACGCCATAGCGTTAAACAATCCTGCTTCGTTATTACGGTAATCTCCATAACTTTTGTTACTGCTTAGACATCAATTTCAACGGAATTATAACTTTTACAGACGCCGTAGTGATGGACACGAACACAAGAAGCCGAGCCGGAGCAGTTTACGACCGTTACAAAATGGGAGTTACAAAAAGAAACTACGCGTCGATACAGAACAGCGATGGTGAGGCATGAAAACGAAAACAACTGACAGCTCTTGACAACAAACCGAAACTTTCGACCGCTCGATTGAAAAGGCTTTTATAACAGTTTTTCGATTATACCACTTATGAGAATGTTATTTTTAACGTATCGCTATGTTTGAATATTTAATATGTATTTTCCAAGAAAATATTTGTTTTGTGATAAAATTTCAGTGTGCTTTGCTAAAAAATTTGCTTTACATATTTTCACTTATTTTGCCACCAGTAGTCACCAAAACAAGGCCTAAAATTATTCTGAAGGGAACCGATCAATGAAATTATTCGGAAATTAGGAAATTATTTCTACGTCAGAAATAATTAGGAAATTATCCCAACTGGCATTTATTGCGAAAAGTAGGTTGTTGTTTTAATTTGGTTCAATTAAGAGCCTTGAAGCTCTTCAATATGTTCGTTCTTTACACATAGTGAAAACACACAGAATGATATGGGTTTTTAGTTTGGTTTTTATTTCATTTGTGCATAGGATAGGGAGAGGGTGTTGTACATTTCATCAAAATGAAATCATATCACAATTGGTTGACATAATAATTAATATTTAATTCATAATGTATAATGCGCTTTGAGTATATTCAATACGTATGTTTGTAGCAGTTGCTGGATGTCATTTCTGACTTCAAAAGAAACGAAACTCATTGTGGTTAACATTTTGAGGTCATGAGATGAGTTTGTGTTTAATATTCATCGCATATCAGGTGGCACAGAATTGGCCCAATAGCAAAACGGAAACAAAACACTAAGATGCACAGTTAATTACATGTATTAAATACATATAGTACATATATGGCATAAACAGCATTGTTTCTAGTGATTGGTCTGCTCTACTCCAATAGAAAAACCGTTCCGATATTTACAAACAAAAGAACATCGCGCAATGAGAGTCTTCATATCGGAGGAAAAGAACCGAAAAACGATCGATAGAAAATGCTTTCAAAAGTTATTCAACTCTTCCGAGTTTAAAATTTCGAAATCACTATCCTTGTCATCGTCTGAAGAATTTTCATGTTTCGACGACGGTTGTAACAACCGTGTTGAACGTATCGCGCCGCCGATGGCGTCGATGATGATAGAGCTTTTGGACTGCTCGGAAGGAATTGCCCCGGAACCGCTGCTGCTGCTGCCACTGCCAGTTGGTCGCTGGACAGTAGTTGCATTCATTAAGCACTGAAACATAGCGCCCATCAGCGCGCTGTTTGCTGGGTTCACCGCACAAGATGCAATATTGAGTTCAGTTGTGTCATTACTCCCTGCAGAAACACGCTTTTGTCTGCTTTGCTTCATTTTCTCTGATACAGTGCTTTTTGTCCGACTACGAGCCTCGGAAGACTCCCCACCGAAAGAGAGGCCGCTCGAGATGTTCTCGTCCGAATCAGACGAACTGTTCGCATTAAAGTGACTGATTTTAAACTGTATCCGTTCGTCGCACACTTCTTCTATGGCGGTTTTCGTACCATTTGTGCACCTCTTACGCACCATTTGCGAGCCACCATCGTCCATGAATAATTCGTCACTGCTGGAGTCACTCTGTTCGACTGTTTCTAATTCCCTACTACCATCCTCCGGTAACAGCATCCTAATGTACAGCTCATCTTCTCCGTAATTGTCTCCTTCTTGGGCGGATTTCTCGTTGCACCAATCAATGTGCATCGGAATATCGCCCTTCTCTCCAACCTCTTTTAGCAGCGACTGATTAAGTTCGTTGATTTCTGGAAGAAACTCTTTTACCTCTAGCTCGAACTGCTGCTCCTGGATAGTAGCTATAAAGAAGAAAAAAAAACCATATAAATGCATTAACGGCATGCAATGCGTAAATCGTGTGCTCTTTCAAATCATACCAGTATCGTTGCTAAAGACTACTTTAATATCGTATGTCCATTTTATGACCACTCCTAGCACTAGCAGGGACATTAGTATCATCCACCAAGGAAGCACGAAAAACAAGATGATTGGCGTGAGAACAGTCACTACTAGCGCAATTGTAAAGCCATAGGGTCTACTGTTTCGCAGTGTGCAACAACGTGCTCTTGCTTTCGCGATCGCTGTGTCGAGGCGCGAAGAAGTCTGCAACTGCACCGAAGAACAGTGCCGACACCAGAGCGCTCCGAGCGACACGGCGCCTACCATAGCCGCTGGCCGACAGTCGTACCTGCGAAACGGAAGTGAAAATAATTTTGATGGCAACAAAACAACATGAGAAGTTCCTTTCGCGCGTCTCACCACTTACCAGAAAGTGCCACAGAGTAGCGCCACAAGAAGTAACGTTCGCAAAGCCGTGTCGGAATTGCACCACGTCTCGCCTCGCCACCACGTCTCGCCTCGCCACCACGTCTCGCCTCGCCACCACATAGTTGACAATTTTTCGCTTAACGTCTTCATGGACTGTGATCAGACTCAAAAGTCAATTGTTGAAAGAGAAATGGAAAATGAACCAACTTGAATAAATCGATTGCGGAGCGGAAACACAATTTCGCAAACAGACCATAAATAACTAGCCCTTTTGGTACTAATCCGTGTGCGTCCACTTCTACCACTGAGCTACGCAACAAACATCATACGCGTTAAGAGGCAGTGTGTTTTGGATTTCCCTAGCATTTGTTTACTGTTTTTCGTTGTCCATTTGAGGACGAACGCTGTATCATTGTTGTTCGACACGGAAAACGCCCGTTTCAGAAAAACAAAGGCCAATAAATGAATGGCGCACTCGATGCGTACGATTTCGCCCGAAGACCGGCAACGTGATTGCCTACCATTTAAATCAATCCTACTGGTATGCGTGCGAGCGGCGAAATGGATGATACGCTTTCCACCGACCCAATGACTAGCAGAAACCTAGATTTGTTGCGCGAAGGACGCAAGTACACTTCATTTAAAAATAACTATTTCTCCTCACATTTACGTTCCTGTACTGCGAACAAAATATACAGCGCTGTGTGCGAACGTTTCATTGTAAAAAGAAGAATTAAATATAGTAATGGACAACGCATGGATAAGTTCTAAAGGCCCACTATGGCATCAATTTGCCACTTTACCAAGTGAGTTTGAGTTTGAATGCGAACTTAAAACTGTGAACGGCCGGAGAGACGGTTTTACGCAACACTAGCGACACTTGATGATTGCACACGTTACAACGCAAATGCGTTTTACGAATGACTACGTCTTTGCTATCGTCATTTACGATTCGTCGCCACCGCCGCGCAGTGATAAATTATTCGCAAAAAAGTTACACCGAGTTGGCCATATGACGTAGCGGGTTGCGTTGGAAAACCAGCGGCCACAGGAAACCAATGATTTGGCCGTTGCTCACGGATGTTTTTGCAATCATGCTATTTATGTGAAGGCACAACCTGGAAGTTGCAAAAGTCTGAATAGAGCATTGCAGCCATTATCCTGAGCTGAATGCCATTTAGCACCTGCCATATTGAGTAGCTTCCAGCTTCCGGTCAAGCTATTTGGGTCACGATCAGATGGAGATTACTAAAACAATGCATATAAGTTAAAAAAACACTACATTGGTCCCTGCTCACGGTACGGAAGCCACCGATCCCTGCTCGCATTTGCAACCAATAGGGCAATAGAAAAGAATGAAATCCAAATCACTTCTGTTGATTCTACCAAACACACGATTAGCAGCACTTATTTACCTTTCTTATCATAGGATACGCTTACGCTGCGATGCTCGGACACTACACAAAATTGCTTGGATAAACTAACACAGCACATAGCCTAAAGGAAACGAGCATAATGGCGAACGAAACGGCGGCGGATTTCACCGTAGTTTGATAGATGAAGCTCTGTTTTGTTCCGTAATAGAAGAACGAAGAAATAAATGTGGCCTACTTAAGAACCCTAGCGTGAGTGAAGTATTCCGTGAGCAGAAAGGCAAAAATACACCTTGTACAAGCAAGGGAGAACCGATATTTGTATCTTTTTGCAGTGTGGGCGTGTGTATGTGTTTAGATAATGGTAAAAATGTGTACAAACACGAAAAACATTTTGACGTCCACTCCGCATGGCAGATTCATACAGAGCTTGCGCCCGAGGCGACAGAAACAGAGAAGGCATTGAATTTAAATTTTCTTTTGTTCCTTCTTTTCCTGTTGCCCGCTTCGCCGTCTTCAGGAAGAGCAGGTGCTGTAAGAATTTGGATTCTCAGTATTATGTTGCAGCGCGAAGCTACTGCAATTAACAAAGAGAAAGGCAAAACAGAAATAGAAACACTTGTTTTGCTACTAAACAAATCATTCACGTATTAAATTCATCCAAACGCAAATTATCCTTCAACAACAAATTGGATCATGAGAACTTGAAATAGATATCAAATTGCAAAACCCTATATAACAACACTCGCAACAGCTGCGGCCTCCATGTGCAGAACAAATACATCGCAAAGTGGATAATGCGAAACCATTTATAGTATACTCTACCCGCACAGAGCGCGCTATTTCCTACGAACTAGAAGCATCGTATTCTATTCCGCAACACAAAGCTGATTCGGAATAGTTAACCCGCTATCCGTATCGATGCTAGCTTTTAATATTTTCAAAGTATTTATTGAGCAGCGCTCACAGCACCGAAAGAACGAAGGAAAAAAGTCAAAGTAGCGTTTTAACGGCATTTGCTATGAAGCCATCGGTCTGGTCGGTTTTATGGCATTTTTTATAGGATGAAAAGGGGAAAGTTGTGCGGCCCCGGTTTGTGCGATGCGATAGAAACGTCAATCAGGCACAGAAAAGGTGAAGTATGGGGATCGTAGTTCACATCGAATGTGGAATACGAACGAAATAAGTGTAACGAAAAAGTCCAGGGCACGATTTTTCGTTTTACTTTTTGCGGTAAGTTTGAAGATTTCCGCCTCGAGTGAGGAAAACTTGCATTCGTTCCTCGTTTTGCCCTTAGCTTGTAGTGCTTCATCACGACGACGACGGCCTCAGCGCAACATTAGCTATCAACCGATTGATCTTTCGCTATGGCGTATTTGGCATTTTTAATGTTTGTTTATTTTCGTCATCTAAATTGCTAACTCTCGATTTCGTTGTGTGTCACAATTAAGCAAAAATATGAAGAATTAAGTTCACCGAAACACGGCTGTAGCTGAGTACCAGGGTGAGCAGCAATGGTGTGTGTTTGCGGTGTGTTTTTTGCTTCCTAAAATTACTAATCTGCTTGTGAGTTTAACTCTTTTCGAGCGTAGTGTATGATGTAAAGTATCTACGTGTAGCCATTCGTAGCACTCGCTACTTCGAGTACAGTTATGGCAGTATGAGCTACGAAACTTTTCCACTACTTCAATTAACTTTCTGGTGATTAACTTGCAGGAGAAGCTTCTTCTTCTGGTGAAAAGTACATTGGTAAAGTGACTAATAGTTCTTTAAAGTTTTGTGCAGAACGTTAAATTGTGAAACGACAACAAGCGAAAATATCTTTAATTTATTTGTACACAAAATGTATTTAGACTAATTTTGGGAACAAGTTTAACAGCATTGTTTCGTTCGTAGGTTTCATTGCAGATTTTCTTTCAACGTGTCTTGCTGTGCCAGTTAAAAAAAACGTAAAAAAAGAATCGTTCGTATCTCGCACCGGTGTTAATGTTTCACAGCCGACACTTGGCATTTGCTGCTAGAGAAAACATAGTTCAATGTTCTTAGGCCGGAATAATTAATTTTCCGTTGCGTCCGTGATTAACTTGCAGTCGAAGCTAAACCGCGATCTGGGCGCACCCCACGGTATCCTTATAATTGTAAGATGCTCGTAAAAATATTAAAATGAGAGCTGCGTAATTCATGCAACGTCCACACTCTTTCTTTTCAGCGCCCGCAAGTGATCGAATGCGTGTTCTCGAACGTGCTGCCAGCGAGTGCTGCGAGCCGAGTGAATCTGTTTCGGTTATCCTCTTGATTTTCAACAACTTTCTGCTCTGCTTCTTCGCTACCCCCGGGCAAGTGGTCTGCCGGGGGATTTGTTAACATCAAGCTGGATCTCTTGCGGTGGACCGTTTGTTTCGTAGGCTGCTTGGCACTTGTTGTGGCCGAGGCTGTCGCTCACGAGCAGCACTCTGCCCAACAGTCGCAGCAGCCGAGCACCGAAGAAACGACCAAGGAGACGGCAATATTTACGGTAGATTCACCGCTGCCACGGGCATCTACGAGCCCTAATGAATCCGTTTGGACCAAGGATGAAAGGATAGTGGCGTTGGAAGATCGACACTCACCACACCATGCACATCATCCTGCCGATGAAACAGCTTCGGCTGCGGCCTCGACGTTTGCAGTTTCAGCGTCGGCGTCATCCGGAAGCGGTGACGGCACGGTGCCGTACGCCTCATCCAGTATCAGTGCCAGCCATGGGCGAGGATCGCATGAACGAATCGACGAACGAAACGATTCAGACCGGCCTCAAAATGATACGCACGTTCAGCAGCGTTACATACATAACAGTAATGACACAACGTTTCGTTTGCTGTTGACTTCGGCGCAGAAAAAAAGCGGTGCCGATGGACGAGATGGTGCTAGTGGGACCACGGCCGTACGTGATGCCGATAGCTGGCTGTGGGTGCAGTTTGCCTGGTCGTGGCCAGATTGTTTCTCACTTGGACTTCGGGAGCATCTTTACTATCAACTAGGCCATGCGTTGTTTCTACTGGCGTTTCTGGCACCAAGCACGGCCTGTGGTGCCCTATGGCTACGCTGTGCCGCACTCGCCGGTTGCATTCTAATGGGACTCTGGGGTTGGCTTGTCGCTTGTAGCCTTGATGCTGTTGGCTGGTTCGGACTGTTCCTGGGCGTTAATGCTGTGTACGCGGTAGCGTTGCTACTCAAACTACGGCCGGTTAAGTTCGAGCGGGAAATCGAATCGGTAAGTAACGAAAATGGTGATCTGTATCATGTAATTTCAGGCTCTTTGGAAAAAGACTTGTCTCCGGTGGTCTAACAGCTGCCGAGCAATCAGTTGAGAGAACCTTGCTACATTTCCACACAACATTCAACACATTTGGAGTCTCAATTGGTTTGAATTTAATATATAAAATTGATAAGCTTTTAAAAGGTACAAAATTGAACTAAATAACTACAAGTACTGCCCTTGTATGTACTGTACTGCCACTGATAAATGACTTAAAAATTGTCATAGGCGCTGTGCGGCATGCTCAAAGTATTTGTTGCACAATTATCATTACTTGAAGTATTCGTTTATTTATGTAAGCACAGACAGAGGTTTGTCTGTGCCAGAATGTGTTACTGCTTACGGTTCAATTAATGATAGTGCTTATTTACGAACACAATTTGCAACTTCACTCGGGCAATCAACGGCCTAGGGAAAGTAATTGTTTGTTTTAGTCTTAAAGTCGTTACTATTTTAGTTATTTTCCTTTTCTTCGAGCTTTCGCTCATGCAACAATCGTAATTGCTTATGATCCCTCACTATTCTACTATCGTTATTAATGGAATATTCTATTTTGAACTAATTTCCAATGCTCTAACACTCTATCACTTGAACATTTACTTTCTTGTTCTTGTGGCGATGTGCGGCACTGTGTACATACTAAAATGAGAAACTAAATCGATAGGAACCACATCGAATCTTATCCGTTCGTAGTAGGAGTATCGGCAGCATTCGTGTAGTGTTCGCTAATCTAAACGGTGTTGGCACAAAAACCGAAAAATCTTCAAGCTTCACTGTAGCAATTTCATTGCTCATGAACGGTTATACTTTCACACACGCCCTCCGTGTTCTCTCTCGTTAACTTTTTCTACAGGATTGCTCCTTTTCGTATACTAGCATACACAAGTTTTGGGGTTTGTGGTACGCCCTATAAAAATAAGTTATCACAGAGTAAATGTATCCTTACCGGGGAGGGTGTCCAAAGATGGGTGAAGGTTGTTATTTTTTTTGTTCGCGAACCAAGCCAATCAAGCTAACCGTTCTGTATTCAATCTGTTCTTTAAACCGTGTTCGGTTCCGTTCCCTTGCACCAAATACTGAACGATTGGGGAAGTCTTGAGGTGGCGACACCCAAAGTGCTGCTTCTCTTAAATACTGACAACTGAATGATTGCTGCTGATGCTGCTGATGTTGGTGCCATATGCTCGCGATGAGTACCGTATCAGGCTTGGAAGGCGAAGCGCGAACCAGTTTTGAGATTGCAAGAGAGCTGTGCGAATGGAGGGGTGGGTGTTGGTGTTGTAGCGAAACACCGCCGCGTTCGTCAGTTGATCGTGGGATGAAAGATGAATACCGCACAGTATTCTGTTGCGAACAAAATGCATGCATCGGATCGGCGCCGGAATCGGATCGGATCGGAGCATCCCGTCCAGCCCTCGCTTCAGACGTTCACTTTCGTCGCTAGGTAGAGCAGATGGATGCAGGTGCACGAGAGCGACACGATGTTGAGGATCGCCGTGGTCATGTGGATTTGGCGAAACTTTTTGTGCGTCGCCTTATAGTGGTCGGAGCGTACGAGCTGCTCGCTCGATCCGCCCTCGTACTGGCCAACCTCCTGCCCGATGCTGGCCTTCGCCTCGATGCGATGCTTTTCGTGCATCAGACGCAGCATGGGTGGTGCAAGGTAGAGGCGAACAATGAGCTCAAGAGCCGCCGTTAGGGCGAGCACTATGATCTGCAGCAGATCGGCCGGTTCCCAGTAAGCGAGTGGGCGGTGGGCCAGCTCCGGTCGATGGTTTCGTCGCAGCTCAACGAAACTGATAAGGCTGATTGTGCTGAGCCCGGTCCCGAGTGCGAAGTACTTTGGGAAGAGCACCTCCTGGATCAGCCCGAACGTGTGTCGCGGTAGCGAGAAGTACAAAGCCAAGCCTACACGAGCGGAACAGAAAGAAAGAGAGGGAGCGTTAGGTCCCGCGGCGTTCGGAGCGGAGCTAGTGAAAGAGGACTTACCCGATACGAACGTCATCCAGATTTGCGCACCGAAGTGTATCGTGAACGAGCCGAGATAGGCGAGCTGCGTGAACAGTTGGCTAGCCACATTCGGCTTCCCGTCCGCGTCGACGATTGTGCGGTGCGCCCCACCGGCCGCTCCGTCCGATCCGAGCAGGTTCGGCCAGAGCGCCACGAGGACCAGCGACGTCACGATGGTCGTTATCGCGTGGCTCGGTTGCGTTGTGCTGGTCAATATTCTGTAATCGCACCGGGAACCGGGAGAACGAGAACGACACCGTTACAAACACTGCGGGGCACGCGGGGAACACTAGCATAGCGGTAAACCGCGTTGCTCTTACCTGTACGCCGTGCTTTGCTGGAACCGTTGCGCTCGATCGCGGATGGCTATCAGCAGTTGGCGCGTGACGCGGGTCGCCCGCCCAAGGATGTCCTGGTGCAGCTCCAGATGCTCCGGCGGCACTGCCGAGACCTCTTCGGCTTCGGCTCGGGTGCAGTCCGCCCCGGGTTTCGTGGACAGCTTGGATTCTCCCTGCCGGTCCGGTGCCAGCGCCGGCGACGTCGATACTACGGAGCGAATGCAGCACATCATACACACTGGTGCTTCGGTGGTCCCTTGTCGAAACGGAACAGCGCGGGTTCGATTAACTCGCTCACTCGCGTCACGGATCGATCGGAGAGCTGCTGCTACGTATCACTGCCGGTGCTGTGCGCCGAATGAGTCCCTTCCGCTCGGGCAGCCATCGTATATATAAGACTTTATTTTCGATCCACCCTTTCGCCGCCCGCCGGGGCGCCACCCCCAGCGCCACCGTGCGTAGGCGGCTTTGTGTGTGTGCGCCGGCCTCCACGGATCCTGTGACAGTGGTGGTAGGCGCTGTACAGTGCTTCGTCACGTGCTTCGAGCTCGCTTATCGACGGCGGCGGACCCGGCGACCCCCATGACGCAGCGTGATGAAACAGTGGACATCGGTCTCGCAACTCCATCCTGCGTCCCGTCGGCATATTGCCATAAATGGTACCCAGTGTGCCGTTTGATTTTTATGCTCCAGTCGCGCGCGTGTCACACACATACGCCCAACTCCGACCGCGGCGACTTTTGCGTCTGCCGATGCCGATAGTGTGTGTGTGCGTGTGTTTGTCGCGGTCGGCGCACGTGCGCGCGTGTAAACTATCGCGGGAATTTCTCCGTGACGTCGTCGTGGCGGCGGATTTTCGGGCGGGAAATTACCTTTATTTTTAGCCCAGGGCATTGCCATTTTGGCAAAGCAGTGGGCTTTCGGGAGGGAGTGAATGAACTAACGCGTTTCTGGAATTAGTGGGTTTTTACCACGAGCATCATCATAATCTGCATCTTCAGAGGTGAGGTTCGCATGAGGTGGCATCGCCTCGTTATCGGACGGGAAGAACGGGGGCACAATTGAATAAGCTAGTCTCGTCAATTGGGCGCTGGTTCTATAGTTTGTGTTTCCTCTGTCGGTTCTACAAAACGTTACGCGTTCTGTGACCCAGTAAACCCAGGAGAGAGCGGAGGGACCACCGAGAGGTGTTTAGACACGTATAGGATCTGGTGGCCGGGTCTTAACGGATAAATTGCCATCGCCGCCGCCGACGTTGCAAATATGCGTACGCGTATATGTGCGAAATGTGCGGTCTACGAGCGTGTGGTCTACGTGACTAACCGCAAGTCCGCCACGAAACCGCGAACAACACGCGATCGTGTGCCGACGTGTGTAGGAGAGTGAGAGAGAAATGATGAGGGAGCGGGAGAGAGACAGAGAGCCAGACCCATAAAAAAAGGATGATACCCCCAAAAGAAGGCCGCTGTTTCCTGGCGCGCACCGCAATGGGCAACCCTTCGTCTCGCACGGCGGGCAGGCCTGCGCTCACCGGTTTTTCGAATGATATTAATTTGTCACTAATTAAATGATAATTCATGATAATTTATTCGAATGATATTAACGCTCTGAAAAGATAGTGGAAAACCTTAGCAACTAACTGCACACTGTTGTCACTATGGGAGCCTTTCAGGGTTCAGAACAGTTGAATTTCCCCCCCGCCAAACATTACTGCCAAACGACGCGGTGTTGTCAGTGAGTACTTTCTGCAGTCCTCAGGCGTACACATACACTTGTTATATGTTTTCAATGCAGGTGAAATCTCGTGGCATCGATGATATGGACGTCACTCACTATCTTCCTGGTCGACGCGCCACCGTTGATTACTTTTGCCTTGGGCTGGGTACTACCCGTTTCACTAACATGACCCAAACCACAATGTCTTTTCTCATTTGCTTTTTCATTGTGGGTTACGGTTCACCCCCACATGGATAATGAAATACAATTTTGAATTATTTTGTTGAATGTAAGAGATGCTATGAAATACGAGGATGGAAAAAAATTAAATCAAACAACTAAAAACAAAGTTAAAACATCAGACAAGTTATATTAATAATATTTCGCTTATGTTTCGAGATCACTACTATGCGTAACATATTTGAGTCATACAAATTCAGTACACCCGAAATTGCTTTGGTGTTCTAAAACTTTAAATTAAGTTCTGCGTTGTTGAACAGTTTCGACCTCGATTAAAACGAAACATCACTGTTAACTGTTTTCAAAAGGATGCATATGATCAAACACTAATGCATTTTTTTTTTTAATTTTCTTGTTGATAGAATTGTTTACTTACCTAAGCAGATTTTGTTGAACTACTTTGTGTTTACTTTGACCTTTGCTTCCTTATGCTGATTGGGCGCGCTTATAGGAGAAAGGTTCAATTCCTCAAATATGTAGCATAGCCCCTCACCAAAGAGCGCCTCACCAGTCCAAGAGCACTTTTTCCCAGAATAAAGATGGTGTTAAAACGGGGCCGATAGGGAAAAGTCGTTGTGCTTTTCAAATTGACCGTTCTTTGGGTGGGGAAACTGTTTGAGAACACGGGGATTTCTCACTGGGGAACTGGAATTTCTTATGCCCAGCAGTTTTGATAAGTTGAACGCGATCCTTATTTTAGTGTAGCTTAGATTGTTCGAATGTCAGCAAGATTGTGCCTCATTTTCGTCGAATAGGCTTGCAATTCTACCCCGTTGATAGTAGCCGTCGGTAACGCTCGTTGTTGTCACGCAGCTTGCCATAGATTCCACTCCCGCCCCCCCGGGCCCTCAACAACCAATACAAATTGGGTCGGGTGTCCGGCGTGACCCAGGGGGTTTGGCGTGGTTCCAAAAAACCCGCCCGTAAAAACCCGAAAGCAACATAATTTTAAAACTATCTCTTGCGCAGCCCAAGACCGCTTGGCGGGGGTTCCGGAAAAAGTAGCAGAAGACAAAGAAGTGGTCTCGTGATTTCTTTGTAGTTTTTACTGCCTCCATTCATATTTATATTATCATTTGACGTTCACTTCGTCGGCAGGTTTACGGCTAGGTTTGGAGGTTTCTGTCCAAAAAACCAGTGTCTTGTCATGCGTCTTAATCATACGTTGCTTCCCCTTAATTCCGCAACGTGGATGATCCCGAGCCACACTCCGCGATAAAAGGCTCTGAAGCGAGAAAGGGTGGTGTCGCCATCAACTGTTTGTTGTCATTGATTCGCAAACCCTCTCTGTCACTCTGATACCATTGGCGGTCCCGCCAGACCCGTTTCCAGACCCGTAAGCATCTCCTCGTCCTGTGCTATAAAAGCTTAATATACTTTACATTTGACACACTAAGCAACATTCGCAACAAAGGTACTAAAGTAACCTTCGAGCGTGACGTGTGACGGTTGGTGATACCTAAAACCTCAAACAAACTCTTTTTTTCTTCTTCGAGCAACTGCCGTTGCGCTTCTTTTCAGCTGATGTGTGAGATTGGTTTCACCGCTTGACACGCGCTCCACTCCACCACTACAAACGCGTGGGAACGCGCGATAGTGAACACATGGGCGCTGGGCTGCGGCAGCAGGGTGTTGCTGCTTGCAGCAGGTGGCAACAGACGCTGCAACATGCGACCTTCCACGCCGGTGCCGCAAACTCGCTCGCCCCCTCTCGAATTTATGCTCCCGGGTTGTGGGCTCGGTCGGTCAGTCGGCGGTTTGTGGGCGATAGCCGAGAGTGAAGCTTAAGAACTTCCGCCAACTAATGTCCGGCCAGGGCGCCACTGACTGCGCGTCGGTTATAGTCCCGCCCGGGCGATGGATTAAGATAGCTTGGCGCGGACCGCTGTATCGACTTCGCACTTCGTCCGGTGTCCGGTTCGAGAGTTCGGTCGCGGGGTACGATGAGTTGGCCAATCGCCATCGCTTATCAACAAAACAAGCGTCATGATGATGCATCAGCGCGTGCCAGGTGTTGTTGCGGCCGTTGTTCATTGTGCTACATGCATTTTCGTCAGTGTCGACGGGTCAATCTCCACAGTCAAACTGGCGCACACACTCAATCAGATCGGCAGTCGACTCGAAAGGAGGAAAGTCAATTTAAAGCTCCTTACATATGGCGCACAGCAGTTTTTCTAGCTATACTTCGGAAGGGCTAACTAGGGCATCTTGGGAATAATATTTGCTGTTGGAGTTGGAGTTATTCAGGACTCTGAAGTGGAGACAGAAGGTTCTCTACCGCGAACCGGTGGGGGGAGTCTCTCTTGCAGACCGCTCGGCGGTGGTTGCCGGATAATGACGATAAATCCTGCTTGCTTATCGCCCTTAACTGGTCGCATCAAAATTGCTTTAATTTGGTGGCTGACTGATGGTTTATATCGCGTCTTCGCGTCAGTTTGTACTGGGTGTGGTGGTTGGCCATGATGATCTACGGACGAGCCGAAAATACGGCTAAAAACTTCCTTATTAAAAGTCAACAACTATCAACTGTGTTTTGGCCGAAAATTTTTCTCTCAACTGACCATTTTTCCTCTTCGACATTGCAGGTGTACGTGGCCTTGTTCAAGCCGTTGCGTGTGTCACGCCACCAGTTCAAGAAGGTGCTGAACTGCATGAAGATCGTGCGGGCGCTCAAGTTCCAGGAAATCTATGTGCAGGAAAAAGTTACCAAAGTTGATAGTTTGTCACTTGTGCTGTCGGGAAAGTAAGTAATCGGCGCGTGGCGAATGCCCGACAAACCCCCACATTAGCGGCTCGCTGTGGCTGTGTCCTGCTCTTCTCCTGCATGGCGATGGAAGTCCGGCCGGGACGGCCGGAAAACGCATCACGTATCACGAAGCGTACATCGTACGGCGCGTACATCAACTGCACGGCATGATTGGCACCCTCGCCTCAAACAGCAGACCGCCCACCTTCTCGTGCCGCGCCCCCCTGCGCGTACTCCGTTTCCGTTTTCCGTTGCACAATAATCATTTTGCATTGCTCAAAAAGAAAACGCGCTTTCCTTCGATCAACGATATGCAGAACCTTTGACCGGTTCGCTGCCTGTCCTGCGTGGACACTGTAATGAAGTAGCTGGCGACTTAGCGTTATAGTTGAATACTATGGCGCACAGTTTTGGAATCGTTTGGTTCGCGGCACATTGCGCGACAAAAAAGGCACCGACTCGACACACGCCACTCCGTCATTGGTTTTTTTTGTAGGTTTAGTATGCTGTGTACGCACCTGTGATACACCCTTTGAAACGCCCGAATGTTGAGGCTCCCCAGCAGGACCCTACCGAGTGGCTTGGTCGAGGCCGAGTGGCTTCTTTGTCATATGGTGTGCCGGCAAACTAGTCAGCATCTTGATTGTGCGAAAATGCTCTCTTATGCACCGCCCGTGCTATACACTACGCATCTCATGCTACCGTGTAACGTAAAGCAACGCATCGCAAGAGTCTTCGCGCGTGTGTTTCATTGCCTTCGCCAGCCTTCGCAATACCTCTAGAGACGGTGGAAAGGGCAGAAACTACTGCGCCCTCTTAGAACACATAATTAACAACATAAACTGCCCGACAACCTCTCTCTCGATGTCGTCGTATACGCACTGTCATTTTACGGAGCTTTTTTGATACATAATTTAAGAGAGACAGCGATCACCATGCAGTTGTGTTCGTAGGGGCGTAGGCTGCTGTTTATGTTTTTCATTACCAACGTCGGTACGTGTTCTAAGAGGTAGTAATGTCGGTCGTTTCCACCGCCTTTTGATTATACCCAACCCAGCTACCGGCCAAGTGAGCAAGCATTGTTTTTATATCTTTGTTTTTAATTAATTCTATCGATTTCATTTCCATTGTGCAGATTAGTAGTTTCACAGAATCAAAAAGCGCTTCATATAGTATTTCCCCATCAGTTTCTCGATTCACCCGAATGGTTCGGTGTCTCAACCGACGATTTTTTTCAGGTATAGACCTTTTTCTGTTCTCTATTTGCGTCCGCTAGCCGATAAGAGCGATCTTCTAATGCGCTGTAACCGCGGACCCGCCTGTGCCTTCCCTACCCGCCACTACCCGGCATCCGTCTTCCCCCGGCTGAATCCCACCTTCCCACACACCTATCCGCTCGCCCGCCTGGCTGGGATTCTCTGGTTATTCTCATCCTTTTAGGTGTCCATCATGGCGATGGAGGAATCGCGCGTCCTGATCTGGCATCGTGACAAGTTGAAGCTGTCGATCATGGCGGAACCGTTCCTGCAGACCGTGTTCGACCACATCCTCAGCAGGGACGTAGTCAAAAAGCTAATACAGGTCACCCAAGTGAGTACAGAACACTATAGACAGAGGCGAGCGTTGGCAACCTCTGCGAAAGCATTTAGCCACTGAAAGCACGCCCGGCTCGCCTCGAACCACCCGTAGGTCAGTGAAACGATGGCCCAGAGCAACGATTGCATCTCGTCCGGCGATGGAGACGACTCGGAGGACAAACCGATGCTAGTGATAAAAAGCAAGATGTCCGACAACGGAGGTCACGGCATTACCGCCCTCATAAATCGTCAACTACAAGGTAAGTTACGTTGGGGGGGGGTTTTAGGTGTGCACTAGGGTAGACTACTAGCGTGTGTTTGTGTATGTGTGTTCGTGTGTTTGTATGATGTACGTAGGAACCATTGGCACGACAGAAGAGTGTGCGACGGTGCTGCGACGAACTTTATGCCAATGTCATCCGCGCTTCGCTGATAGGTGCATCATTGCCACCAATTGTTCATCATTGTCGTTTGCTTTATCTTTTGTTCTATATTGTGCATGCCCGACCTGCTTATGCTAGCCAAATGTGTGTTTCGCTAAGTGGGTTGGTGTTTTGGCTTGTTACAGAGGACCGCGAGCCAGGCTCATATTTATAGCGAACGTAGCACTTACTCCGTTTGTGCACCCAATTGATTCCAAAATTAAAACATACAGATTTTTTCCTCCAATGTCCCGAGGCTCCTACAAAAAACTAATTGCAGACCACAAAAAAGAGAGATTATACTAAATCGTTGTAAGGTGCATCACGTTGGTTAACCGTTTTTTCTAGCCAAACCAAAAATTTGGTTTTCGTTCTACTTTCACGTTACTGCTTATGCGAGATCTCTATGTTTTGTACCTTTCAAAGGTGCTTATATGTTGTACAATGAAATGGATGACAATTGGATGGAAATGTTTGAAATTGTGACACCCAGCGGGAGACATGTTTAACTTACGTTTTGTTAATCATTTCGCTCTATTATTCTGCTATTTTCATTTCGGATTTTGTTTTTCAATTTATATGCATTTTAAAATACTGATACGCGAAAAGTTCCTTTTTTCCAGTCAGACCAACTTGGTTATGGTTTTTGATGTACGATTTAAACTCCATGGTCCTTGATTACGAATCCAAATATTTCTTCTGCTAGTTACGACCAAATCCGTTCTTCAAAGAAAATAATTCTTCTTGGAAAAACTATGTATAAAATTCGGCATTGCTGTAGAAGGCTTATTACGAACGTAAAATACAAACGAACGTATGCTTCGTCAATTCTCTTGCAAAAACTAAGGAACTCTGGTGTGAAAAAGGTTGTGGGAAAAATGAATAACATAAACTAATTATAATGGTGTAAAATGTGAAATTAACTGAATGTTACAGAATTGTAGTGTATGGTGTATTTAAAAATCTCTACCATCGCAAAGCCTGTGATTTGACACGTTTTTATTTCTTGCGATAGTTTAAACAAAATGGCTAAACAGAGCTAAACAGAGCTAAACATTGTAGGCTAATTATTTCTTGAATAAGCTCAGTTTCAAATGTCGACCACTCTTGGGGGGATGCATTTTATATGCAGCAAAGTGAATGTAATTACAAAAACTGTAACATTCTAGAAAGCGGACAAAAATATTCAGTTGCTTTAATGCGTTACATTTTAGTTCACTCGTTGCTTATGATTGTTTTCGTTTATTTTTGTTTTTATGGTTTGTTTAATATTTTATTTGTTTTTTATTTTTTAGATGAACATTTTCCCCTACTGTCGACCGCGCCGCGCAATCCATTGCTTACGATCGATATGCAAAAGTTGCACGTACCTCCCGGCCATATATGCAGCACTTGGCGCTGCGACGAAGCACTCCATTCTGCTGAGCCTCTGCAACGGTTGATGGGGCGCGGTTCCGAAGCTCTCTAGAGCGGACGATGCTTGCGGTGGACGGTTGGCCGAAAAGCTATTGACAGAATTGCGCGTGTTCGAACGATTGCGAGATTTTATTTTAAGACTAAAAAGCGTCGACGGTTAACAAATATGCGATATCCCAAATATTATCTCTACCAACCAAACATCACGGAACAACGACGCACTCAAAGATGTCGATAGACAACTTATATTCCTTTTGCTTACCAGTTGCGAGATAATTCATTGCCATGTTACTAATAATTATGCTTAGGTTTAGTATGATAAGTGATTGAGTGATTGACAATTGACTAAATATTTTCTAAATTCTAAAAAAACATACAGTAGTTGTTGCAATAGAGTGGGGGTTTTTCATAAAAGACTACAGTTGGGCTCAACAAAACCAAAACAGTTTTGATGAACATCCCATCCTTTTTATACCGATGCCGATCTGCTGTATTGTCTGTAGATCGTCGACATACCCTAGCTTTGGTGCTCAGAATATTGACTTTTTTTTTTTTTGTTTCTTTCTTCTTTTATATTTAAAGTTTTTGACAAAAACCCTTGTTTAAACACCATAGCCTACCGTACCGTAGTGATGCGTCATGTCATTCCAAATTATAGTTTCAAATTTTAGTTTCCGTTTTATATTTTTTTTTTTTCGTTTCTACCCTTTCCCTGAACCCAGCGTTCCACCGTTTCTTTGTGCTTATATGCCTACCTATGTTGATTTGTTTTTCATGAGTAATAATTGATTCTGTGTCGCTGCTGCTATGAATGTTGTTACCACTATTGTCGCTATTACTTTTACTCTTCATACTTTTACCGTTGCTATTACTGCTACAAAAGCCCTTCCCCGGATCTCGAAGTATTATTACTGCGGTAAGTTTAGAAATACGTAGTTCCATCCGCAACACTCCTCCCCCACCGGCGCCCCCTCAAATCCTTTTTGCTGATTTTTTTATGTTAGCTCGTTAACAGCGGGGGTGTAGTCAGCGAAAATGATTGTTTAAAACAAGTCAACGAACTCACCGCTAAAGAGCTATTAAGGAACTGCACTTTATATTTATTATATTTTATTCACATCAAATTGGAAACCATTCAGCCCATCACGTGCGCGTCAGATCGTCTATTAGTTCCACTGCACACGGTTAGGTTAAAAACAAGACAACAACGAAGAAACCAACAATCTCCTCACTATTTATTTTAAGAAGATCGAATAGCAGGCTAGGGTCGATCATCATCGAAAACCGAGCGACGCAGAGGTTAAGTTGCAAATCTACAGCACCTGTTGGTCTATTTTAGGCTGCCATTTATTTTCCAACCAATTATCTAAATGCGAGCCTCCCAGCTGTGCAATGCTAAATTTTTTTTCTCGCGTACAAGAGAAAACACACCACTCAATATTAAGGAAAAGGATACTGTATGACCAATAACAATTCGCGCGTTGTTCTATAGTGCGGGTAAAACTGTTTTGATTTAACTTTCAAATTAACTGAAAGCGGAAATGTCACGTTGTTTTGTATTTCAAAGGTGCCGAGTGCTGCAGATAAATGCTTAACTCAACGATGGCGTTTGAACTATATAAATGTGTATCGTTCAAATTATATTCTTACCAATATCAACTCATTTGTGTAACTAGTCCATAGCGGTGGAATCCTATTTCCACGGGGGGTACCTTGAATTTACAGTAACATTTTGTTTTAATAAAACGAAACGTATATACATATATTTTAACAAGCGTTCAGTAGTTAGCAAATGTGTTCTTGTTTTAGAATGTGCCTTACCGAAACTCTGGTTTCGTGTGTACTACAGATGTTTTGTATGCTTCTATGCTCTGCTGAGAAAAAAAAACCGAATGTGCCTTTCTCACAAGTTTTCTAGCTTAATTGATGTCGTCTTACTAGATGTTTGTTACCTAGAAGTTTCTAGTTTACACAAAAAGGTGATTTTTGCTACTTAAAGTTTCCGACGTACACGTTATCTCTTTGCTTGTATGTATTTCCCTGTTCGACCTGCCCTCAGCTAAATATGATTTATACATTTCCAAAAATAATCAACAGAGCAGTGACAGATAAATGATCGCTTCTTGCTTCTACCTATTATTATTTGTCTGTTAGAACTGGAAGAACCGTATCAAGACCAACTTACGGGTTTGTGCACTCACCAAGTTGATACGCGCAAAAATACGATCTGTCTGTAAATTCTAGAATAAAAAAGCAACCTGATGCACAGTCAGAGTCCGAAAGTCGTCTTTCGCATAGAAACCGATTGATCGGTGCAGTGTAGATCGCTGATCGACGGACGACCCACTGTGCTTCTGGTTACCGGTCTATTTCTGACAGCCAGTAGCAAGCTAGCAAGGATAATTATAACCAGCCTTCGAACCTGTTTTATGCACAGCGTAGTGTCCCGAATAAGATCCAAACAGTAATGTAACTATTTCTATTCTATTCCGCTTTTAGTAGCAAACGATCATAATGCCTGGCGACTGGGGAGAATTGATGAGACTGACCACGAAACAGCGGTATAGGTGAAGGATGTCAGGAAATAGCGGTTAACTGGTGGCCTGGTGTACATGCTGCAGCGGATGCGAACATCCTTTTCAACAAATTATGTGATAATATCGATGTTAATTATAAGGGGCAGCAACGCAATGCCAATGCGAAAATTGAGCCTCTATGTATCGTTGACTAAGTTTTTGCACCGGTCACACTCATTCACAGGGGGTTAAACATATAGGTATCACTTACGAAGAATGGTAATCACTCAGAGCATATTCGGGTCCCACATTGTACTGTATTCCAAGGGTGGGCTTTGCCACAACGGACTTTGCGCTGAACGCACGTTGACGAGGTTTACTTTCTAGGTAACAATTGCCTTTCCGTTCTACTTCTAAGTAACGTCTACAATCGACCCATTGTGAAACTGAAAAACAATTTCCAAGGACAATACCATGAACGGGGCAGCTCCAGTTTTGGGATTCTATTTCTTTTCCGTTCAATCTCAACACGGCTAATTTTTCTAGGTCTATGTGTAAAGCGTTTAAAATTGAAAACAAACATCTCGGAAGCGGATGTAGAACGCATACATGCGTTCTTCTTCTATGCGTAGGAATAATATTTAACTTTGCGGTCGCTTGTCTTACCACTTTTACAATAGCCATCGTACGTAGAACGTCTCTTGGAATCAGATTATCTCGCCATAGTTGTGGTGTATTCTAATAGAGGAGGAGCAGCTTGTGCGAATCGATTTGCAATTACAGTTGCCAACGACTCTGTTTTCCTCGGTTAGGTCTACGAGGCCCATGAAAGTTAAACATTGCAGCATCAAGCGGATGTTCAGTAGCGAATAATTTTGGTTTTTTAGTATAGAGCACCGCAAGCGTTGAGGTGCCACCACCAAATCACTCATAAAATTTATAAATAACTCGTAATTAGATAAACCAAAGGCTTCACATTTCAGCAGTCGGAATATTATACTGTGGGAAAGATGTTTGTTATACTTCCCTCCCAGAGCACCCACAATGCGCCTAAGTTGTATTTGTGTACATAGTTATACTTGATTCTGCTTTTGCTACCACGTCAAATCATTCCGCTACTGAAGTTTAAAGTTTTTCAAAAGAGCAAACTAAAAAATACGATGATTAGGCTGAAGGTATTTTCTTCCTCTCCTCAAACGTGTTTGTTAGTTTTGGAATGGGTTACACGTATTTTACGACGAGAATGAAGTAAACCCAGTGAAAAGAAGGGTCAATCGCAGAGCTAGCAATACAAACTGAGATGGTTTTTAAATGAATAAGTATACTTAATAGCAAGCACAACAAAATACTCAACACAATCACATCTCATTAACTAATGTGCAAAGTAACGCGTAACGTGGCTATCGAAGCACAGTATGTAGCCATAATGAATGTTTAGCCATGTTGTAGTAATCCGTTTTGTGGAATGTTTCACGTTAGAAAGATGAAAGGGAACCTTTTGACTGTCGACGCATCTGGCGAGCATGTTGCCAGTCGTCGCATGTTGCCGGAGGGAAACAAGGATTATTCCCATATTACACACCGAAAACCAGGGTGCTATAACAACTTAACCCTCGTCTGTCGGCCGCCGTGCTTGAGTTTAGATAGGACAAATAATTTATTTACTCCGGCTCAGTAATAGGTTTTGCCCCAGTATGTAAAGGACACGCTACCCCGTTCTAGTGCTGCTTTCCATCAGCAGCAGTGTACCCTGGATACTAGCGGCATATAGTGTGTACCTTCAATAAAATGAGACCTATGGTTAAGGTGGATAGCAAAGAGTAAAGAAAAGAGCAACTGTTGGGGAAACTGTTAGCAGAGCTAGTTGACCCCTCGTACGTTAACGTCTTTTTGCGAGGTTGCAGGAAACGGAAATTCATGTTATTACGCCAACATAAATCAGCTGGCCCGATCATATGTTGGCATAGTTGGAAAACAGAGGGATGTTACATTTAAAAGACACTTAACATTTTGCAAACTAGGAAATTTTAAATCTACGTTATGTCGCGCGCGGGAGATAGTAGCGAATTCTTAATGAAAAACGAAATCAGAAGAAAAATACAAAAACAGTAAAAATATAGCAAATGATTTATGAATGTTCGCATATTGGCGATTGAATGTTTATTGCATTCGAAATTCGAAAGACACAACCTAAAGTAAACCAAACCAAACAAACATAAGTAAACCATAAAAAACCAAACCAAACATCAATGTACATTCTAACTAGTTCAGTCGTAGGTAACATTCGGGTTCTTTTCCAAACCCCCGTACCCCGAAACAGGTGAATGCGACAACCAAAAAAGATATGTTTCTTGAATACAGTAGCTCTATTATCAATTGAAGCTTTTGTCGCCGTTTTATTACTCTACCCAACCGAACCGCGCTGTTGTTTGTCTTCGCTAAATTATAGGTTTAAGCAGTCGAACTGTGGTGGAATGTTATGCCGGCGATCTGTTGCTCCTTGAAAAAATGGTCACCAAAAAGGTTGAACCTGAAGGATATCGCGGAAAGCTGATGTTTAAATAAACGGAAATTGCCGTAAAGCTGAGTAGGAATGTTTCGTTGAGTAAAAGTGATCAATTATCAATCCTCAGACTTTTAATTTATTTATCGATATTTCTATTTACCTTCCATTGCAGCCACATGTAAGCTCGTAATCGGCTTTTAGTTTATATTACCCGGCGATAATCCTCAGAAGGTTACACATGTCCAAACGGAAAAGATGACTTGTTTCAGTAAATAATGCGCTCATCGAAACAGCCGTGTCCAGCTGGCCAGTGTGCTAGGTTTACTTAGCACTGTGGTGATTGGATGATCTGCCAATGCTCGACCCAACCCCGAACCCCGGTTTGTCGGAAATTTGCCCAACCCCGCACAAGTCCGGCCGGCACACTCGTCGTCTCGTTGTCTTGTAACCCGTTCGCAGCGTTGCGTATGCGAAGCGACAGTAAAAAAAGGGCCCCAGACCCGGTTAGTCCTAAGCAAACACTTCAGACGCTGTTAGGCGGTATATGGCCAATGCTGTGCGGCATTCAAAGGGCACCAGGGCTAATATTTGATGTGCGTCGGAATGCCGTTCTGTTTCCCGAGCAGGAAATAGATGCTCCGAGGCCTGCAGAGAAGTCCCAAACGAGCCATTTACCGTCGGATCTGTTGCACAAATGTGCTCCGAGGACGGCGGATATCCCTTTCGGATGTCACTGGTCCCAATGCCCAATACCATAACCCGTGCCTAATACCCTTAACAGGCGCACACACACATCGCACCCAAACGTCTGGCAGGCGGTCCGCTTCTACTGTCCAGACTCGTCGGTTCCTCGCGTGCCAACGGTGCAGTGGAATGCAATCGATACCCGGGGAAGCCGGGGCCCGTCCGGGAAGAATTTGATACAGTTACCGCCGCCGATACCACCGCTAGTTGCGAGGTTGAAGGATGATGATCGACTGAAAACTCGATACTTTCAACGGTGTGGCAGTCCGGGTCTCCTCCATACGATCCTGACGTAACGTCATGCACAGGAAAGAGCTTCTGTTTTAAAAAGCAAGCATCGTCCTTGTGTTTTGCATTGCTTCGATCGGTACAACAGTTTTCTGCGTTGGCATGTTGCCCGTTCCATCGACTTTTAACTGACAGAGTTAGTGAATCAGTGCAGAAAACAAATTATAAGTTATAACTTCTCGCTTTTTCACTTCGGTAACTAAACCGACCGGAACAACGGATCGAGATTTACGCGGTTCGTTGGGGATGGACCAAACCATAGAATGACTTTCACGCGCGCGCCATACCAGAAAGGGTTGGGGTGACAATATACATCGCAGCGCGCAGCGCAGAATTGACACCCCAAATTCCCCAAATACATCGTCGTAATTGCACCGCGCCGCCCGTACAATTGTTCAACCCTGCTGTGTGCGTTTCACAATCCTCTGGAGTGTGAGCGCGATCATGGCAAGCCCGTTGCTGAGGCGCGCGCGTTTTACGATCCTCCCAAAAAAAAAAAACCCAGACCCAGAAAAATGTCACCGAATGTGCCGCGTAAACGTAATTAAATTTACGCATGATATGGCCTTAGCCGGATTGCGGCATGATATCATCGACATGACGCCAGTCTGCTCCAAGAGTGCTCAACTTGCCGATTTCGTCTATGAGTCATCGCTCTTCTTTCGAATCGGGTGCCAAAGTCCGCCGCTGGATCAAAATAAGGTTCCGACCAGAACCTAGAATGACTTCCACGCACCAAAAGGTCGGTCGAGAATGGCTGGCTTGCCTTCGGTTATAAAACCGAGTGGAAACGATCGGGGAAATATGGGTTCCGTCGAGATCGAATCGATTGAAGAACCTAGCGTGACTTTCACTTGCCGATACTAGAAAGAGTTGGGGGGCACATCGCAGCACATAGCGCTGAATTGACATCCCATACACCGAGTCTTGCTGGCGGACAAAGGACCCCGCCAGGTCTTGGCCGTTTCAAGAAACGCAGAATTTCCAATTTAAGGACGGTCGTAAAACCGAACAAAACCCGTTGTGTGTTGTGTGGTCCGTCTGGGTCCCATAAATCAAACGCCGACCCCTTTCGATGTGCGGTCAATGCAAATCTCCGCCGTTGCTCTTCGAGGAGGATGCGTGTGGCCTCTCCGTGAGATCGGCTCAAACCGTAGAACCACCTGAACTGAGTTCGATGCGCCGACACCTAACGTCTGCGTCTGCCGGTAGCGCATCCTCGTCGCCCCCGATGTGTTGTTTACGTGGTTGGTCGTCATTACGGACCATCCGGACCATTGTTCAACGCTCCGTGCCGTGCGCTTCCAATTTCTCCGAAGGTTAAGCTCGATTATTGGCATGCGTTTACGATGCTCCCGCGGATTGCAATAAGCGGTCCGCGCGTTGCGCGTTTTTACGAGGACGTTTCGCTCCGGTCCGATAGAACCGCAACCCGCGGAACAACAACGGATCGGGAGTTATGGTGTGCGCGGTCTGCGGTCTGGGATCGGAGGCCACCCAGGCCCCGTCAAGAATGACTTTCCCGCGCCAACACTGGAAAGAACAACGCAATGCGTAACGCAGAACCGACACTCCAAACCCGACCCCCCATTCCGGACATTTGCTTGCGGATCCAAGATCGGGTCTCGAACCCGCGGAAGCCATCGTTTTGGCCATAAAACCCGGACAAAGCCGTGTTCGTGTATGTGGCGTCCGTGGTCGGGGTCCCTTTGTCCTTCGCGTACCCTGTCGGACTGCAGTGAGAGTCCGTCGTTGTCCGCGAGAGCATCTGGGTGGGTGGTTTCGATCATAAAACCGACTGGAACCGATCGTGAAGATGGGGTCCTTTGAGATACGCGAGATGCAATTGAAGAACTTAGAGTGACTGGAAAAAGATGGTGGCACATCGTCAGAAAATACATCGCTGGCACGAAGCACAGAATTGACAGCTCATACACCCCCGAAAACACAGAGTCTTGCTTTCGGACAAAGAACCAGGATTTTCAAGATACGCAGAAATTACAATTTTAGCAGGGATCGCAGCATTTCTTTGTCTAACCTGTCGGACTGCAGTTGCAGACCCCGTCTTTGTTTTCAAAACGGTCTAACATGGCGTCGGCCATAAAACACGATCCCGGAACCGATCAGGTACCAGGAAGCCGGTGTGATCGAATCAATTAAAATACCTAATTAGACTATCACCTGCCGATACTAGAAAGAGGATGGGTGGAGGGGGCGCAACCCGGAGAGTTTTGCTTGCTGACAAAGGAACGCGGATGTTGGCCGCAGCCGTCGTTTGAAGAAACGCAGAAATGCCAATTACAGGATGCGCGCGAGGTTTCGTTTCGATCGTAAAACCGAACAAAACCCGATCCGTGAGCGTCTGTTGCCCATAAAATATCCCCCCGCCCCCTCGGCCGTTGTTGGCCTTCTTCGCGAAACCAACGATCGCCGTGTTGTTTGTGTGTGTGTGGTTCGTCATAATTGCACCGCCCGCCCGTTCTATTGTGCGTTTATTAGTCCTCTGGAGTGAGCTCACCCCGCGCGCGTTACGACCCCGGTCCCAGTGCCAAAGTCCGTCGCTGTTTTGCGAGAATGTCCCGCCTGAAAGGTTAAAGGAAGATTGTCGCAACAGGAACAACGTAAAAACTGATTTATGCACAATATGGCCTTCGGCGGATTGCAGCCTGAAACAATCATGACGCGGCCACTGCTCAAAGAATGCTCAACTTGCCAACTTGTCGTCTTTCGCCATCCATCCTGCTGCTTCCTGCTCGAGAGAAGCTGGATCCGAATACGAATAGATCCAGTCTGACCGGAACCCCAAAATCCAGTCTGACATCCCCGCGCGGCAATACCAAAACAGCGCAGGATCTCACGGAAACGCTCGTAACCCGTGAGCAGCTGAATGACCCGGGCTTCCGGCCGCTGGTTTCGGGAGCTCGACCCGCCTCTGAGTTTTCCACCGACGCTGGGGAAGGTTCCCCGATCGACCAACGATCCTGGTGTCCCCCTGGTGTCGCCCCTGGATCCTTCCCTCTATAATATATTCACGTCCGACATTCCAAAAACAAGAGCGTGTGAAGTGGCAATTGATGCTGACGATACAGCCCTTCTATCAACAAGCAAGGTAACCAAAGCAGCGATGAGGAACCTACAAAAAATCGTTAATTCCGTTAATTGTATTACAATAACTGGAAGATAAAATCAATCCCTCGACAGTGCAGGCTATATTATTTCCATATCGATTCAGCAAGCGAGGTTTTCCCCCCACCTGGACCAAATATCATTATAGATAATCACAATATATCATGGTCTTCTCACATCAGTTACCTAGGGCTGCTAGTGGACAATAAACTTAACTATCGTCTACACTTAGAAATGTTAAATCCAAAATCCAAAACTAACTTCCAGTCCGTACAAATCCAACTGAATAAAATTGTCAAAATGATCCTTAATTAACACTGGAGAACACCAACAAATCTCGTCCTAAGGCTTGCTGGTCCGCAAAGGCTATCGTTCGAAATTAACAAACTAAAAGAAGGCCTAATCAACAGATGCAATCATTCTATCCACCCAAAAATTCGAGAGCTAATTATATGAAGTTTTGAAAGTTCACTAGTTATAAGATGTTGTTAGTTATTGCTGATGTGGCATAACAAATAATTGTTCGTTTCGATTTAAATCTATTCATGATTTAAAACGAAACATTTTCATTTCTGTCATTTTCATACCCTAGAATTATTAAATAGCTGTAATCCCAATGTGGAATATCTCTGTACTCTTATGTAACCAAGCATTTATGTATTATAAAGATCCAATTTATAAAATACAAAATCTGTTGATGTTGCCCTGTGCCCTGTTGTGTGTATCCTTTGCATCCGGAAACGAGATCGATCGAGATCGTACCGTATGGTTTTGCATTTTTACCTTATCGACTTGTTATTGGGTTATGCGTCATCATCCCAAAAATGAAACTTTTTTACTTTCTTTTACTTTTTTACTTTCTTTTACTTTTTTTACTTTCTTTTACTTTTTTACTTTCTTTACTTTCTTTTTTTGAGCTGTAATAGTCTAACATTCATCTCTTGCAAAAAAAAAATGAAACACGAACAATGAAACACGATCGAGCCGAGAGTAGCGAGAAGCGATACGAATAGCACCCGAGCGACACCTGGTGGCCGGTAGTGCAAGCCGTGCGGAAACGATCGCACGATCGGGTTCGGTTCGGTTCGCGTTCGGGTTCGCGATCGTGTTCGCGTTCGGCTCGGACACGAGTTCCGGTAAACACGACGGTTTAAGTTCCGACGGACACCAGATTTGAAGTTCATTCGGATTTCAGATCTGTGGTGATGCGAACGTTCGATCATTGTCCGCCGTGTCCGTTAACGCGTGTTGAAATTTTCGAGCTCGAGCTCGAAAGGAGTAGTGGAAATCCGTGTTGGAGTGTGTTCCGAAGCACTCTTTTTTCTCGTTGAGTGGTGTTGAGTGTGTGTTCGCCGCGAAAGGACTCATTGTAAGGGCTTCTTGTGATTCTGATCCACATCCTGATAAACGCGAAGAATAAAGAATGGCTGTGTTGGAGGCCTGAAAGTGTGTTTTGCATATTTGTGAATTGTGAACAAAAACCAATCAGTGTGTGTAGATCAGTGAGCTGGTGTTTGTGTATAGTGTGTGCGCTTGTGGTTGCCGAAGAGGATAAAACCGGCAGCCGGAAGTTGCTCCTCGCTCTCGGGGGGTGGAGAAAATCCTGTTCCGATCGGAGCCGGAGTTGGTGAATTTTCAGTCGAAGGAAAAGCGCGCTCTAAAGGCGTCCCAAAGGACCCGTTATGGTGCTGCCGGTGCAGCTTTCCTCGTCCGGTGCACTCGTGTTCGTGCGCCCTTTGCTCCTGTTGTGTCCCGTTGTTGTGCGTTGTGTGCCGCATTTTCCGGCGGCGTAGAGTGTTGCGTTGCTGTGTGTGTGTGTGTGTGTGTGTCGATTAGTAGTGTAACGCGTCAAAAAGCTCCTGAAAACATGAGAGAACAACGACAACAGGTGAAAAAGAAGAAGAAGGACACCATTGCCGCCGCACGGCGCCGGCTACCGATGTCCTGTGGCCGCCCGGGTGCTGGCGGTTCGGGCCGGGCCCCGACGGCCAACCGAAAGGTGTGCCGCCCACAGCCGCCGGCCCCCTCCTCAACCGCCACCTACCATCGATCAACGGTCCCACTATCAACACTTTCATCGCCTTCGCCGTCGGTGCTGCTGTTGCTTCTTCTATCAGCCGCCACCGTCGTCGTCGTCCTGGCGCACGAACCGGAAGCGCCGCCGCAGCAGCCGTTCGATGGCACCGACGACCCAATCGAGCCGTACAATGAACCAGCCGCGGCGGCCGCCGCTGAGCAGCAGCTACCGCCCGCCAAGGACGAGGAGGAGGACAGTAGTGACGACGAGGACGACGACGACGACTACACGCGGGCGGTGCACGAGCTGGTGAACCGATGCATCAACCGCTGCCCGGATCAGGTGAGTTTTTCTCCGGCTTCCCTCTGCGAGTCCTCGAGCTTTCCTTTCAATCTTGAGTGTGTGGACTGGACTCTCGTTGAAGGAAGCTCCACAACTTAACTCGAAGCCCACGTACTAAAGAAAAGCCCGATTGATCGTGATCGGCGGCGGACCAATGTCCGGATCGGACACCTCGGACTACGAAGGGCCAAAGACCCCCCGAGTCCCAGAGTTCTATCCCGCAAGATAGAAGTGTACAAGTGTAGGTACCCAAGAGGCGCGATAAGGACACCGCGTTACGTACACTTCTCACACTCAGAGGGTCACAGATCTCTGCTCCGGTGTATCCTCGAGGTTGTTGTGCCCGTTTTATCTGCCACATCCTGGAAGAGCTTGCTTAGGAAGTTAGTTTTGTCTGGGCTGCTGCTGCTGCTGCTGCTGTGAGTAAGGGCTGTGCTCTATAGGTTAGCGACTCTAGCAGTAGCAGCAGACCAAAATCTCTAATCACCCGGCGGCCCGGTCCCGCGATTAGATAGCTTTTTCCCCGCGCGGCGAGACTACTAGTTGCGGCCTCGCCCCAGAAGCCCTCGGAGAGAGAGCGAGGTGAACACTCCTCTCTTCCCTCCTCAACGGTTTTTTTCTTCTTCCTTCCCGCTGATTAGTGCTGCGCCCCCGGGATCGATCCCCGATCCCGACGGTTCCAAGCCACATCGCGGGTGCGCGCGTAATCAGTCCAAAACAAACAAAAAAAAGGAAAAAACGGTTGAAAAAATAAACAAATACACAGGCCCAACAAACAGAGTGTGATCTCTGCTGATCAGCAGCAGCAGCACACCAACACCACACCCGTGCCGTACCGTCCTGCTGCTGCTGCTGCTGCTGCTGGGTTCCCGCTCAGGGACCCAAGAAAAGGAAAATAAATTATAGAACAATACACAACAACAGCGCGCCGAGAGAGCGCGCGGTGGTAAACACAGCAAAAGGTCCAAAAGGTGTTGTGTAGAAGATGCACGCGCGAAAATACCATTCCTTGCTGATGCGGTCCGCCGAAAAGTTCTCCAGCTCCTCACGGTACCCTCAAATAGTAAAAGACGCGTCAGGTCTCCTCGTCGGGGACAAAAGTGTCCATTTTCTGAGAATAGCAAAAGACGAGGCCAACACATTGTTGCAAATACCCTCCCCCCCCTCGTCCATAGTCCGTTGTCCAAAAAATACCCAATAAAAAGCGCAAAGTGCTTTTTTTTGTTTTTTATTCTATCGAGAGGCATTGGCAATTGTGCCGAGTACCGTCGCTTTGTTCCAGTGACACAAACAGGCCACTAATAAGGCACTTCCGGTGCGGGGACCACCCTCACAGAGTGAGCGCGAGGAGGAAAGGCAGGTGCAAAGGAAACAAGGTTGTTGTTGATCGGTGTAGAAGGAGGAGCAGAAATACACTCGATCTCGATCGATACGTTTCGTCGTTGCTTTATTGCTCCTTTCCGTTGCGCGCATCCATGGCAACGGGATACGGGATATGGCAAATAGCGATGGTCTCCTTTCACAGGTCCTTTCAGGCGCAAGGTGCTGTAAGGTACTATTTATCCGCCTTTTTATTTATTTTGTCTCCTTTAAAGTAATCCTCATCCGGATATCAGATACTCTCGTGTCGGCGTTTTTTTAACCAACCCTTGAAGCGCGTCAAAAAATCATTTTTTGTGATCTTGTTCTCAGCTCCTCTTCTACGATGCCGTTTTGCGACGTCCTTTCATGGACTCCGTTTCAGTTTCCGGAACAAGGAAACAAGTCTCAGGCGACCACCCAATATGGTTTTGGCATCAGTAATGTGTTGTATTGGGCCGAAAATTCGCGCAGAAATAACGAAATTATCAATTTTTGTTTTTCATGTATTGTAGAGACTTTGAGCTGGATAGGCTGACATTCGTTTCTTTTTTATACTAACTTAACTACAATTATCTCTAATTATATTCTATTCTATCTTAGTTAAGAGTTTATTTGAGAATTAGTATAACTAAGCTAGTTTTCGGGTTGATTCAATTTACTAGTTTTAAACTGAATTTGATAATTTGTAGTAAAAAGATTCTACCATATTGAATAGTGTTTTCAGCAACTGAAACTTCTTATATTTTTTTTAATCATTATTATTTCTTCAGTTTGATTTGATTTAATTTAAGCTGTTTCAATTCAATTGAATCAAATATAGTTGATTTATTTGATTTCCTTTAATATAAGAAATTAATGTAGTGATACTGTGATAATTATTCTAAAAATCAAGATAATCAGGATAATTTAGATGTTTAAAATAAATCTAGCCAAAGATAGTAAAATTATCAATACTTTTTGAAAACACACCTCGTAAAGCTGAAAAGAGATCGGTCGTGTTTTAGGGCGACTAGTTGCTCCTAGCGCAATTCTCCGGTTTGATTTGGTGGCTCCTCCAGCGGCATTGTTAGTAGACAGAAAAATGTCTGCGTTACAGAAAGCAACCGGGAGATGAATATTAATATTAACAAGATTAACAAAAGAATATCCTAGCTATTTTTTAAGCAAGATTGTTGCGGATTTCATAGAGGACAATACCGTTCGAAATTTGGAACAAACCTGGGGACGCCGTTTTTTTTAAGTAGGCCTTGATATTTTTCGATTGACTCTTCGGTGTCAGTCAGTTGATTGTCTCACACACGACGTCTTGGTGATTCTCAGGACGCGGTCGCGCGGACCCTTCAACATCTTTGCTCTCTTTGTCGATCGGTCCATTAGAAAGAGCTCTCTGTGAACGTTATCGGAGGTGGTGGTGGTGGTGGTGGTAGTCGAGCTTATCAGCGGCAGCGAGGTCCTTACGGCGAGCCGTGTTGTTAGACTCTGTCTGCTCTGTCGGTGTGTTTGTGGCTGTGTCAGCTCACGTTGTTGTTGCTCTCCGAGGGAGGGTGTTGCGGCGGGTGTGCCAGGGCGCCACCCGTCATCAGAGACCACCTGTTGTTGTGACCTCCGCACCAAGCCAAGCCAAGCCAGCTTCTCTTTCGACTGCCATTAGATGAGAACGCAGCGAGAGAAATTGAGAGAGCAAGAGAGAGAGACAGAGAACCATCTGGGTGATTGAGATGTCCGTGAATTGGATGGAGGGGGGGCTTGTGCACAGGAAGCAAATATCCGGCTGTTATTTCATTCATTGTGCATTCATATTTAACCCTTGCCGCCCCACCGTTGGCCTCCCCATTCGTATTTCGCACACCGGATGCACCGCGGACGTCACTTTGCACTCTTCTCCACTCTGTCCACGGCACCGTGCGTGTGTGTGCATGTGTCTGTCTGTACTGATTCGCCACGATTCTGTCTTTGGTGCGGCGCCGCTCACAGTAGGCTGCAATTGTTGTCCCCGCCGAGAGAAGTCTTGGTGCGGAATTCCGGAAATACGAGAATCCCCGGTTCTCTACGTCACGCTCTACGTCCGGACCGGAAGCGGAAGCCCCAGAAGACCGTAACCCCTGTGGACTCTACTTCTGAAGCTTGGCTGGCGATTCGTCGGGTGGTCTGACGTCGAAAAGTCTTGCGTCATGTTGGAGTTGGAGTAGTAGAAGTAGGTCGCGAGGCGGTGCAGCGAAAAAATGTAGTCCTTAAACGGGGCGCGGCTCCTTGGGAACTACAGCGCCTCTCCGACCGACGTTTTCCCGAAGTTGACCGACCGACGGGGAACTCCGTCAATAGCCCCGGAGGTAATCACGAGAACCCTCGGCGAACTCACCACTCTGGGATCCTTCGAGCGGTAAGTCCTTCCCGCGGACACTCGCAGTCAACCGCAGAGAAGGAGCAAAGTAGGACCCCGTTTGAAGATCTCCAACCGTCAATCAATCAGTCGCGCGCGCTCGCGCTTCCCCCACAACAGAAACATTTTCATTTGGTAGTCGTGCGTGACCTCTGGTGTTGCTCCTGGGCGCCTTATCAGCCACTGCCACGACGCCACCGGTTGGTTCGTGGCGCCCGCTCCGCTCTCTATGGCTTCTCAGCCCTTTTCGAGCGGCACCACCATCTTCTAGCACGTCGTTGTAATACCTTTTCGAATTCCAGTATGAAAGGGGATGTTTTCCTCCAAGAAATCACATAAACTCTATTTTATATCGATCCTATATTGCAGTCTAAGTTTTCGATGGTCCCAAGGCCCAACGGGCTGACCCATAATTTTTCTTCGGTTTTTCGGATTCGGAAAAAAATCACGATGTGTGATGGAGAATTGACTTGCTTTCGTACCTGGCGAACAGAATTTCACCTGTGGCTCACCTGTGGTTTCGGTTCGGTTTCCTTCCTGCCTTTCGTTTGTGTCAGTTCATGTGTGGCACCCAGCATATGTTTCCAACCTTCTGGATCTTTCCCAGGGTCCGCAAGTTGCGTGTAGCATTTACGTCCACAAGTTCTTGTAGTTCCCCAGGTAATCGAACTTCCAAGACACAGAGCAGAGAGAGAGAGAGAGCGCTTTGACAAGCATTTGATGCGTTTCTGTAGCTGGTTTCAGCTTGAGCGCAGGGTTTGGGATTTTCAGAAGTTTTCTAAACGTAAGTTCTCGACTGAAACATGTTTCGTTTCGAGTTGAACTCCTTTGCCCGATGTCAAAACAAGTCAGTGTTGCCAACGCAAGGCATAATCAGGAAGATCAAATTGGACAACTTAGGGAGCCATCAGAGTTTATAACAATTCGGTTTTCGAGTTTTAAACCCTGGTATATGAGCCCGTTTTTTCGTAACATTCGTGGACTTCTTTTTAGTTGGGACTTTGGACTTTGGACCAGAAAAACGAAACTAATTGGAGATATAGTCTGAGGCCCAAATGGCAGAACAGATGAGTCCATCAACCTAGTGTTGGTTGTGGTCTCCCGTTTGTCAGGCGCAGGTCTGTGGAGAGAGACCGCCGACACACACCGACCCCGGTACAGATAGATCGTTCGTTCAGCGGCGCGATCGACATCCGTGTCCGTGTGGGATCGTTTACAAGAAACTCTCGAAGTGCGATAACCCGGAGGGTAGTTTGGAATAGTTCACGTTATGCGCGTACCTCATTGGTTTCCCCTAGTGGTCCTCTGTGAGAGCGACCCCGACCGACGCCCGGTTACGGTGCTAGAACGGGTGTAGAGTGTGTTCGATGATGTCTGGTCCCGCCGTCGGTTCCTTATCGGGGGGTGGCAGCGAGCGTGTACGTACGTAGCTGCTGACGGCGACGGCGATGACAACGATGACGACGATGATCACAGGCTCCGTCCCAAGACCCAAACAAAAAAAATGGACATGGAGTCGCCGTCGTCCATCCCTATCGGTGACGCGCGCGCTCCGCGAGATGACCTGCGCAACCCCTTCGTGGCGGCCGGTAGTGTACGCACCCCGCTGCTGGATTGTGGTGAAGGCGGCCCCCTCTCTCGTGCGGCAGCCCTTGGTCTCCGGGTCCGAGAATATCCGTCAAGTTTTGACAGCGCGCGGCCCCGCGCGAGTTATCATCTGAGAGAGAGAGCGCGCGCGCGCGCTCTAGAGATGGCTTATCGCGCATACGGACACATACGGACTCTTGTGGTGTGTTGCGGGGTGTTGTCCAGCAGAGATCTAGGCACGGATTGAACGCGCTATAAACCCTCTGGGGAGATTGGGAGAGGTTCTGGAACTCCGCGGTGGCGTGGCGTGTTGGAAGATATAGTAGATCCCCGGACGTGGACGCGGGGAGCCCGCTCTGGACCGCCCGTCCAGTAGAGCCCGACCAGAGATTATTGGACGGCTGGAGCTCTCGCCGCCTCGCCACACAATAGAAACCATTGTAAGTGCTTCTCTCGGGCACACCGAACAAACACCAGCAAAGGCAACGCCACAACAAACGAGTCAAGGGGTTGAACAACAACAACAACAACAGAGGAGGAGGTGGAGGGGGAGTTGGAGATCCGATCATTTGTTATTCAAATATGTAGGACTTGGACTTTTGGTGGGGGGAACGCCGGGCTCATCACACGCGCGCGCGCATTCCTATGATCTCTGCACAACAATGACATAAATTGCAGCCAACACACACACACCCACACGTGATCATGGATTGCGTGCGTGTGTGTGTGTGCAGATTTGCAAAGGGAATCCCGCCGCCGGACTTGGCGAGAACCTCTAAAACTGCTCCGCGCCGCGTTCTCTCGTTGCTGGCTCTGTGTACCATCCCTATTAATCTCCCCCCCCCCCCCGTCCGCTCTGAGCGGGACCTAGAGGGGCACTGGGTGGAGGGGGAGTGGGAGGGATGCAAATTGAGTTCACGGAAATCTCAATCAAACACTGTTTGTGTCACAAACGCACGACGACGCCGCCGCCGCCGCCGTCGCTGTGGAGCGAGCGCTCTCTGTGTGTGGAGCTAAACTGTCAGGGAGGGTAAGTGAGGGTGTGTGTGTGTTGTGGGGATAGGTGTGTAGGAGGAAGAGGCTACAAACACTGCGCTACTATCCGGTGGTCGCGCCACCGTGTGTTTCTTAGGTCTGTTGCAACTCTCAGGTCTGTCAACTCCACATGACCACGAGATTCACGAAGTTCAACCAGCAACCCTCCGGGAGTAGGCCATTAAAGTAAGTCGATGCCGAGGAGTAGGTCCCTTACAGGTGGTCTTGTGGAGCCACTCTCAGAACTGCTGCTCGCCGGAAGTCCAAAGTCTAGTCCACACAACACCTCTTCTTTCTGTCAAAACAAAGTGTGACGCCTCTGACGGTGACGTGTGTTGCATTGCCTATGGTCTAGGTCGCCTGTGGTCCTAGGGTCTGCTAGGTATACAGTGACGACTCAACACAACACCTCTTCTTTGTGTTAAAACAAACAGATCCAAAAAGACAGGTTTTGGGCCTCGGGAGATCCGCACAGTGCCCGTCCAGGTCTAGATCACTCTATGGTTCTAGAGTCTAGGGTATAGGTATACAAACCCAGCATCTTCTTCCCAGTGGCGCAGAACAAGGACTATGATTCTCGGTATCTCCTATATATCCGGATCTCATGCTCGCTCAACGGCGGGGCATCTAGAGAAAGAGAACTGGTGCCACTTGGCTTCCTTGAGGGTGACGAAGTATTGGGCGGTTCCGACACTTCTCACTTCTCCGACCGTTCCCCGATCTCTGCAGCTGTGCAGTGTTTGGGCGTGTGTTGTGGCCGTTGTCGACCAAATACATCATTGAAATTATGAGCCCCCGCGATCGTCATTATCGCCTGCACCCTCCCCGCCAGCTAGTAACACACACCTCACCTTCGAGACGGGGGGGTGCTCAGGAATGTGTCGCCATCTTGCGCGCCTATAAATAAAACCGCGTGTGCCCAGTTTGTGTTTATCGCTGCGCTGCGCCACCGCCCGAAGTCCTCATGCCGGTGGGTAGTCCGCGTTCGAGCGTCACAAGGAGTGCTTTCTTCCTTTTGCCGGCGGCTGTGTTTTGGGGTTTCGGTGGTTGCGCTGCTGCTGTGGTGGCTACCTCTACGAGACGCTACTGCAACAGAGAGCACCAGCGCTCTTCTTTTTCACGACACATCGCTGCCCGGCTTAAGGTTTCGCGTTGCCTTTTCTATCTATATATAATGAAGGCCAAACATCGCCGTCGTCGTCGAGGGATGCTCCTGCCGCTGCTGCTGCTGCAGATAACCGCGTGCGAAAATCGCGCGAATCAATGGAAAGGCCGCGGTTTTCCTTGTTACTTACTTTTTACTACTTTTTAATTACCCCAAGTGTCCCAAGTGTCCCAAGTGTCGACGACGACACCACGCAGCTCTGTGTGCAGCTCTCTTATCGCTGCTGCTGTGTGCCTGTGGGGTGTTAGCTTTTGGTTTTAATAGATATGCAAGTGCTAAGATATTTCTGCGGTCCACAGGTCAGTGGATTGTGTTGTCGCATCACTGCACAACAAACAACCACACACGCTGGTCCTTTTGTTCTGAGAGTGTGTGGTTTTGTTTTTTTTTTTTTGTTAACGGCATCAGTGAAAGTCGGTTTGTGCAGGTGACCGAACCCACCACCCCCTATGTCAATTCTTTGGTCTCTACAGAAGAGTGGCTAGCGAAACGAAGCGTTTTCGTTTGAACCTTTTCAAGTCGTATGTGGAAAAATATGTGTTTTTGCGTTCTTTTGAATTTAGTTTCAAGTTTTCAATGTAAGTACATCGCTACTGCACAGCAACTGAGAGAGAGAGATTGGTTTTTTTATTTAAGTGTAATAATTATGCATTAATATCATGGGACTGACAGGGTCGCATCCATTTCGTAGTTTCGAAATCACAGGGCTGTGGCACTAATACACAGTATTCGAATACATCTTCGTCAACCCAAACGGTGTCAAACTGGTAAGTTGAGCGTATGCCATTTTAGAAAGGGCATCGTTTAACCAACAGAACCAACGTGTTAAAATTATGAAAACTTACTACAATAGTGGGCATTCGAGAACGCAAATTTTTCCAGCAAAATTTTCTTCAGCGACGAGCCCAATTTTTTTTGTAGGGCTAGGCGTAAAAGATCCTGTCTGACTAGAACCTATGTCTGATAAGCCCTGCAGCAGTTGTAGCATTTGAAAAATAATATTCGTCAAGTTATGGCCGAGGTCCACCACCCGAAATGTGCAAAAAAAAATCCTTGAAAAGTATCTTATCAGCATCAGAGCTGTTGCCATAGGTCCCGGAGGCCCGACCATCTGAAAAAGATTGTGTGTCACGTGAAACGCGATGCACAAACTTTATGGTAAAACATATACTCATAATCAAAATTTAATTTTTGATGCATTTTTTTTAAGCTGTGGTTTTTGAAACTATGAAATGGACGAAGTGCCTTTATGTTTGGTTATTCATGGGAAGTTATGTTGTCAACTAACCGAGAGCAACAAAACATCACGATTGTTGCAAATGGAAGATCGTGTTCATCGTATTAAATTTTCCAAAATTATCCCTCAACAGTACACAGTTTCAACAGAGCACCCTCTAAGTAGATCCATTGGAAGAAAAATGGGCATTTGGCTGCTAAAACTCTCTGCGGTTGAGCTTCATTTTTTTTCTCCATAAACATGGCAAACGGACGAGTGTTATTGTCTATAGGTCTAGAGGCAATTTTTGGCCTGTCAAAACTGCCAAGTTTCTGGAGCCAGCTTTCTGAGGGTTCTGTTGACCCGAAAGCCTTTCAAAATTAAACGGAAGTTAAACATCATCCGAGAAGAAAAGGCGTTTTTTATTCTCACGCCAAGTTACGTCAAGTTTTTTTACCCTACCAGTCAAGAATACCCAACCAGTCAGCCAACCGAATATGCGATCGTTGGTCCTTGGTCGTGAACTGAGAAAAGACCTTACTTAGAGGTTAAACGAATTGCTTCAATCAACTAAAATAATCTGCGCAACACAAGAATACTTCTGAGAGCTATAGGAAGGGCTGCCTGACAAATCGACGCCGTTTTCTCGGGCCCAGACACCCCAGACTCCAGAGCCTCTTCGACGAGAGTCAAGACTTCGTGATCTCTAATCCATTGACTCTATTTCTCCTTATATGAAAACATACATGATTCAGGCAGGCAAGGCACATCGGAAGATTTTCATACTTTCCTACACAACCTAACCCGGCCTAACTTTCTGCTGCTTCTGTCAACATGAAGACTTTCCTCAGGTCGCGCGGTTAGGTCGCGAAGTACTTCATTGTTCAGTGAGTGAGTAACACTCTTGTCCCTCTGGTGGATTCGGAATAATCAATCAGTCCCCAAAAAACAGATCGCTGATAGCCGCCCTAATGGCAGGCGTTGATGTTGCTGTTGATGAGCCTAGGCCCTTTATAGAGGTCGAGCCTTTTTCTGAAGAAATGGCGCGCACGACCTTCGGCGTGTTTAAAGTGATTTCAAGGTTCGAACTGACGCCCTTCGCATGCGCGGGGTCATCGATAAATCGGTTACACAGAGCCAGCCTCTCTGTAGTAGGTAGGGGTGGGTAGAGAAGGTATCTACGGACGAGAACTACCGCGCACCCAGTAAGTAGCTTCCTGTGGTGTTTGGGGAGCACAGGAATTAAGCTGCGTGCCGTCCAGAGATTCTGTAACGGCCAGTAATCGGCCACACCACAAGCCCTCCCCAGACCCCCGCTCAGTTCTCGGATTTTCTGCAATCTCTCTCTCTCGCTCGCTCGCTCGCTGGTTCTCGCTCTTCGTCATAACGCCAACAGGTGGCCCAACTCTCGCCGGTGGTTGATGCTCGGCGATCGGGGCCAGCAAGTGGTTGCAGTCAAACGAGCGGGCTGCATGTGTGCGTGTTGTGACACATACACACATCGCAGCACACGCCGCGCGCGGCACCAGATGATGGCGCACCGCCTGGCCAGCCTCTCACCACCAGCCAGTGGTGATGTGGAGAGTAATTCGACACTAAAAAGAGGCGCGCGCAATGGTAAAGAGATGAAAAACATTCAAAAAAAAAATGGTTACTCCGCGCCGCCGCGCCACCCGACCCGCACCGCACCGCACCGCAAGTGCAGCGCACCCTCCGCCGTGTGTGTGTGTCTCGTGAATGGCTGCTGTTGCAACCGGAAGGAGGTTTAGTTTAAGGCTCAATTAGAATTTATAACGACGAGCGGCCGGGCGGCCTGACCGGACCGGGCTTTGGTTGAGAGAGAGAGAGGTGCGTGGGTGAGTAGGGCCTCCGCGCTGCGTGTGTCGGAGCAGGGGGCCGCCGGCCGCCCGGCAGAGGGTCGCGCACTTGTTCTCATTTTCTGTCAGCGTTGTCCACTTTGTTTTTGTTTTTATGGTTGATCCCGATCTCCTCCTGTCTGTCCGGGGGCGGGGGGGCGGCGGCCTTTCCTCTTCCTGTTCGGCGTGTTCACCCCGCTCACCACGCCGCAAACATGCGTGCTCTTCTCCTTCTCTGTTCTCCGGTTGTGTGTTGTTCCGTTCCGTTTTCTTCTCTTTGCTTTACGCCTTTCGCACGTTCGCTTTTCCTCTCTTTTTCTCTCTCTCTCTTTCTCTCTCTCTCTCTCTCTCTCTCTCTCTCTTCATGTTTCCTTCCACTTCTCTCACTTCTTCCGCCGCTTCCGCTTCTTTCACTATCAAAATTGCTGTCACATTTTGCGGTTGCTGCGCTGCGATCGCATTATTTTAATTTCAACCACCTCCGGTAGGTTGTGGCCTCCCCAGTCCCCAGTGGTGGTGACAGTATGTGGAGTGGAGTGTGTGGCTTCTGCTCTTCCATCTCGCCGCGGTCGCTCGGTCCACAACAAACAGCGTCGCGCGCGCGTTGATTAGTTAATTGGTTAGCAAGGCTCTCGATCTCGGCCCCGTCTCCACTTGTCGTTCGTTGCTACACGAGAGAGCGACAGAGAAAGAGAATGACAGACAGGACAAGGAGATGTGCGGGGGCGTCATACGTTGGCCTCTCTAGGGCCCAGATTCGGTTGCTAATTACACCGTGGCAGCGACAGCGGCGGATAGATCGGTCCGGTCCGGCAGGCCCCGGGAAGTCGTTTGTTTTGTTTTATGTTCCCATCCGTCAAACGGGGCACGTGGTTCACTATCGTTTATTGGCTTAGTGTGTGTGTGTGTGGTGGTAGGTGACACTTGTTCACTAATTTAATGGCACCTTTGACACACGGCACTCGGGATCAACAGCGGGAAGGAAGTTCTGAGGGGATCTATTGTCAGCGCCAGGACGTCTGGAGTGTAGCGCTGGCTTACTTGTGACTATGAACCCCACACCAGGGGGAATGTAAACGACGCTCAGAAACATTGATCAACTAACTTTTTGTGGCATACTATATTTTGCCCTGCTCCGATGAAGATTTCGACGCACCCAAAAACCTACGATGTCCAATTCCTGAATTCTGGGACTCAGATATTGGAAATCAAGTAATTCCCGAATTTCTCCACAAGAGCAGAGAATTTCTCTTCCGGATAAATTCTTCGGAGTCTTGGTGGCCATTAACCTTGGGAAACTTGGGCAGGTTTCTGCTACCGAAGTATTACAACGAAGTATTTGCCCCCTCACCATTTGTTGACAGTAGTCTGCTTGAAGTTTTTTTTCGGGCAACATTCCGTACAAAAAGTAGAAATCTAGGTCTTCAAAATTATCATACCGTTGTTTGATTCATAACAACTGTTTTTCTGCTTGACCTAGAGAGAGAAAGAGGTCTCATGAAGGTAATGTCGAAACGTGTGTTGGGGAAGTTCTTCCCGCAATAACAGGGGTCAACAGCAGCAGGTGTACGCTTCGTTAGTAGGTGGTGTCCAGTTGAGGAATCCGAAAATACCTACCAAAAATCGGTTAAAGATCCATCGAAAAAAAAAACTAAAAACAACACAACTACAACATAATTTGGGGCGGCGGGCTGTCATTTGGCCAAAAGCGTCTTTTGTTGTACTTAGTTGGGTTACAGAACACTTCTTGGCTCTGGTATAAGCGAGCTTCGGAGTGGCGATCCCCCGAATCTTCGAACCTACGCGAGTGAGGAATGTACGATGACTCATCGCCTCAGTGAAACCTTGCTACCTCTCTCCGCTCCACATCCATACCCACCTATCCTCCGTCCTTAGTTCATTAAAAACCCATTAAAAACACAGTGTGACAATCTCACTTGTTGGGGCTCGGCTCTCTTGTACGGGAGGTACAGAGTACGCTATCGTTCGGCGCGAAGCGCGTCTTTCTCGGCCGTAGAGGTGATACTGACACACACACCCCATGCATGAATCTCCGCCATTGCAACTGTGCATCTGATGACGCTACCCGGCGGGGGCTGTGTGGTTTATGTTTTTAATTGCCTTTTAACGAATGCTCCGGTGGTCAAGCCTCTCTCGCCTCTCTACAATGTATGGACTCGGACGTTTGGAACTTTGGACATTTGGAGGTTGTCTCAACGGCCTTAACGCCCCCCCCCCCCACTGTTTGCACTGATTTGTTTCCGAATAATAGATGCCCATTCTTCCGGGGAGGCATATATTCCGATATCCGATCCAGTTTTGCATCCAATTGAACTCTCCCTGCACACACATTCTCTCCGTTCGTCCCGATTTGTTTTATTCCTTTTTTGGTTGCATTTGTTTACGCTTCCTGCAATGATTCCTGGTGGTCATTTTGAGTCTGGTTTCCTTCGCATCGCTCTCGCGATTGTTTTGACTCGATGCCTCGCAGTGGCGGGGCTCATATTTCCTACCATCCTCCTCTTTTTCTCTCACTCTCTCTCTTTCTCTCTCTCTTAGCGCGGGTATTTTGGTGCCACCACGCGCTGCTGCTGGCTGGCTGCCTGGCTGGCTGCTAAGGGTCTGTGCGCGCTCCCAGCCAGCCAGCGAGCGAGGACACCAATTTGCTCAATTTGAATTAATGACGGTTTAGCAGGAGGCGGCCCCATCCGGAAGCCACCCCACTTCCGGGCAGCGGGATCTAATGAATGCACACACAGAGTGTACAGACGGTTTCGGAAAGAGCATAAAAAAAGAGCATAAACGCACCAATCCATCACCAACATCACCCTCCCTCCGGCCCGGTTTAAATGCTCATGCTTCATGACGGAACGGAAAGGGCCGCCGCCGCCGCACACCACCAGCACAGCTTTCGTCTCGGTTCACGAGCGGGGTGAACCCTTCCGCTCTGACTCTGGTGCTGATGATTTGACCCCCTCTCGCGGGCGCCCGACCGATTGCCCGTTTGTTTTCCGTTGTCCGATTTTTCAACCCTTGGCCTGGTCTGGCTCTGGCTGCACCGACTGCACTCTGCTGCTGCTGCTGGGTTGACTTGGCTTATTTTTACTGCTTTTGCCGCCGTTTGGTCACGCACGACGGGACGCCGTGCCACCAGCACCACCAGCCACCACCATTGGTTTTCATTCATCGCCCGGCCCATCGCTTATAGCTTTCGGGTTCGGGATTATGTCACCGAATGTGTGTGGAAGCCCCGGGGTGATATGCGGTTTATGTTGGGGTTTCAATCAGTGTTTGTAGTAGCAACACTCCTTACGGGGGGCGCTCAATTCTAGCAAGCCGGGCGGTGGCGGCGCACCAACCGTTGGTCCCGTGAGGTGTGTTAAAAAGGTTTCGCGATTTTTGGGGTTTTTTAAAAAAAATATTGCTTTTGTTCATGAATCTATCTATTTTGTTCCCTTTACAGTAATCCCCATCATCATTCTTGTGCCAGCGTTTTTCCCATCCTTGAAGCACTTCAAAAAATCATTTTACCATATGTGATCTTGTTCAGCTCCTCCTTGCCGATGTGCCGTCTTTATCTCCTAAATCTTAGCGGTACCGTCGTCCTTTCGCGGGCTCCTTCAGTTTCCGGAAAACAAAGTTACGGGGGGCCAGTCATCTGGGGAATATTTGGCGGTGGCTTTGGCATTATAAGTGTGTTGTTTTGAGCAAAAACCAGGCATTCCATCGAACTCTGCCCTTCCGTGAGTTCACATCTTCTCGGCCCTCTGAGAACATTTTCAACGATCATTTTTCTGATAAGCGCTGCTTTGGGCCCACAGCAGTCACACTCAACATTCGGGATGCTTCCGTGCTCTTAATTTTGTTTTCCACACAAAACTTGATACAGATTCCTTGTCATCCATGTTTTTGGAATAGATCGAAAAATCGAAGATGAGCCAAAACACACCTTCAAGGAATACAGCTGTCAAAAATTGACTGATTATTTAAAATAACTGAACTTGTACCGAATAAGTGAGTGACATGAGTAAGGCAACATAAAGCCACAAAAAAATCGAAAATCGAATATCGTGCTCTTTTTTTTTTACTTCGTTTTTCTTTTTTTTATCTACTCTGGTTTGCTGTGATTTGTTGGGGGGGGGGCAGCTTAACCTATTCTGGTGTGTCTGACGTTTATCTAATTCGACTAACCGATTCAGTATTTAGTTCTATAGCAGCACACCCGACTCGTATTACCCGGTCTAAATATCTGATTAGAGACTGTTGTTTGGTAGGGGAAGATGTACGAATTGTGTATCGGCATTAACAGGGTTGAAATTTTACTTATTATTGAGGCTCTTTGAACATATTCAAATCGCTTGGCGTTCTCAAGCGTGAATCTCAAACTCACGATAGTTCTGGACGAAAAACGAGGCTGCAGGTCCTTGCGAAATTACGAGTAATCGGGGTCTACGTTGAGAATGAATCCGTTTAGATAACATTAATTGAAATTTTTTTATTTGTTTCCCTTTTTGGCACAAAAGATGGGGGTATTTGTTATTATCCATAGACACCACCGAAAGGACACCAAGCAAACGTGGGATCCGGAAGCTTATGGGGTTGCTGAAACCATTAAATTAGGGATGTAAAAAATTGTGAAATCCTCCTAGCATAACTGTCTGGCTGGTCGATTGCTGCTCTCTCAACAGCATCAGGACCTATAAAGGAAGCATTGAAGCTCCGCTAAATGCGGTGGCAACACACCGGTGGTGGTGGTGGACGTTTTTAATGGGATCTGGACGAACCGAAGCGAAGTGACGGTTAATGCGGACGGGCGAAGAGGAGAGAGGCCATACGGCTCTAGGTATCGTTCCAGGACATGTTATCTATCACAACGGGATGCCGGAGAAATTGACTACTCCGGTCGGGTATGATGATGCCGGTCCGCGTCCGATAACGGACCGACCACGACCGGCTGCCGCCGCCGCCCTCCAGACGGCGCCGTGCTGAGTTCGAGTTGTTATTGTTTATTTGCTACCACATCAACATCAACATCATCTCATCCTGTCGTCGTCGTCGTCGTTGTCGTCGCCGTTGTCACCGAAGGCAAGAGCGCGCATCCTTAACCTTTTTTAACTTTTGTTGCGTAAACAAACGCGAAAGAGAGTGAAAAAGCGTCCGAGTGTTCGAGAGCAGGCACCACCACCCCGGTTTACATAAATCTACATGATCGTGTCACATACACAGACAGTTCCCTATGAAGACAAACCCGTCGGCGGCGCTTCACTTGCGCGGGCGCACTCGAAAGTGCAAGCCAGAGTCAATCCAGAGACACCACCCGAAAGCGAAGAACGGACCGAACCCATTACCGAAAAACCATTACATAAAAAAAAGATACAAAAAAGGATACAACCGTATTTACGGAGACGGAGAGACCCAGAGATAGAGAAGAGAGGCTTGTGATCTCGTTTTGGGCATCTTCGTCTGCGCGTTGTGCAAATGTCGGGGATATTGTGTCCACGGGGGATATCTGATGTCGTAACGCCTCACGGAATGGAAGAATTACAACAGTCTAACCTTTCTACTCTCTCTCTCTCTCTCTCTCTTTTCCCTATCGTTCCATGTATCTTCCGTGCTGTGCCGGTCGATTTGACCACTTCTTCATCGTCTGCGGACCCGGACCACCGGACACCAGAACCGAACGAGCTTTACCGAGCACATTGATGTCAGCTGTGGCAACGATTGCTACATAAAGCAGGTAAGTACGCCTACCTAAAGCATAATTCTTGTAGAACACAACTGGCTTAACACATGGGCCGGAAAGTCCCTGAGGACCGACACCTCTAGATAGATGGTCCTGAGCATACAGGGTGCGCCACGAAAGGTTCTTTTTTTTTCATTTGGTCCACAAACGACTTAATATTTTTCGATGCTTGGACATTTATTGGCGTTAATAATTTTACACCGCGCTTCTTGATGGGGAAAATGGAAATGTCCAAATGAGGCGCGGTAACACCAGAAAACATTTAAAACGACCCTCAAAATCGGTTGGTCCCTGCAATTCCAAAATATCTCAGAGAGGAAGGCGTCCCAGAAAGCCAACCATCAAACCCCCGGACCAGGTGTGCTGGGGAGGGTGTTCGTTCACATGTGAGTTGCTAGCTCATGCGTAGCTCCGGCCAGACCGGGGCTACGCAAGGGTTCCATCTTCCGGAACGGCCTTCGAGAGTACCGCACACACTGCGCCTCTCTCGGTTGTGTGTGTCCGTTGACCGAAAGTACCTGTTGCAGTGACGGGCGGGAAGCCAACAGGTTGTTTAGTTCTCGGTCGGTCGGTTGCTGCGTTTCGCCCACTGCCCGGTGAAAGTCCTGTAAGCCCCAGGCGCAGCATAGTCCAATGCGCGCGCGCGTCAACTGTAAACTCTGAGGGTCACACGGCGTCAGCAGAGGGCGGCCGTTGGTTTTCAACCCGTCCAACGACACCACGCGGACATTAGTTTGTTTTCTTGAACCGCATTGTGCGTTTCATAATCCTCGCGGATGGGGAAGAGCGATGATAGCGCAAGCAGCTTATCGCGCACACTATCAATATTACACGTCCGCGGTTTACATGTTTTTTATTCAGCGCAGCATCTTCAACAACGCGGAATGATCGTATTGAATGAGTCATCGGACAACCGGACTAAAGAATTAAATCGGAACATGGAAGTAGTTTGCTCGACCCGTCCGTCCGCTGGCCTGATTTTTTTAAATCTTAGACGAACGTACCGGGGCCGTATTTATTGGATTTACTTAATGCGGCGTAACAAGATTAACTGAGGAAACATGTGGCATTTTCTCTCCACTACAGGAGAGTCTTGTCCCGACAAATCTATCAGATGGAGCTAGCTGTCTAGCTTTGGTTTTATGATTTATGCTTTTTTGACAACCCCGTCTTGTTTTGACGTAAGGTAAATGATTTCATGTCAAAAACAAGGACTTTGTCGCTTACTCTTGTGTCTGAAAATGACGTTTTGCGGGGATCGTTGCTTTTCTGCTACCTGCTGAAGAAAACCGGCTACAGGAATCGCATCCAATCGCTTGTCTTGGAAGCTTGTTCTTGGGCGATCGTAGAGCTTTAACAGAAAAGGAAGTAAATTCTCCATCAGATAATGATTGGAGATGGAAAGAGTGGATTCATTTAGTACACACCTGGCGAGCAGAACTTTACATTTCAATGCAAGTTCCAGTTTGAGTTTCATTTCAATCCAACAAACATGGGATTTCATTGAAAAAAGTCTTGATGTTGATACCAAAAATCTGGAGGTGGAGTTGATGGATAGCTAAATCTGGGCCCAAAATCTTTCTGCAAGATGAAATCACGCTCTCAAAGGGTGTCCTCCAAGCTGGCGATGACGCGCCTATGAGTCATCGATCGCCCATGAGCGCCGATCGTCTGTGAATGTGGCGTCCTTTTGCCGCGATTCCCTCGGATCGAAGCAACAGAGCTCTGCGTCCGGTGTTGGTGTCCCCCTTCGAGGATGTTTGGCTTCGGTCGTAAAATCGACCGGAACGGATCGCGAGCGGTACGCGCTCGCTCAGTTCGAGAACCCCTCCAATGAATTTCCCGTGCCCCCCGACACCGACCGACACCGTAATTGCGGCGCACCCCGCCCCGCCCGTACAATTGTTCAACCCTGCTGTGTGTGTTTCACAATCCTCTGGAGTGTGAGCTCGATCACGGCATGCCCGTTGCTGAGGCGCGCGCGTTTTACGATCCTCCCAAAAAAAAAACCCAGACCCAGAAAAATGTCACCGAATGTGCCGCGTAAACGTAATTAAATTTACGCATGATATGGCCTTAGCCGGATTGCGGCATGATATCATCGACATGACGCCAGTCTGCTCCAAGAGTGCTCAACTTTCGTCCGATTTCGTCTATGAGTCATCGCTCTTCGCTCGAATCGGGTGCCATCCAATCGAGAGAAACTGGATCAGGAATACCTTTTGCGAAAGTCCGCCGCTGGATTAATATAAGGTTCCGACCAGAACCTAGAATGACTTCCACGCGCCAATACTCAAACGGTCGGTCGAGAATGTTTGGCTTGACTTCGGTGGAACCGAGTGGAACCGATCGGGGCAATGTGGGCTCCGTCGAGATCGAATTGATTGAAGATCCTAGAGTGACTTGCCGATACTGGCGGAGACCCCCGGATCCAGGGAATAACTTTCACGCGCCCCCGTTTAAAATAAAAAATGAATTCAACAAATTCGACGCACGGAAATCCGACGACGGCGGCGGCGGCCGCGGAATGACACAACTTGGCTGTGCTTACAGCGCGGCGCAATAATGGCTCTTTAATGACGTCTAATTAGTTTGCGGTTGCGCGACGCACGCGCAATACGCTGGCCGGCCGCGGGTGGCGGGGTCAAAGTTGGGTGCGCAAAACAATAACCGAAGAGGAGGAGACGACGTCGGTACTTGTCACTGCGCACCCAACACGGGCACCAAAGGAGAGGACGCATGCCGTGCGTCGTGCAGAGAGGTTGATCCACTTGCTCTGGTAGTTCGCCTTCATCGGGAAAAGTGGCGGTAGTGGTGTATCCAGCGGGGGACACGCCAGCTGTGGGCATGTTTGGATGGCCGGTAGTGTGCACGTGTCGCGTGGCGTGCCGGACCTGAGTTTACGCGTGTTAATGTTTACAGTTTTTTGGTGGCTTGGGCTTCAGTTTTTACGATGCTCGGAGGGTGCTCGGTCCTACAGCAGCAAAGAGGCCCTCGTCGGGATTTTATTATCCCCGTATGCACCCACCAGACAGAGTAAGATACTATTGGAATGCACCACAGCGCTTCAATTCTGTCGACCGATCGCAAGCTTCAACACACGGGCTGAAAAGTTCCGGGCCCCGGCCCCATAAATAGCGCTACCGTGTTTTTTTGTTCGGTTAGAAACAAACCATCAAAAGGAAGCTGTTAAAAGCTGTTCATGATACCCATACTCATAAGTTGGCAGTCGTAAAAAAGCCAAGTATTGGTTGAGGATTCTGAGCAGTAACAGATCGGAATTTTTGCGTCGATATGTAGCAATGGACGAAACATGGGTCACACATCTCCTTCACTCCGGAATCAAATTGATCCTCATCTGAGCGGAGTGCAACCTCGCACAAACCCGACCGAAAGCACTCGCAATTGGCTAATTGGAGGTTATGGTCTCAGGTTGTTTTGGGATGTGCATGGTGTAAGCTTCATCGACTATCTTGAGCGAAGCGAAGTACCATCAACAGGGAATATTATATAGGAAGAATTGGAGCGTTTGCAAGTCCGAAGTCCCAAAGAAATTTGCAAATTATTGTGTGGCTTTGTGGCCAACTTTGACAATCGTTTTCCTCCGTTAGGCCCGGGACTTTTCAGCCCGTGTGCTGTGTCCATATTGCATCGCGCTGCCCATCATCGGTTGGCACACCCGGCCGTCAGCTTGGTGGAATCCATTCATCGACTCCCTCCCGGCGCGATTGTCGATCTCCTCGTCCGCTGCTGGCTCTGCTGCTGGATCCAGCCCATACTTTGGTGTGTCCGTCCCATAATGTAAATTCGTCGATTGTTGCTGTGTTCTCGGATGGGGGGAACATGTGTCGGGCACATGTGTGCGCGCAGCAAAACGTCACCAGCAGCTACTTCACATTCACACCCAGCACACTGCCTGCCTGCCTGCCCAGGTCTGCTGCGCCTAATTGTCTATTAAATTTCCGTTCCATTCAACTGAGCGCTGTGTTGTCGAAATACAAACCCGGGGGTGTACTGAAAGCCCTTTTTCCCCCATTCTGGAAAAACTCCTACGCATTCCTGGAGGTCCCAATTTCGCTACGGTCACGTACGCGTCCTCTCTCTCTCTGGTCCAGTCCAGTGGTGGGGGAGTGTGCGCCCAGCGTGCGAATGTCTTCGATTTCGAAAGAGTTTCGATCTCGAAAACAGTGGCCAGCCCCTGTGGCCGATCAAGAGAAGGTTTTTGGTGAGGACGCGCAAACACGTGACACCCATATGGGCTCTCTCTGTGGTGTTGGTGGTTTGTTTTCCACTCCGTCACTCCGACGCGTCGATCGAGCGGATAATTAGGAAGGGAGCGGGCGGTTTGGGGGGTTGTTATGGGCCTCAGCCCCACACCACCAGCTCGGCACTCGATCGAGCTCTCTCTCGACACATGTGGTGTGTACTACGAGGTCCGAGGTGTGTCCGGCAGAGCGCGCGGTCATCGCCATCTCAGGGTTGATGGTGGAGCTGTCATTATCTTTAGATCGGGCCGCCGGTCTAGCCCTGTATGTGTCTTCCGCTTCGCACACGCACACCGATCGACTGTCGTCCCCGGTATCGATTCCCTGTCTGCGGTGTGGGACAGCAGAGCGGAACTGCTGCTCCATCGACACCATCCATAAGGTTTCCACGTGGTACGTCCGCTTACTGGGGGCTTCTCCACCAATCACGTGCGGCGGGGCTAGGTACTACTCTCTACTAGAGACCTACTAATTGAATTTGGGTTAGTTGGATACTGTTGAGCTCTCTGGATGATAGGCTCTACGGCATATTGACACACTTGGGGACACTGTACTGGAAACATGGCACTGGTCGGGGCCGGGACTGTGTAGATCGTGCGTAATGTATACTGCGGCAAACTTGGCTTTGGTCTGTGGAAGACCTTGCAGCGTTTATCATCGGGAACACCATATTACCTCCATCGTTTCGCTGAATATAAAATTGCTACTGAGAAAAGGTTCAAAGTAATCTCGGACCTTACGATCGGCATCGGTGAAAATAGAATTATAGTTGCCAGTACTGGAACGCGCTCTCAGAAGGTCTATGCAAGGGATAATGCAAGAGCCGAACAGGCGCTATAAGAGAGGAGGGGTCAAGTGAATAGAATTTCGCCGCGAAACCACGATTGCAAGAAAAATCATTGAAACAATCTCAGTAACTTCGACACAAACACATTATTATGGCGATGGTTGTCAATAATCGAACATTATTTAAGATGTTTCCGATGAGATCCGATTTGCGTCAAGTATGCACCGTTTTGTTGTATAATTTATGGCTATTTTAAAGGTAGCTTCATAATGCCTCTCTATTATAGAAGGTTCTTGGTCGTTATTGACGAAAAACTATCTAGCAATCTATTTTCACAAACTTCTTTTGATAATAATAATAATTCTATCCCCAAATAATTCTATCAACCGCGCAGACCTCCGCGATTAGCGTCCTTGGGTGAACAGTCTGTTAGCTTGAAAACCGCAGAAGCATCTCAACTCACCATATACTACCACGGTCTCCGGTATGTGTGTCCGGCACGCACCTCTCGTCGGACTTCCACGGGTGAACCGCGCAAAAAGCATTCAACGTTCATTGGAGCGCAGCAGTGGCCCTGTGTTGTCTGCTTTAATTAGCATAGCCCACATTATCACGAAGCAGGATCTCGTTGCTTTCGTTTCCACTCCCCCGTCCCGCCCCCAAAAGGGAAGTGGGTGGTGGATGGTGTGGCGGTTGATGGGAAGCGGGCTTGATGATGCACTTCCTGCAATTGTGTTGTGCTACCCTAGCTAGAGCTACCCAACACACACACACACACACAACTATACACACCCGCACATACTCTAATAGTAGTCGCGCACCGCGCGGCGGTGGCTTATCATCGCTCTCTCTTGCTCGGGCGGTGCGTGTTCTTTTGCGAACCGCCACCAAACACCATTTATTACGCCCGACCTCGACCCCGCAGCGTGTTGTAGAGTAAGTAGTGTTCGGCATCATCATCTCGCGCTCGTAGGTTAGTTAGCGGAAGAGGAGCAGCCGCCCGCCCGTGGACAATGGTGAGTGGAGAGAACCCCGAGCCCGCGGGGCGCGCCCGTTCATTCATACATACTTCGGTTCATTCATCAATTTACTCTCCATCCCCATCTGCATCATCTGCGCGGCTCCAGGGCGCGCGCGAGCTATTTGCGGAATTAGGATCCTTTCGAATGTGGAAGGCGCAATGGCGTCGGCGGCGGCGGCGGCGGCGGCAATGTGCAATCTGTGCGCCTCATCAAACTTTAGTTGACGGCGAGCTGCAGCGGGACATATCATCATATGACGTATTAGCTCGTTTGTTCTACCGATCGATATCAATTCGTCAGCTAGTCTTGACGCCCCGTGAGCCAATCGACCAACTATCGACACACACCTCGAAGTATGCTGTGTCGGACACATGCTGGGATTCGTTGAAAATTGATGTAGTGTTTTGATTGTTGACATCTTCAATTTTTACACCACTTGCATCCTTTTGCATACTGCTAATGCATCAGCAGGCTTGGCTTATTTTGTAGTAAATTTCCTATTTTTCAGAGTGCCTTCCGTACATCTTCGAGCCCCAGACTCATCGATCGGGTCCGGGTCAGTTGAAGGTTTCTCTGTGGCAAGTACTTTTAATGTGTGTGAACTCTCGATCGATCGATGGGATGGTTCACGGGGATCCTCAAAGGGGTGATCCCAATCCCGAGTTACCGAACCGAAGATTAACAACGTTACAAAGATTCGATCAATTGGGTCCAAGTGTCCCAGCATCAACAGGGTGACATGAATTCCATCGCTCCCCCGCCGATCTTGATACCCGTCTCATCACAAGCGACAATAGTAGTAGTGTTTACTTCTGGATTTCGCAAAATGCGCAACAATGCGATCAGCTGCAACTAGCACAGTCTTTTTCGGCACCTTTTCAAGGAAGATGTTGAATGGTCATATTTTATGGTATTTGCAAGTAGGGGAACACAATGGTTGGTATTTTGCAAGTAGGGGAACACAATTACGCGCGCTGTGTGGGACTCCTCTCGCCGCCGAGGGTATACCCACTAAACTCTTCCTTGGTTCACCATCCTCCGGTGACCGGCTCCTCTTCCCGATTGTACAAAAAAGAAAACATTTAGAGAAATAGTTACAAAAACACAACAAATGAAATTACCGAATAAGAAAAGCCTTTCACTATTTTTTCGAGTAGTGCTTTGTGTAAAGTATACTAACCCCAATCGAGCGACACGACGTAAAATATAAAAGTTGTAACACCAAACCTCTCTCTCTCTGTTCTCGTCTGCTAGTAAATTAAAACACAAGAATACAGGAACGCCTCATGAAGCCGGTCTCGTGCTTTGCGCCTGCCACGAAAGAAGAGAAGATTGACAAACAAAACTCGGTCCGGTTTTTGGTGTCAAATGTCAACACCGCACCGCAGTTGTCTACTTACTTACTTAGTTGTACTTACTCCGTGTAGCAGCGAATAATGAGCGGAGGGGGTTCTCTAACCATTGCCATGTTGACTAAACAGTTTGAAGAATTTGGGCCAATATCACAGATGCAAGTGCGCGCTCGTTATTAGTTAGATGCCATCTGATTCCCGGTGTCTCTCGGTGTCTGGATCTCTGTCTCGCTCTCTCTCGCTTGCGTTGTGAGGTTCAATCAAAACGCTCTGAGTCTGACCACCACCAGCACCACAGTAAAGTGCCGAAAAAGCTGGCCCTCAGATCGGCGGGAACACGATCAGCCACCCCCGCTTTCCGGTCAACGCTGTGTGTGAATCCAGACGATTATGTGGTGGTGTGCGAGAGAAGGAAGCCAAGCCAAACAAATCCCCCCGGGGCCAAGCCATGCCAAGCCGGTCGTCAATCGACGGTAATCAGTGGCGTCCATTAAATCTATTAACGTGCAGTGGATTGTGGAGTGGGGTTAGAATTTAGTAGTGAGGGTGCGAAAGAGGTGATTCGTCCCCAGGTTTAAACACCGTACCGCGTGCGTGTTGTGTGAGGGAGTGGTTTAAAACACGGGCAACAGCTACTAGCACACACCTGTCAATTCTAACTCTCTGTCTCTTTCGCCCCGTTAGTGCACCGCTGGCTGTCAACACTGGGAGCAGGCGCTAGAGTCCAGCTGTCAGAACGTGTGCGTAAGTATTGACCTGCTGTTGCTGCTCCACTTGCGCCCCCTGCTCACTTCTGTCGACGTCTCGTCTCCCGCAGAACATCACCAATCAGGAGTTTCTGGAGGCGCGCGAGCTGTACTGCATCATGGGCTGCAACGATGGACTGAACCGGTACTTTCGATGGCTGAAGGCCGAAATCGGAACACCGCACGCACCGGCTCTGGTAGCGGACAGTCTGACCGCGACGGCCCTCGCCCTGGAGTGGGAGGTTCCGGAGCGCTTGCTGCAGTTGTCGCGCCACCGGAACCGCGGCCCCCAGAGCTACCTGGTGCAGTGGCGCTACGAGGAGGTGGCCGGTGACTGGAAGTTCTGTCGGAACCAGAGCATGGGAGACAGCTCGACGGTGCGCGTGGACAACCTGCAACCCTACACCAAGTATCGCGTAGGTTTCGCGTGCGCTTCCTGCTACTGCTACTGCTGCTACTGACCACGGACGACGCGCTCTCGCCTTTCTTTTTTGCAGTTCCGCGTGGCGCTGCTGCTGTCGCCGAACCACGACCAGGTGCTGACGTCGGAGCAGAGCGTCATCATCAGCACGATGCCGGCCGGTGTGCCGACCTCCAAGCCGACCATTGTACGCGCCGTTGCGGTAGACCACTCACGCATTTCCATCTCCTGGGAGCCGGGCCCCTTCCCGAACGGGCCCGTACTGTCATATGTCCTCCAGATCAAAGACCTCCACCCGATAGGCTACAGCGCCCTCAAGGTTCCCCCCGTTATTGTTGTTGTTGTTGTTTGCTTTTTGTTATTTGCTGTTTGCGTTGACTTTTTTGTTCTACTGATCTGTCACTTCTTTCGTTAGCTTTTCTGATATGTGCTGCTCTGCTCTCGAATTGTTTTGCACACTCTCTCTCTCTCTATTTCTTTCTCTGTTTACTATCCTTACGGGGTGGGATACGAGGTGGAGGGTGGTTTCGGGCGTGGCAAAACTAGGCACCCACTCCATAGTTTTTGAGTCATAACGAAGAAGAGTTGAGATCACATTCAGCACGCCAAGCAAGCTTTTTTTGCTTCATCCTTCTACATCCAAATAGTACACCCTTCTGGAGTTCGTTCGGTCAGCAACAGTTCCCCGCCAATTGCTTTGATTATACCCAGGCGCATTGCTATGGAGCCATAGATACCGCACCGTGTCTTCTGGCCCATTATGGTCGTCAAATTGATCATTTGTCGGTCGGTAGCGATCTAAATTAACGATTTCACCAGGTTTTAGAAGCTTGTGACACATCAAAAGCCTTTCTGTCCCGTTCAGAAAGTTTTTTTTTTTAAGTTTTTCGACGCTCTTTGCTTATTAGGCCAAAATCGCCATTCTTGTAAACTGCTTAAAACAGTGTGATCTTCCAAAAACAAGCTTCGACAAGCATTTGATGTGATCCTGCAGTAGCTTTCTTCATCAAGTAGAGAAAAATGAAATACTTTGCCTGATGTCAAAACAAGGAAATGTTACCAAAAAGCTGACTGAGGAGGACAATATTGACAGGTAGTGCAATCAGTTTACAATTTTACTGTTCAAGTTTTAGATCTGTTGGTATGTCGCCAAGCGTTAGGAGGAGTAGGTGGCGTCAAGCTATTGTGGCTATGTTTTTGTGTAGGTTCCCCTTTCTGCTCGCTTCACCGCGACTCACAGTCTACACACTATATGTCCCCTTTTATCGTTCTCTCTCTTCTTTTCTATCTCTTGTTTTCCTTTTCTCTTTTCTTTCCACTGTGGGCCAATGGGATCTTTGTTCTCAAAGTGGGAAAGGATTTTGCGGAGGTGTAGTTGACCGAGAAGGGGTCGAAGTAGAACGGATTTTGCACGTTTTCCACGTATGATTGAGTTTTTGAGACAAGCACAAGCTCCCGCGCGGGGAACTGCTCCGCACGTGAATAGGTTGCTTTAGGTTGCTCCCCTACCCCTATCCCCTATCTGTCTCTAACTCTAAGGCATTCTCCTACACCACCCTCTAACGTCTTCACCCTCCCCAGATGTACTAACCACGCATCTCGCATCGCATCGCCGCATCGCATCTATATCTCCTAGTTTTTTTTTGGTTGATGGATTGTGTGTGACCCACCACCACCACCACCACTGACCATCCCCTCACAGCACACGACGGCGCGACACATGCATGCTGCGCAGCGCATGTCCGTCCGCGCCTAGTGTTTCACACACACACCTTTTCACCGTCGCCCAAAATGAATTCTCTCATCTCACCGCTCATCTCACCGCTCACCCGCCCGGCAGGACGTTCCCGAGTCCAGCACGTCCCGGTACTACATCTTCGAGAAGCTGGACGCCCTCCGCAACTACTCCGTGTCGGTGGCGATGCGCAACCCGGAGGGCGAAGGACCCGCCTCGGTGACACACGTTTCGACGCCTCCGAAACCCACACAAACCGATGGCAGCATGATGATGGGGGGCGGCGCCGGCGGCGCAGGTGGCAGCAGAAACGGCAACGGCATCGGTGGCGATGGCGGTGGCGGTGCGGACGAGAGCCCCATCCTGCCGACGCTCATCCTCGGTGCGGAGCACTCGGTCCTGACGCAGAGCTCGAACCTCCTGTTCTCGGACCCTCCGACCCGGTTCTACCGCAGCGAGACACACAAGATCCGCGGTACCGCCAGGCACATCCGGCGTGGCCTTATCTTCGTGTCGGACGATGCCGGCTTCATCTGGCGCGCCCCGTTACGGCCGGGCGCCGAACAGGACCGGGTGGCGGTCCTTAGCCCGACGTCCGGTGCTAACTTTCGGCCGACGCTGCTGTCGGTGGACTGGCTAAACGACCACCTGTACGTGCTGGGACAGGCGCACACGACGCAGCTGTGGCAGATCTCGCACTGTGACTTTGCCGGCGCTCACCTGACGGTAGCGATCGCCGGGCTTCAGCAGCGGCCGGATTACTTTGCGGTCGACCCGTTCAACGGCTACCTGTTCTGGGTGATTGGCGCCGAGGGTGACCCGGTGGCCGGCAGCGGGGGACTGTTCCGGCTCGACCTGGGCGACATCTCGAACGGTGTGCGGCACGAGATACGCCCGCAGCAGATCGTGCGCAGTCCGCACCTCGGTGCGTTCGCGATCGACCACCCGAACTTCCGCGTGCTCGTGGCGGATCAGCGGGCCAACACGATGCTGTCGGTGTCGCTCGACGGCAAGGTGGTGGAGGACATTCGGAACAATGTGCAGCAGCCACGGTTCGAGCGGGTCCGCTCGCTCGCCCTCGCCCGCGGGTATTTTTACTGGACGAACGGGACGGATGTGTTCGCGGAGGATTACCACAAGGAGAGCGACATTTACTTCCACAACGCGTTCCCGGTTGCGTCGAACAACACGTACTTCAGCATCAGCGTTAACCTAACGTCGGAGCAACCGATCCCGGTGCCGGTGAATCCGCCGCGCCACGTCCAGGCTCTGGTGTCGCCCGATCGGCTGCGGATCGCCTGGGACCCCCCGTACCTGCTGGGTGTGAAGGGGAAGGGTGCGTGGCAGGCGTGGAGCTACCGGCTCGAGGTGCGACCGGACATCGCAGGATCCAGGAAAGGCGAAGCGACGGCGGCGACGGCGGCGACGGCGGCGGCGGCGGCTGAGCTCATCGCCGGAACGGACATTATGGTGGACCCGGAGACACCGGAACCGGAGCTGGAAACCGCGCCGTCGGAAGCGGAGGCCGGGGGGGCGTCATTGCCCCTGCCGGTGCTGCGGGTGGCGGTCGTTGCGAATGGTAGCACCAGCTACGCGACCGGCCTGGAGGGCATACGGGTCGCACCGAACCGTCGGTACGTGGTGCGGGTGGCGGCTCACACGCCGGCGGGCGCGGGGCCATGGAGCCGGGAGTTTCGAGTGCGCACCCTCCGCACCACACACCAGGCGGTCCCGCGGCAGCTCGTTTGGGCGAGTGCGGCCGGCGGAGGTATCATGCGCTCGGACGTCATCGGAGATAACGTCAGTTCGGTGTTGCCAAACGGCACGGAGATGGACGTGGATGCGGTCAGTGGGCTCGCTTGGCACAACGGCACCCTGTACGTGGTAGGAAACGGGACGCTGCGCCTGTACCAGGGTGGTGTGCGGATCCGTGAGCTCGATTCGGTCGAATGCGTGGCGTTAGATCGGCGCGGAGAGCGGCTTTACTTCCACAACTCCGCCCAGCAGATGATCGTACGGGCGGGGCTGCTCGGTGACCACCAGGAGCCGATCCACAACGTGCCGAATGTTCGGGAGCTGCGGTTTGACGAGCGGCGTGGCTACCTGTACGCCTCGTCCGGCTTGCTGCTCGAGGCGTTCCGACTGAACGGCAAGAATCGGGTGGTTTATTTTAACGAGAACCTCTTCACCGGCCGACAGATCGTCGGCATGGCACTCGACACGGAGGGCGGCCGGCGGCTGTACTGGATCGTGCGGAGCTACAGCGCTTCGCACCTCTACTGGGCCCCGCTGGCCGGCACGATCAACGGGGGGTCAATCGATGCGAGTGCGATCGTTACGAGCCAGGCGCAACTGAGCGCACTGGGTGATCCGGGGCCACCGCCTCAGGGTCCGCTGCTGCACTTTAGCGACCGCCTGCTCTGGGTCCGGGACGGCCAGGGTGTGGTGGGTGACGAGCGTGGTGAGAACCTTGCGTACATCCGGTCGCCGTTACTGCACGGAACCACGGCGCTGGCTCTCATCGAAGAATCGACACCCGGGCCCGGTGGCGACACGGAGCCGAGGGCGGTGTTGCCGGCGGCCGTAAACCGGGCGACGGTGCGCGTGACGGGTGACTGGCGCTCCTTCAACATCAGCTGGGCCCCGGTCGATGCGATCGGATCGGGTGAAGGCGGTGACGAACCCGTCCTCGCCGTCGACGGCGAGGATCCGAGTGCGGTGCCGGTGTTCTACAAACTCCTACTGCAAGTGCCGGGAGCGGGGGTCGCGGGGACCACCTTCAGTAGCTCGCACGAACTGAGCGTCCCGTGGTACGCCTACGAGGGTTCCCCGCTTTCGTACGTCTACCCACTCATCCCGCCTTATTCGCTGATGAACGTTACGGTGCACGCGTTCACCTACTGGCGCTCGTCGGCGGTGGCCACAGTCAGGCGCCGCACCCCCACCAGTACCCCGTCGGCTCCGGAGCGTCCGAGGACGTACCTGAAGCCATGCTACCGTCCTGGGACTTATGAGCTCGCGGATACGATCCTGTTCCGGTGGGACACTCCGGCCCATCTGAACGGTCCACTCGTCGGATACCGCGTTACCTGCCGTCGGGTCTGGCGCACAAGTACCGACGACGGGGATGGGGACGCCAGCGAGGACGACGACGACGACGACGAGGAGCTAACGACGACGGTGGTGTCGTCGGACAGAACGGCGGTGAAACTGAACACCACCCCCCGTGGGAAGCAATCGGGCGTGACGGTGGACGAGATACGCGTGCCGGCGGACGAGGCGGAGCTGCTGGTGGAGGAACAGGAGTCGATTCCGAACGCGACGTACAGTTTGCGGGTGCGCGCCATTAACGTGAACTTCGAAGGAGTGTCGACGGCGGCCCAAACCGTGCGGCTCGTGGCGGATGGTGGGGCGGTGCCGGTGCCGGCCCTGATGCCGCTGGTGTACGTGGTCACCGCCCATCAGATCACGCTGTTCGACCTGGATCACGAGTACCCCGGGGGAACGGCCGCAACGGCGCCACTCCTGACGGTGACGATGCCACCGACGGCTCCGGCCACGCTCCTGGCCGAGTTGCGGCACGAGCGGCGCCTGTTCTGGGTCGACGTCAACGGGGAACTGTACGCGTACGACATCGCGACGGAGAGCCGGCAGCGGCTAGGTCACCTGCCCGGCCACACGACCGCCCTGACCGTCGATTGGGTCGGACGAACGCTCTACATGGCGACCGTGATCACTGCGCCGCAAACGCCGGTGGCTTCGGCCCCGCCGTCGGGGTCGGCGTCGGCGTCGGCGGACCCCGTCACCACCACACTGTACGCGTTCGACCTGAACCGGCTGGAACCGACGAAGACGGAGCAAGCACGGGGCACCGCAGTCAGCGCTCAGCCCGTCCCGCTCGTCAGCAGCCTCGTGAGTGATCGGCAGATCGACTATCTGCTGGTGGAACCGGAACGCCGCACGTTGCACGCCATCATGAGCACCGATCGGACCGCCGGTGGCTTCAGTGTGCCGCTGGACGATGCGGATCTTACGGTGCGCCGGTATATGTGCCGCGATGGTCCCGTTCCGGAGTCGGCCGTGGCTTGCACCGACTATTGGGCGCTCTTTCACCAGCACGAACACGAACCGGAGGACTTTGATGAGCTGCAAACGCTGACGGCAACCGACGGGCGGTACCTGTACCGGTTGGCCCCGACCGCCGGCGCCCCGCTCCGGTCGTGGGGTCTCCGGACCGCCATGAAGGAGCCGGCGCGGGCTGTGCACGTGCGTAAGGGTGGACCGGCAGCGAAGCAGCTCTCGGAGTCGGTTTCGTTTCTGCCGGCCCAGCAACACCAGGCGTACCCGCCTGCCCGTTGCCTGGTGCCGCGGCTTGATGGGGCCCACTACCGGCCGGAACTGGAAGCGTTCACCGAGCACACGCTCCGGTTGCGCCTCCCGTTCCCGGAACCGCAACCGAACTGTACGGTCCGGCCACCGGGCGTCCGGTACCGGATCCGGTATGCGGCGCTCCCTGGGGGTGGCGGAGGCGGCCCCGTCTACTCGTCCGCCGTGCAGTACTCTTACGAACCGGTCGCCACGATCGGAGGTCTTCGGCCGTACACTCGGTACGCGTTCCACGTCACTCCGTACAGTTACTACCTGGATCGGGCTCAGAAAGCAGCGGCCACCACCACCACGGCCGCCACTCCCGGGCCGGCCACCGACGACGATGATATCGAGGGCGACGGGGACGGTGACGACGACGAGTACTACGGGGATGGGGGGGACGAGGAGAAAGCGTGGCTGCGGTTGCTGGATGGTCCGGCGGCGGTGGCCACCGTTTTCTCGACCGCGGCCGGGGCTCCGTCGCGTCCGGCCTGGATCGAAGCGTTGCCCGTCAGCCCGACGGAGGCGATTGTCCGGTGGATGGCGCCGATCTACCTCAACAACGATCGGGTGTGGTACGAGATCTACTGGCAGACGGAGACGGGAGAGCACAAGAACCGCCAGCAGCAGCGTGTCACCGGTGAGTGGGAGGGGTCGACCCGAGCCGATGAGGCGTTGAATGCGAGGCTCTTCGAGAGCGCAAAACTATGACGATTAAGGGACAGTGTTTGATCTAGTAGGAGTTGATAACGGCTATCGGCTTCTCACGTCTAGTTGAAGTTGGTTCGTGTTGTGCTCTAAACATGTATGGTCAAAAGTTTTCATTCACCTGTCACTTGTAGTAGAAGTATTAGATGTTCTTGCTTAAGAACTTAATTCTTGCAGTTTTTATTTGCCATTTATGGCCTAACTACACCAACAAAACCTATGACTACTTTAATGAAAGTATTGCCCATCGTTAGCAACTACAAAATCGTAATGCGTAATGCGTAATGACAGTAGCTGTCAAACAGATATTTTATTTTTTTTTAAATGTTACATTTAGTGAGTACTGCCTTCTATTGTAAAACGGCAAGAATTAAGTCATACGGCTAATAGATGTAGATGATGGTCCATGAGGCTGGGAAGCACCACCTCCCTGCGCCTGTAGCTGACGTGGTAGATAGAATAGGTCTGAGTAGAACGTCTAGGCTATAACAGGAACTTTCGTACTCCCGGTCCTGGAACTCTCGGACTTCCAGACTTACAGATCGGAATCGCAGAAGAAGATATCTGGTGGGTCTGTGGTAAATGACACTTCGGTTTCACTTGGACTATGCTAAAATAGCTTACGATGTACGACTGACCTTCTGGGCAACGCTCCAATCAGCTTCCTGGACTGACTTCTTCCGTCCGATCCATTTACTAACTGAACGGGGCTTTACTAACAGAACCGGCATTAATATCTGTATCTGTCATCCTCTCTCGGACAGAGTACAACAAGGTCGACCGCGGCCTGCTGGCGATGAACCTGACGCGGCTGCAACCGAGCCAGCTGTACCGGGTGTGGATACGGGCGCACTCGACGCTGAACGCGTTCAGCGAGAGCGAATCGGTCGACATCCGGACGTTCCCGGAGCCGAGCGACATCGAGCTAATGGCCATCAACTCCACCGGGCTGCGCCTGCACTGGCAGGCCCCGGCCAACTGTATACGGTAAGTTGTGAACGAGCGCTCCGAACTCTCTGCTCTCCCCACTCACCACCAACTCCTATTTGCGTCGTTCCCCCTCGGGGCGCGCAGTTTTCAGCTGCAGTACGGCATCGTTGGGCAGAGCCGCTGGACCACGATGTTCGACTCGGGACCGGAACCGCTCGACGGGCGTCGCCACTACTCGCCGGAAACGATCGGAACGCGGTACGAGCTGGCGGCGCTCCTGCCGAAGACACGCTACCGGTTCGTGGCACGCATCTACTACCCGGACCGGGTTGCGCCGTACCTGTGGCCACGCGAGGACAGCACGCTCAGCTTCGTGTACGAGACGCTGGCCGACCGGCCGGGGGCTCCGGGCCGCCCCGTCGTGATGCAGCTGCACGCCGACCTGTACAAGGTGAGCTGGGAGATGGCCAAGGACAACGGGGCCCCGCTGGAAGAGTACGGCTTGGAGGCTCTGGTCCGCCAGCAGCCACCGCCGCCTCCCCACCGTGACGCCATCAAGCTGGTGAGCGCAAACGGCACCGCAGTCACCGCAACGAACGCTACTGAGCAGCTGGAGGCTACCACCGCTGAGGTCAGCGGCAACGAAACGACGGCCCTAGTGACACCCCCCACCTATCCGGTGGCCACCACCACCGCCGCCACGCCCCTGGACGGGGAGGCAGGAGACTCGTGGTGCCTGGTGTACAACGGGACCGACACCTACTGGATCATCTCGGACCGGCAGACCATCAACAGCAACCTGTTCCGGGTGCGGGCCCGCAACTCGTTCGGCTGGGGCCCGTACAGCAAGGAGAGCCGCCCCGTTAGCCACCCAATGTACGTGCGGCGGGCCGTCGGCTACGTGATGGTGTTCACCTGCATCCTCGCGATCGTCCTGCTCGCCGTCATCGTGGTCATCGTCTGCAGTAAGCCCAGAGGCTCTCGAGGCTCTCTAGCGAACGCCGTCTCACACTCCTTTTTTTGTTGCAGTCCTCCGTTTCGACGACAAGCGCAAAGCGTTTACGGGCGATGGCGCCACCGGGGGGTCACGCCTGCCGGACGTGGAGCTGGCCAACCTGCGGGAGCTACCGCGGCGGGGCAACTTCGTGACCAGCAGTAACGCACTGTACGGGGCGAGCGCACTGCTGAACGCCGAGGTGTCGCTCTTGCCCCAGATCCGTAGTGATCAGGTAAGAGGGGGGGGGAGCGAGATTGCGACTCGCTGTCTGCACAAACGCTAACGTCGAATCCTCACAACCCACAGATCTACATGGCCAGCTCGTCGCTGCTGGGAAGTGGCGCCTTCGGTGAAGTCTACGAGGGTGTCGTGAAGGGGGTTGACGGCGAAGCGAAAACCCGGGTTGCCATCAAGGTGAGTGTGGAGTGTGGTGCCGCCTCTCGGTGTCAACTGATCCTCTCTCTCTCTCTCTCTCTCTCTCTCTCTCTCTCTCTCTCTCTCTCTCTCTCTCGCTCTCTGTCGCAGACTCTAAAGAAGGGAGCGAAGGAGCACGAAAAGCAAGAGTTCCTGCAGGAGGCGCAGCTAATGAGCAACTTCAAGCACAAGCACATCACCCGGCTGCTCGGGGTGTGCCTGGAGGCCGACACGCTCCTGATCATCATGGAGCTGATGCGTGGTGGCGACCTGCTGAGCTACCTGCGGCGCAGCCGCCCAATCCCGGGGCAGGCTGGGCGGCTCACGATGCTCGACCTGATATCGATGTGCCAGGACGTGGCGGCCGGCTGCCGCTACCTGGAGGAGATGCACTTCGTGCACCGGGACCTGGCGTGCCGCAACTGCCTGGTGTCGTCGACGGTGCCGCGCGACCGCGTGGTCAAGATCGGTGACTTTGGGCTGGCGCGGGATATCTACAAGAACGACTACTACCGGAAGGAAGGCGAAGGGTTGCTACCGGTCCGCTGGATGTCGCCCGAGAGCCTGATCGACGGTGTGTTCACCTCGCAGTCGGACATTTGGTCGTTCGGGGTGCTACTGTGGGAGATCATGACGCTGGGCGAGCAGCCGTACCAGGCGAAGAACAACATCGAGGTGCTGAACAGCGTGCGCGAGGGAGGCTACCTGGACCGGCCCAAAGTTTGCCCGGAGGCGATGTAAGTCTGAGAAAAATCCACTTATATTTGTATACACCCACACGTCACGTTGTTTGTGCTTCCCCCCCCCGTAGGTACGAGCTGATGGAGTACTGCTGGAACTTTATTCCCGAAAAGCGCCCAACGTTCCGCTACTGCGTGGAGGTGCTGGAGAAGCTGCGGGCAAACACGAGCGTCGACACGCACATCATTGCACCGTTTCCGTCGATGCTCCTGCAGCCGGGCGGAGGTAAGCAAGAGCAAGGATGACGATGCTGATGGTGCTGTGCTGCTGCTGCGGTGCGACGCATGATAACCACATTCCCCCTCTTCTCTCCCGTCCCACAAAAACAAAAAAAAAAACAAAAAAACAACGGCCAGAGCACTGCACGAACTACTGTACTGTACCTTCTTCTTCTGTGTGTCACCACCAATCAAGCAACGAAAGCATCTTCCATTCATCTCTCGTTCCAGAGGCCGTTTCAAATCCTTCCTATTCGGTTGACGAAGTTTACGCCCCTCTTACGCCAGGTAGTCACCATTTTTTTTCACACCACACATACCACCTGTGCACACCCACCATCAGCACCATTTGCACCTAAGAGGCACTGCTGGCCTGGCCCTGGCCTCCTGCAGCCAACGGAGCAGACTCAGCAGCAGCCAGCAGTAGTGCCGGCAGCCAGTAGGTGTGGTGGTTGTGGTGTGTGCGCCCCACCATCAAAGCCCATCAAAACCCCCTCTCTCATCCCTGGCACCAACCCCCACAGCCCCCCCACCACCCCTACACGCTGCGGCGGTACGTCCTGATGAGCGCGCGTCCAAATGTCTAACCATTCTCTTTTCTGGCACAGAAATGCTACAGCAGCTGTACCGGGCGCAAGAGCTGGACGGCGGTGGCAGCAGTATCGCCACACCGCCCACCACCTCCAGCAGCAACAGCAGCAGTGCCGGTGCTACCGGCGGTCTCCTTGGTGTTGCCGCGAACATTCCAAAGTATCTGGAGCTGCTGCACGAGGACAGTGCCGGCAACTCGCACATCTCGAACCCATTCGTCAATCAGCACCATCAGCAGCATCAGCAGCAGCAGCAGCAGCAGCAGCAGCAGCAGTACGCCGAAGACCTGTCGCCGCTGGATCGCGGTGGTAGAATGATGCCCGTCACCCAGCTGCTGATGCTGATGAACAATGGCTACGAGATTCCGATCACCGACCACTGTGCGGCTGACGGAGGCGCCGACGACGGCGGTGGTGTCCGGGCGATGGCGGCCCGATCGGCGGAAGGCTGCTCGAGCTCGAGCAAGGATCCGTTGCTGCCGGTCGTGCCGATGCTGATGCCACCGGGCCTGGCGGAGGGTCTGACGCCGCAGCATCACCATCACCACCACCATCACCACCAGTGCTTCGAGGAGGAGCAGCTGCACCAGCTACATGGTGGTGGGGTGGTCGTGTGCGACCCAGACTATGACCCCGGAGAGCGGCGTCCGGAGTTTGGCGCCAGTAGTATTACCGATAGTACCGGGGCGGGCGGCGGTGATCGGCCTATCGGCAGTTCGGCGGCGGCAGTAGCGGCATGCAGCAGTAGCGACCGCCCGTTGTCGACAGCAGTCTAAGCATCTCTCTGACGCGAGGAGGAGGAGGAGGAGCAAAGAGACGGCAATCCAGCACAGGAGCAGCTACTACGCGTACCGACACACCACACCACCAACCATTACCATATCACACAACCCCCCGATATCCCGCGTCATCTCTGATACTCGTCATATACTCTGCGCGCACGCGCGTGTGTGATTTTGTTTTCCACTTCCTCCGGAAATGAAATCATTAAACGGGCGAAATGGGGGGATTGCCGCGACGCGCAAAACGACAAGCATTTGTAGTTGTGTAAGGTTTTTGGAATATTTTTGTAATTCTCTCCTTTTTTGTAACATTGTTTTTCTTCCGGCTATCCGGAGAGAAGAGGCTATTGTAAGAAAGTTTATCCCATGACATGGACGATCGACCGCGGAAAATAGGAACTAAGGCACACTAAGAATGAGCGTGAATGAGTAGGGGTTGAGTTGAGGGGTATTGAGTGAGGGGTTTAGTAAGGGTTGAGTAGGGTTTGAATTGGAGGAGGTGTTGAGTAGGAGTTGAGGCACTTAGTAGTGTCACAATGACAGTTGAAATCGGAGTACGGCGCGAGGGTACCCTACTCAACGTACAGCCCTAGACTAGATACAGCGATTTTAGTGGTTAAGACTATTTACTCAAAGCTTACCGACAGTCGTCACACACAATGCTACAGGCATCGCGCCCAGTAAACGTTCGTCGAAAGCCAAACTCCTATACCAAAAAACGACTTAAGCCGAGCACTTGGCGTCGCGCGCTGCTGCTGGGTCAACTGGGAAGCAGTTCCAGTGGCGGCCGGGTTGGGGCCAGCGCTGGTGCGCAGCGAATCGTGTGTGTAAAGCTTCGATCAATATTATTCTCTTGTACGTAATATTTGCTTTATTCTCTGTCTCTCTCTCTCTCTCTACCAAACGACGCTCGACGAACGAGCAATTGTGAATATATGTATGTGTGTGAACTGCCAATAGGAGTAGTAGGGATTCTTAGAGCACCAGGTCCAGGATAGACACAGCACCGTAAAAGACAGAGAGGATCTCTTCGCGTGTATCAGCCCGCGCAGATACATTCATCACCACACACCCTGCACCCCCGTTAGTGCATGGGTAACCTATTAAAACATGTCTCACTTGTTACTGTGATGCAATGCACACACTACATTCAATATCTTAAAAGTGCGACTTAAAACCGACATTTGACCGACATATTATTCCAATGAATTCAGCAAAGGTGTGGGAATGTACAAAAATCGATAGATAGCGCACGTTGTGGGGCAAGAACAGGACTCGAACAGGAGTAATGACCACCCGTAGCGCCATACAAGCCATCACAACACCATACACACATACAAGCGGTCCTTGTTTAGCGTCAGAAATCCTGAATCCCGTCTGACGGCTCTGACACACCTCTGTATCAGGCGCAATAATGTAACATGAAATCTGAACGCAGTAACAACATGAAATAAAAGCAGATCACCTCTGTCCGAGTTGCTTATCATACAATGTCTGTGGTCTGTGTGTTTGATTTATTGATTTAGCACTTGAAGATAGTCCGGGGAGTCTTCGAATTTTAGCATCACACTTGGGATTGCAGTTTCGGATATCACCCAACCGGAAAGGCAGTGTTTTAATGCATAAACTCGTAAGGAGTGGCCGGTCATACAGTTGATAACATAGTCGAATAGTGGCGGATCGAGTGGACAATCGGGTCGATCGCACTGCATCTGAACTGACCGCAGCGTAGTAACTAGCTGCAATAACAGCAGCAGCTGATGTACTTCCACGCTGCATCAAGGTTGTCCACTGTGCACCTCTCTCTCTCTCTCTGGGTGTGCTGAGTGGCTTAATTGTGAGCACTATTGGTTCCACCACCACCTCGGTTTCAGGGGCGCAGGTGCAACGCCACGCGACACACCACCTCGTCCGGCGTCTTCTAGAAAGGGCTGTAAGGGTGTTCAGAACTGTTTACGTGCAGATACAATCTCTCACGGATCCAAGCTGGAGATTGGCTCTCTGTTTTTCTCTCTTTCTCTCCCTCTCTCTGGTCACTGCAATTGCTCCACGGCGCGGTACCAAGGTATGCGTTCCAACCAGTAGCGTCAGGTTCAGTTTGCGGTTTGGTTCCTTCCCCGATCGGTCGTTGCAGTCGCAGCGCAGTCACCAGTCAGGGCGCAAATACGAGAAGCTATTACGAGCGGCGCACGGCGTGTCTGCAGCATGCTCCGCTGTTGCCGCTGGTACTTGGTGGTCGGATTCGGCCTGGGAGTCGCGGCTACCGGGCTGATCTTTTTCCTCGCCTGGCGCGACATCTTCGACACACTCGTCAGCGAGGTAAGCAGTCAGTCAGCTTGGAAACCGCCCCGAGGGGGGCGGCGGCGGCCAGGGACGACAAGTAGTCGACCTGCTTAAAGTTGCTCTCTAGACTCGAGCGACAACGAGATGGAGGCCCTTGGTGTGGTTTCGAAAGTGACACGACACAAACACACTCGAAAGCAATCTACAAGATCGGCAGGCAGAATCATCGGCATCCGGTGGGGCATTCGGGGTGTAGGTGTTTGAAGGTTCAGTTTCGGATTTTTTTTTTGGTTTCCAGGAAAAGGCACTAGTACCAGGCACCGCATTTTACAAGGAATGGCGACGTCCAACGGTTCGTCCCGTGTGGTGCGTCTATATGTTCAACTGGACCAACGCACCCGCCTATCTGAGCGACCCGCGCGCCTCGACGGCCACCTTCCAGGAGGTGGGACCATTCACGTATGAAGGTACGACCGACCGATCGGACAGAACGACCGGCTACTCAACATGATCCAATATGTCCGTCCCCTCTATTCACCTGTTTCCAGAGCTCAGCGAGATGGTGGACGTGAAAGTGTTCCACGGCAACGGTACCGTGGGTTACCGCAGACGTACCGCCTTTCGCCGGCGGCAAGCGACGACGGCGGCGGCGGCCACCGAACCCAACATCACCACGGTGAACTTTGCCGCCGTGGGAGCCGCCTTTGCGATACGTCACCTGGACTACGGTGCGCAGCGCGAGCTGTCCTTTCTGCTGCACAACCTCCGGCAGCACGTAACGGTGGCCAGGCCTGTCGACCAGCTGCTGTTCACCGGGTACCAACCGGACCCACTGTTGGCGCGGTGGCGTGAACTGTTCTGCAGGCCGCCAAACGTCAACGCGGTGCTGTGCCAGCCCGAGCGGCTAGCGTACTTCCGGACGCTCAACAGCACGCGCAAGGCGAGCCCGCTGTACTACTACCTGAACGTGGGCCTGCGCGATCGGCAGTCGTACGGGGAGGTCAGCCTGGAGGCACCGGACGCCGGTGGTTTCACCGGTGACCTGTTCCCGTCGCGGATCGACCGCACCAAACCGCTGGCGCTGGCGCTGATAGACTTTTGCCAAAGGCTGTCACTGGAGTACGACGGTGAAACGGTGATTGGCGGCATCGTGGGCTACCGGTTCGTGTCCACCGGCCCGGACTCGGGCCAGCCAACCTGGCGCCACAATGGTTCGGAAGCGTCGTCGTACGGCATGGTAAACTCCTACGAATGTACCGGACTTCCGCTGTTTGGTGTAGCCGCCAATCGGAGTGCTTCGGAGATCGTCCTGGAGCCGATTACTGGCACCGTGCTCAAGTCGTCCATCAGCCAGCAGTTCGGGACCGTGTTGCGGCCGAACGTCCACATCGCGCTGTTTCAGGACGTTCCGGAGGTGAATGTGCCGCTGTTTCGGTTTACCCGCTACTACCAGCTACCGGAAGCGAGCACGCGTCGTCTCAAGCGCCTGCTCCACCTGCTCGAGGTCGGGCACCAGGCTGCCATCTCGGGCTGCTGCCTGGGGGTGCTCCTGGTGGCGCTCGCAGTGATTTACACCCTCTGCAAGGGCCGCTGTAAGCAGCCGCAAAAGCAGCAGTCGCAGGCGATCCGCAAGTCGAACAGTGACTACACCATCATCGGCACGCAGTTAAGCAACACGGCGACCGGCGGCTGTTGACTGGAAGAATCGTCGTGGTAGGTGAACAGAGTTGAGGGTAAAATTTGCAAAACCCAACCATACTGCAGAGAATTGATGGTAATTGCGGATGTATGAACGCCCGCTGTGTGAACATTTGGCTGTGAATCGTGACCCGTGACATGAACATTGCATTCGGTCCAATAAATCTGTTTGGTGTGGTGGAGGGCGGAGTGGTCCAAACGTTTTAACGATGGAGGGAAGGACGATGAAAGTGACCAGTGCGGCGACGGACGGCCTGTGACTTCAAAAAGTAACTTCAATCTTCAAAGAGTGACCGAAATGATTGGTCAAAACAAACTTGGCATTTGAATATTACTGTCATTTCTGAACACGTGGATTTTAGTTTAACGGAGAGACAAAACGCGCCAAAGAACGCGCCAAGGACTGTAGCTACCCAGCAGCTTGTCGGAAAATTCGCATGGAGCGGTTTAAGGCTGTGGAGGCAGTGTACACATTGGAAAGGAGGAAGGTGAAAATTAAAAAAAATGCGAAATAAAACTGTTACAGCAACAGTCTGGGAAAATTAATTGCCACAGCTCCTTTTGGTGTAACGTAGATTTCTTTGCTAATTGGTTGTCCTTTCTCGTTCTCGCTCTTTCCTAAAGTCGGATGGATGAAATTTAACCAACAAGCATAACTGGCTTGCTCCTAACAATCCGGACACGCCGGAAACCCGCCAATGTTAGTACTCTAATTTAGCGACTCTGGGCGGAGCCATTTGTTGTCATTGTTAATGGCACGTTAACGAACGAAGCAGCCCCATGCGCAAGGTGTTGCGTAGACTTGCTCTAGCAAAGATTATCGATTTCAACCTGTCCTTAGTAGTATCCGCTGTACCTGTCGAGTAACATACGCACACACACGCTAAAACAAAAAGGAATTACTGCTGCGATGTTAAGCTTTTATTAGCATGCGAAACTAAGTAAGAAGCTTTAAGCTTTAACGAAGGACACCTGCAGCTGCAGCAACAAAACTGTCGATGGGGCTTGAGTTTGCTCAAATCTAAACATAAGTGATTGGCTTAAGGACCAAATAGGTGACGATTGTATGTAAATGTAAAATGCGATTGCGGCCAAAGGAATTTTGTGACCAATTTTTAAAAAGTTCCCATTTGTTTCTTGAAAATTCAATCGGAAAACAAAAAATCCCTTATGTTATTACCACGCCACCTGTGGAGCACTAGCCGAAACATGGCAGCTTTGAGGTTACCTTAGGCCAGTTTAGACCAGTGAAAAGGTAGCGAAGGAGGGTAGCTTTATTATATGCAGTTGCGTTGGTGCCGCTAGAATCGTAATTGCTACTTGACGAATTTGAAATTATTTCTTCGCCCTGAGAAAGCTTCACGCCCACTGTGTTTAGTTTTGAAACGTCATCGCTCATCGCTTGCAGTGTTCATTCTATCGATTCGCGGTTCACTCGAAGCTGTCATTACTCGAAGGTGCGCGTGTTCATCTTCTGGAAGAACCGCACACAAGCACACACTCCCCTAGGAAGCGCCCTGGAAACCTGGCAGAGCCGTCAAAATGTGAAAAAGTGAAAATCGATGACTTAGCTCGCGTCAATCGCTGGTTGAAGATGTCGATTGTACCGTCGACGTGTTGCGAGGATACGGCTCGCTGTAAACTGTTCGGTTCCGCAGAACCGCAACGCGTACCGAACTCGGACCGAGCCAAAGCCAAACCGGAATAGTAATAGTTTGCTGACAAACCCCGACAAGTCTCGGCCTAGGTTTGGGGCCAGTAGTCGCGAGCCGTGGCCGTGCGTAGCGAGAGAGGGCAAAAAAAGGAACTGGACTGGTAGGAAAAATTGCAGACAAGTAATATTAGCCAAACATAAGAAGCATTTGAGCAGCAACAACTACTGAGCACAGTACCAGCAGCAGTATGGTGGGACATGTCCGTGGTTCCGATGCCTCTATTGTTCAGTGATACTGCTCTCAGTGGTCATCGTTTTTTATCCGTTTGATTAGGCAAGCAACACACACACAGGCGCGGGCACAGGTGCTTCCGTCTTGATGGCAAAAAAATCCGAACCTTTCAGCAGGACGATAGCATTACATTGTTTGTTTTATCAGCAATTATCTAACGAATGATCTGTTTCTGTTCGTTCCCGGTTAGCACGACACGTTAGACTCCGCTCCGAGTGTTTGTGTATGATTGAGTGTGTGTGTGTGCGTGTTGAAGACTTAGCTAGCCGTAGATTTAAATCGTCACGATTTCCGTGGCTCACCGAGTGTCACGTATGTTTTCTGGTCGCCACGTTCCCTGCCCCACGACAGCAGCAGTGTAATATAAGTGAAAAGCCTTTGGGTGCGTGCGTGTGTGGGTACGTGTGTGTGTGTGTAAATGTGTACGTAAGGTTGCGCGCCTGTGTGATTGAATGTTACGGTTCCGTCCCTAACCGACCCGAGTCGTCGTTTCTCCTCTTCGGGTATCTGTATCTGTGGCGCCTTTTGCAACACTCAGTCATGGCCATGGCGTCGACGGGCGGCGGCGGCGGATCATTGTGAATGGTGGTGCGGGGGAAGATTCAACGTTCGCTGTCCATGGTATCGTGCCGCGGCCACCGTGATTGCGTGTGAAGCGGCGAAGAATCACCGCGACCGGGGCTTGCTGGGCCTCAGAGCAGGATCCGAAGACTATTGCATAGGGAAGAAGTAAACCAAGAAAAAGCTTCAACCATCGCTCCGTCGTGCGCTTGAGCGTGGAGCCCACCGCTACTTCCCGCTGCTGCTTCGTGCCGGGGCCATCGTGTCCGTAAGTGTTGGTGCGTCGAGGGTGCTGCGGAACGGAAAGTGGATACCTTGTTTTCCATTCCCCTTCCCTCGCCGCACCGAGATACCCCCAGTTGTTTGCTACTCCAGTGCGCCTATCTCAAGAGGGTTAAGCAACCGACGACCGATAGAAGATAAAGCATATAAGCGCGAAGCGAAACGCGGTTGTTGCTACTCAGATTGCAGCCACCACACGACGACGACGACGACGACGACGACGACGGTGTCTTCACGACGGTCGCGGGGACGCGTACGTATGCAGCGCAATCGGCACACCACAGGCGAAACATTTTTGCTACAGTGGTCGCAAGCACAATCCACCACCAACAACAACAACCAACAACTTCGACACCATTCAATCATCCCCTGCTTCTAGTGACGTAAGGACAAAACTTCGGCGTCTCGCGAGAATCGGTTCGTTGGCTACCGGCGGCTGGGGCGGTGGCAACGGCGGAGGCGGCGGCGATTGACAGGCCGGAAGGCAAGAGCACACGACGACACACGTTGACACTAAGTGTTAAGTGAGCGAAAAAACCGGAAAGTACAGCAGCGCACACCTGCCTGTGCACTTGAGTCGGTCGGCTTTATCATCTACGCTGTCCCGTGTGGCTTGTAACAAAAAAGTATTGGTCTACAAGGCTATCGGCGGGGTTTCGTCCGCTTAATTGAATAGTAAGGGCACCGAAAAAGGGCAAAGAATAAAACAAACGAATTTGAATAGTGGCCCAAGATCGACGTCTAAAGCTGCACATTTTGTCACCAAAGAGCGATCGTCTGGACATCAATACATCGGTATCGTACACTTGATCCACGTGTCACACGCATTACGCTCGCTTACCGCCTTCCTGTCGCTGACGCTGACGCAGCCCCCGGACCGTAAGACCAACGAACGTGATGCTCGCGTCATTTACTTTACTGTTCTCCCAAATTCATTGTCGCTGTTTTCCTTCACCGTGTTTGTATTTTCTTTTTAGAAAGGTTTGGTCACAATGGCGGACCTTACGAGGCCCCCTCTTTGTGACATAAAACGACCCGAAGAAGTGGTGAAGATGTCGATGACCGACAATCTAAAGTTTGCCGTCTTGATCGGGTTGATCGAGGTGGGCCAGGTGTCGAATCGCGAGGTCGTCAATACGGTGCTGCATTTGGTAAGCAAACTCATTCTACAGGGCCAAACTACCACCGCGGGAAAAGAAGATGGGAATCATGGGCCTTTGGTGCACATATAAAGTTTATCGTCTTTCCAACCTTATCTTGGTTAGTTAATTTCTTATCGCCGCCGGTTGTGCTCTTCTGCAATTGCTCCCGGTGAGAGTGAAGTGGATGATTTGCACGACAACTTTTCTTGTGGGTATCGAACCGAAATTCGTACCACGTAGCTAAAAGTATGGCAGTAGATAGCCGCGTGGTCAAACTAGGGATCTGCTTTTGACCGTCCGGCATTGTGGGTAATTCCGTGCAATCTTACCACAATAAATGGTTTTTATAACTGTTGGTCTTTCAATGTGTCATGTCTTAAAGCTAAGTGGAACTAGCAATGTCTGATCAGAATAACACTCAGTTTGCAGCGTTTTGTCGTGCTTCGTAAACCGAATCGATCTATAAATTTGGATAGTTCTTTTTGGTGCAATGACTAGACGAAGTAGTTAACGTCTCTGTTGCGGCCCAATACGCTCGGCGGTTGTAATTGCCGTATAAGAACAATCACTAAAAGTTGGTTAAATAATAAAAAAGGGTAGCCCATCGCATAAATCATCCTATTTCAAAATTGCGTGGTAATACACCACTTTGATAGAAAGAATTCATTTGAGGTTACTGTGGGATCATTTGCTTTTGTTTCTTCATTCATTATTTTCCTGTTTTCAATACAAACCTCTCCCATATTTCCGTAGCTTGTCGGCGGGGAGTTCGATATGGAGCTGAACTTTGTAGTGCAGGATGCACAGAATGTAAAACACATGCTGGAGCTGCTAGATCACTGCACGGCCAACCTTCAAGCCGAGGTGTGGAGCGTATTCATAGCGATCTTGAAGAAGAGTGTGCGTAATCTGCAGGCCTGTACCGAGGTCGGTCTCATCGAGCATGTTCTGGGCCGGCTGCATCAGGCCGAACCGATTGTAGCAGGTAATAATTTTTTCCCTTTTTTCCTTTTTTGCTACTATTAACCACTGCTCTCTCCTGTCGTTGCAGATCTTCTTATTGAGATGCTTGGCGTGCTAGCAAGCTACAGCATCACGGTAAAGGAACTAAAGCTGCTATTCGGTGCAATGAAGGCAGTCAACGGGAAGTGGCTCCGTCACTCAGCCAAGCTACTGAATGTGTTGAAGCAGATGCCTCATCGCAACGGTCCAGATGTATTTTTCAGTTTTCCTGGCCGCAAGGGTTCGGTAGGTAGTTTTGCTCGGCGACAGGTTTTTGCTGCTCTCGAACAATACAGTTTCATCGTTGTTCATTTTATCCGTGCACAGGCCGTCGTACTTCCTCCATTAGCCAAATGGCCATACGAAAATGGCTTCACTTTTAGCACCTGGTTCCGGCTGGATCCGATCAATTCTGTGAACATCGAGCGTGAAAAACCTTACTTATACTGGTAAATCAGCACCGCCGTTGTCGTTGGTTTTTATGCTTCTTAAGTTTTTTCTATTTCTATTCTGTTTTTCCTGCAATCAGTTTTAAAACGTCCAAGGGGGTCGGTTATACGGCTCATTTCGTAGGCAACTGCCTTGTCCTTACCTCGATGAAAGTGAAGGGCAAGGGATTCCAGCACTGTGTCAAATATGAGTTTCAGCCGCGTAAGTGGTACATGATTGCCATTGTATATATCTACAATCGGTGGACGAAGAGTGAGATCAAGTGCCTGGTGAATGGACAGCTGGCTTCCAGTACCGAGATGGCTTGGCTGGTGTCGACCAACGACGTGAGTAGCATTCGCAGAAATGCAAAACGTATTGCGAGGAGCGTATATTACTGTGGAGTCGCTGACCTTTTCCTTTCGCCGTTGTTTCTGATCTAATAGCCGTTCGACAAGTGCTACGTTGGTGCAACACCGGAGCTGGATGAAGAGCGCGTATTTTGCGGACAGATGGCCGCAATCTACCTTTTCTCGGAAGCTTTAACCACGCAGCAAATCTGCGCAATGCATCGACTCGGCCCTGGTTACAAGGTATGACGGAAATCCGTGTCTCTACTATTTATTTATTAATATTGCCTTTGCTTCCCACTCTCGTTTCCGACCCAGTCCCAGTTTCGTTTCGACAACGAGTGCTATTTGAACTTACCGGATAACCACAAGCGGGTGAGTGACATGGCATCGAAAGACAGCCACTTGTCGTCCCTTTCGCCAACACCCCTTGCCCCGACCGAGTCCAGCATCCATAGAAATCTAGTTAGCGGTAGTACGGCTCACAGTGCCTCGGCCCAGCCCTCTGGTACCAACGAACCATCGCCCCCGTTTTCCACATCCTCTACGACTTCGGCCAATTCAGCCTCATCACCTGGCGTTGCGCTTGCTTCTACCGCCTCCGGCACCGGTTGCGAATCGTTTGATTTAGTATCCGTAAGCATGCTTTTATGTTTATTTGTTTAATATGTTTTCTTTTATTAGTGCTTTTCGTTTTGAATTTTGTTTAGGTTTTAGTTTTAGCTTTAATGGTTCCCTTTTCCTTCGTTAATCATTCATTTAGACACAGCAACCGTATTATGTTCATTTTGATATCGGATGTTCTACATCTTTTGAGTAAACGGCTTTGTAACGCAGGTTTGGGTAAATAGTATGAATCTATTCAACCAATATTCAACGTAATATTGACTCACAAGTTTTAGCATATAACAGTACAGTGAGATGCAAGAATCTTTTTCGGGATATTTACGATCTTTTGATGATACGTTCCTAATTCATTTCCATATCCCCGAGGAGGTTTAGTAAACATTACTTTTAATTTAATTATGGTTGAAGCGACGTTGCATATTGCAAACATAAATATTTTTCACTAGTACTGTTGGTTCTGCATTGATTAAACGGGTTCTAAGCGAAAGACGTCAGTCAGTAATACGGCTCTGACATATAATAATAATACTGTTGGTGGAACTACATTAAAGGCGATTATATTGCAAATTTAACGCACTGCTCCTCGCTCTTCCAGCTTCGCACTCGTAGTGTTCGTAGGGCGTATTTTGTCGTTTATCTTTAAATTTCATGACAACTTAAATTGTGTTTCTGCTTTCTTTCACTGCAATTAACGATACTCTCGTCGTGGTTGATCGTTCAAAACACTTTCAAGGTTCTGTACGATGGCAAGCTGTCAAGCGCAATAGTTTTCATGTACAATCCCGTCGCTACTGATGGCCAGCTTTGTCTCCAATCGGCTCCCAAGGGCAATCTATCGTACTTCGTGCATACTCCACACTCCCTAATGCTGCAGGTAACCGCCTCGAAACGTTAATCGTGTCTATGCTTGTTGGGATTAGGTTTAATTATCTCTTTATGCGTATTTTGATTCATCTACGTAGGATGTGAAGGCGGTTGTAACACACTCAATCCACTGCACGCTGAACTCGATTGGCGGTATCCAGGTGCTGTTCCCTCTTTTCTCCCAGCTTGACATGCCATACGAAGGGACAGAAGTTAGAAAGGATCCTACACTATGGTAGGTGCTTTTGTAAGAAAACATACAATATTAGACATGAAAGTGTGACATACTGTTTTTCTATCGTTAGTGCCAAACTTCTTGGGTTTATTTGCGAGCTGGTAGAAAGTTCGCAAACCGTGCAACAACACATGATACAGGTATGTGAAAAAGCTCACTACAGGCCGCTCTAAAAGGGGAAACTCACTTCAAAACTAACAATCATTTGGTTTTTCTATTTTTTACAGAACCGTGGCTTTCTAGTGATATCATTCATGCTACAAAGATCGTCCCGTGATCACTTGTCGCTAGACGTTCTCGGATCGTTCCTAAGCCTCACGAAGTATCTCGTGACATGTTTATCCGCCAACTCGGACCTGCTTCTCAAACAGGTATGTGCTGTGTCCCACGTCTGAAAAGCAAACTTACGAGCGTCCTTGGGAACGGAAAACAACGGAACAAAATTTGGTTTGCGAAGCAGCCAGAACGCTGTAGCTTACGGGGGGATGAACGATCTGTCGGTGACAACCATCCATCCGTCTCTGGATGATCATAGAAAGCAACCATCGAGATAATGAGCAACAAAACAATGGCTGGCGGGCACAGGCGCAAACAGACAGCCATATGCATTTACATTAAATTCAAACGTTTTGCATGCTGTTTTCTTCTCTATACTGTAAAATCAATGTTTTTCTCCATGTTTTGTATTTTGATTAATTTTGTGGCTTCCATTAGTTGGTTTTGAAATGCTCATTTAATTGTTTTTTTTTTCTGTCAGAAAATGATAACCCGCATACGGAATACATATGTTAACAATGTACTATGATGTCGTACATTCTACGCATTATAGGTTTGTTGTGAATTATGCATGATTTTGGTTATTCCAGTGTGTGCTGATTGGTTGTCTAATTGAGTTAGAGCATGTTTTAGGTTTTATAAAGATTACACACAGGCGCATACCTGGTAGAAATACCATCATGTGAGATTGTGTTCATTGATTCTACTCCGAACATCGACATAAAACACATCCGTATTGTGTTGACTCTGAAATGGGATCAATCTTCAATCTGTAATTTTTCAATGACGACCTATAGCGGCTGATGGGAGTCAAAAGAATCATTTCTAGCTGTCTAGGGCAAAGTTGTACCCAATGCATGATGCGGCATCATACTATAGTAAATGTTGTGGATCTATAAGATGTGTAAAAGTGGAATGCGTTGAGTTAACTCGTTTGATAATCTCTTGCTGCATGCCTTAAACTCAACTGGCTTGTGGCAGAGCAGACGAAATTCAAAGTTAAATCGGTAGCTCTTCTGTTTTTCTTTCCTTACATGGCAGCTGCTCGATCACGTGCTGTTCAATCCGTCGCTGTGGATCTATACGCCGGCTACGGTGCAGGCGCGTCTTTATGCCTACTTAGCAACTGAGTTTCTCAGCGACACGCAAATCTATAGCAACGTGCGGCGTGTCAGCACCGTCCTTCAAACCGTGCACACCTTGAAGTTCTACTATTGGGTTGTAAACCCTCGTTCGAAAAGTGGAATCACGCCGAAAGGGCTCGATGGACCACGCCCTGCCCAGAAAGACATCTTGGCGATTCGGGCGTACATTCTGCTGTTTTTGAAGCAGCTGATCATGATCGGTAACGGAGTGAAAGACGACGAGCTGCAGAGCATATTGAACTATCTGATGACGATGCACGAGGACGAAAATTTGCACGATGTTCTGCAGATGCTAATTTCACTGATGTCCGAACATCCGAGCTCGATGGTGCCGGCATTCGACGTGAAGCACGGTGTGCGCACGATCTTCAAGCTACTGGCTGCCGAAAGTCAATTGATACGTCTTCAGGCTCTCAAGCTTCTCGGCTTCTTTTTATCACGCAGCACGCACAAGTGAGTAGTTGGCAGTTTTCAATTCTTTGTGTTTTGTTTGTTTTGTTTTTTAAATAAAAAAAACTCTGCAATTAACTACTATTGATAACTTATATTTTATCCTGCTTTGTTGCCTTCATTCACAGGCGAAAATACGACGTCATGTCTCCGCACAATCTTTACACGCTGCTTGCCGAGCGCTTGCTGCTGTATGAAGAGTCAGTGTCGTTGCCTACCTACAACGTCCTTTACGAGATCATGACTGAGCACATCTCGCAGCAAATACTGTATGCGAAGCACCCGGAGCCAGAAAGCCATTACCGCCTGGAAAACCCAATGATTCTCAAAGTGGTCGCCACGCTGATCAGACAGTCGAAGCAGTCGGAGCAACTGATCGAGGTGAAGAAATTGTTTCTTTCCGATATGACGTTGTTGTGTAACAACAATCGTGAAAACCGGCGTACGGTGTTGCAAATGAGCGTATGGCAGGAGTGGTTGATTGCGATGGCTTACATCCATCCGAAAAGCTCCGAGGAGCAAAAGCTGTCCGATATGGTGTACTCGCTGTTTCGTATGCTGCTGCATCACGCTATCAAATACGAGTACGGTGGGTGGCGAGTGTGGGTTGATACGCTAGCCATCGTTCATTCGAAGGTGTCGTACGAAGAATTCAAGCTGCAGTTTGCGCAGATGTACGAACACTACGAAAAACATCGCACAGACAACATAACTGATCCGGCGCTCCGACAACAGCGTCCCATCAGCACGATCAGCGGTTGGGAGCATGGTGCTGGCAACGGTAGTGGCAAGGAAGCAGATCTGGAATTGCATAACGGTAGCGTCAACCAAGCCGGACCAGGTTCACTGGTTGCCACCAGCACCACCAGTGGTTGTATTTGCGAACCAGAAACCAATGAAACTGCAATCAAGAAGTCTGTTGTGTTGAAAACAAATGGTGAAAGCTTTCCGATCGGTTCTTCCGGCCTGATGGATCGCGACATTCTGGACGAAAACGTTGTCGGTGAGGTGGAAGACGAAGAGGATGACGACGATGGACGACAGATGGGGCGCCAAAGTGTTGAGGACAATGATGACGAAGAGGATGATGACGAAGAAGAGGAGCATGAAGTCGATCGACAGGAAGACGGTGAAGTAGTTCCGTCTTACGCGCTTCACAGCAATCAGGTTGTCTCGTCGGAAATGGTGGTGAAGGAGATAGTTGATGAAATCGTTGATAAATCGGTCAGGAATGTGCTGCTGGGGAACGATTCTGCCGGCGACGATGTGCAGGAGAAAGTAAGGTGCGAACAGCACACTAAGGAAGCTTCCGACGAACCCACTTCATCGCCCGTGATTAAGGACGAAGAAATCGAACTGGCGGTCAACGAGGTGGTAAAGATGAGCCAGGAAACGTCGAAACCGCTGGACGAAGAGTGTAGCGGAGGATCGGTGGACTTGATTAACAACAACAAGAACACAATTGCTGCCAGAATCGACGACAGTGATGACAATGGAATGGAAATTGGTGCAATCGTAGCTTCACAATGGTTTGGGGCCAGTGAGCGAATTGTGGATCGAAGCGAAACGCAAAGCAATATAACGGGCGGAGAGGAGGAGCAAACTGTAGCTGCGGTGCAACCACCACTGTATAAAGATGAACAGGATGCGGAAAGGGTGACAGCAACGATCAGTGCGATCGTGGAAGAGCTGATCGATCGCAGTCTAGCAGACGAACGTTCGAGCATAGACGCCGGAGTGGCATTAGCTTACGAGATGAAAGGGGTTGTTGAAACTATAATTACGAATGCCCTTGGGCGGGTGGAAAACACTGATGACAAGAAGGAACCAGCTGATACGAATCAGTCGCAGCAAAGTCACCATCAACCTCACCACCATCACGTACCCCATCAACAGCAGCAGCATCATCATCACGACGGAGAAGAGCAACCAAAAATTAGTGTGGTATCCGAAGCGATGGAAGGCATTGCTGGCGAAACAGTTGTAGTTCTAAACGAGGCGCCAGAGAATGAGGAGGACGAAGAACAACAGGAGGATGACCAAGATGAGGTAGAGCACGAGCACGAGCACGAGGATGGTGTTGTTATAGTTGAATCAATTGATTCACGCAACGTGAAAACGGACGTATTGTTGCTCAACAATAGTGCTGACAATTCTTACGATAGTAGCGGGACAGTTGTAGCAGAGGACGGTGGCATCGTTTCCTCCGGCACTGTTCTCCCACAGTCCGACGATGTGCCAGCAGCTAAGCGGGCGGTTAACGTATCCACCAATACGCAGCAGCAGTTCGTTGAGTCCCTGGAACAGCCTATCACCAGTGTGTCTAGCGGTGGTCAGCCGCTACCGCAAAGTCAACTGCCACACCTTTCTCAATCAATCGGTGGCGGCAGCTATAAAGGTGGCAAGCGATCGAAGGTCCCCTCGACAAATCGGCCAATGTTTTCGCCCGGACCAACGCGACCACCGTTCCGTATACCGGAGTTCAAATGGTCCTACATCCACCAGCGACTCTTGTCCGACGTCCTCTTTTCACTAGAGACCGACATTCAGGTGTGGCGCAGTCACTCGACGAAAAGTGTGCTAGATTTTGTCAATTCGGCCGAAAACGCCATCTTCGTGGTCAACACGGTGCATCTGATATCGCAACTGGCTGACAATTTGATCATCGCATGTGGAGGACTATTGCCACTGTTAGCGAGTGCCACTTCGCCCAACTCCGAGCTCGACGTGCTTGAACCAACCCAGGGTATGCCGCTCGATGTGGCCGTTTCATTTTTGCAGCGCCTCGTCAACATGGCCGATGTTCTCATATTCGCCAGCTCGCTTAATTTTAGCGAGCTTGAGGCCGAAAAGAACATGTCGTCGGGCGGCATATTGCGCCAGTGTTTGCGGCTGGTATGTACCTGTGCGGTGCGCAACTGTCTCGAGTGCAAGGAACGTACACGGGGGCTATACAACGGTATGGCACTGAAGGATATTCCCGGCGGTGTGCACCTGCAGGCGCTCATACGGGGGGCACAGTCGTCGTCGAAGACGATCATTGAATCGTTGTCGGGGCCAATGAGTCCGGTGAAGGACCCGGAGAAGCTGCTGCAGGACATGGACATAAACCGACTGCGGGCGGTCATCTACCGGGATGTGGTATGTGATGAGTTGGTGGATCCGGGAGTGATCGTTCGCGGCTAATGATAATCTCAAGAAACGACTCTTTCAGGAGGAAACCAAGCAAGCCCAGTTCCTGTCGCTGGCGATCGTTTACTTCATTTCTGTGCTGATGGTATCCAAGTATCGCGATATTCTCGAGCCACCGGTCGAGCTGCAGATACACCGAAACTCTTCGCCTGTCATACACCGTGCAACACCCGCAACACAAGGTAAGAAGGTTTTTATGGTTTTGCTGCGCCGCTCACCGCTTTCTTTTAGTTTGCGTATATGCCAAACCTACCCCTCTCCTTCCCCTCGAGGACTCGTTTCAAATTTGCGCTATGTTTGCAAGAGAAAGAGCAAAGCCAAACTTATGCAATACGAATAGGTTGATGCAGTTTTTATTTATTTTATCTGTCGGACTTCGGGTTTCGAAAATATACTTAGAGTTCGGGAGAAATATACTTAAATTGAATTTTGACCCCGTGTATGACGAGGGACAATGGTCTGGAGCCATTACAACAGCGAACTGAACGAAAGCACTCGACCGCGACTGCTGAAGGCAGTCTCTGTTACAGGACAGGGCCACTTGTGGTCGATTGTAGTTACCGGTTAATCCCCATACTGACATACGCCTCTACATGTTAGAGCCGTATTAGGAAGTTTATAGAGTTATACATTTGCACAAATTCATGATTCTTATTTTTTCATTTGTCTTAAAACTATATTTTTTAGCTTATGTCAGATCAATCCGTGCCAGTGTTGTTGGGTAGAGAATAGACAACCGTTCAAATGTTTCAAGTTTCTTTACGAAAAAATATGATACTTGATATATGTATGATGATTGGTATTATTGAACGCAAACCTACTGATTGCATTCTACTACTTTTGTGATCGTCTATTGTGCAAATCTTTATCTTTTGACTCGTGAACAACCTGCACGATGAGTAAAACCAACTACCAATGCTGTCAGGTGCAAAACAAACCAAAGCTTCGGTTTTAGCAAATTTTTCTAAACCAAAGAATATTCTCTTTCGCCCTCCCGTTCTTTCTCTGTCTCTTCCCTTTCTGTCTCATGCTGCTTCGATATTGAACTGTCGAAAACCTAAACCGTAATAAAACAATTGGATCATTCATCGCGCTCGTACGAATTTCATACGCATTTCGGCAACTTATTGCAAACGCCTGGTACAACCACTGCCTATAACGCGTGTAATGCTAAAATCATGCTAATTTCGATCGCTATGAAAACAAAAAAACAAAACCTTTATTTCAACCAACAAAAAACCGTACAAAATACAACTCGTGTTGTGTCTGCTGCTGCTATACAACTACTTGCACCTTTTGTGTTGCTCGCGACGGTGTGTGGTACAACAAACAAACGCGCATCCTTGATCGTCGCATCGCATAGAATCCAGCAATCGGCCACTGTTTCCGCAGTGGTCACATCACGTCTACCCGCAATTTCTTCCCGGGTCTCATCCGAGCCACCAACCCACGGCCGCCGTTACTGTCGGGGCCGGTGGAGTTCAAGGATCGTCGGCGCCTGGTGGTGGTGGTGTTTGTAGCAGTGGAAATGTGCCCGTTCTACACCACGGAAGCAACAACATCTCGTCGTCCTCGCATACCATCTCCTCCTCGTCGTCCGCTTTACTCAACGCGAACAACAATAGTAATCTCATCAACAACAACAACAGCACCAACACTAGCACCAATCCCAAGGACAATGTCGGTGCGAGCGTGAACGGCTCGCTGCCACCGTTATACTACAGTAGCGCTGTCAATAACAACAACAACAACGGCCAGAGCGGTTTCACTGCAATAGCACCAAGCGGCAACTGTATTTTCTCCAATGAAATGATGAACTGCTACTCTCCGGCAGTCGCCGCCACAACCGTCATCGGAGGTCATCTTCACCATCCTCAGCAACCACAACAGCATCAGCAGCAGCAGCAGCAGCAACAACAACAACAATACCAACAGCAACACACTCTTAACAACAACTCGCTCGCGTCATTGATTGCATCGTCTGGCACGCAGTACAGTTCGGTGGTCGGCCAGCTTCGCGGTGGTGGCCGGTCAACCCACCACTCAGCGGTGGCTGCTCTACACAACGGAGTCATCAATAGTAGCAGCAGCAGCAACAGTGTTCACCATCCTAGCGTCGTCGTTGGTGAAAAAATGTCCAAAGGCACGCCTCGTACTCTAGCGTTTGATAGTTATTTTTTGTTGTTTCAATTTCGCTCTTTGGTTGCGTTGCGATGAATGTTAGATGTTGCCATTTTAAGCACAGGAGCAGCTTTCCAGCACACCTACCTACACTCGCATACATGTGATTTGCCTAAATATCCTACTCCTGTTCCGACACACCGTTGCGATGATGTTATGTAAACCTAAACCGTGATTTACGAGCAGCGCGCACACATAGCTAAGGCTCGTCAGCACCGATACGTTTGCTTGTGAATGTATTCTTCATTTGTAGCGTGCAATTTTTTCTTTTATTTCCATTGCGTCCATTATAAAGGTTAAGCACATTAGCGATTGTAAGTGTCCGTTTGTCGCAATGGTTTCTTTTCTCGTTGCCTCGTTCAGCACAGTTGCTTTGATGTTTTAATGTTTTAATTTTCATTGATTATGTTTTCCCTGTTTTCAGGCCCTTTTCCCTTTATTTCTGTTGACATTGTTTCATATATACGTGATATCAATTGTAGATTGTATGTGACACATATGATTTATGTTTTACGGAGGTAGTTTGAACCGTAACTATTATTCTTCTATACTATCCACTTGTAACCGATGTGACGATGTGTCTTTGCCATTGCCCGTGCAGATTTGTACATTACGTCACGTTACGTTAACATTACTTTTTCTGTTTCTTTTCGTTGAAGGCACGCAATCGATGCAGGAGGGCGATTACGAGGTAATCGTGGTGGATGAGAACAATTCTTCCGTCATTGCGGATAACGATTCTCATTCCAGCGGCCCGCTTTCGATCAAGGTAAGTTTATTGTTCTTGTCGCGACTCATCGGCGGTTGTGCCTGTACTCGCTCCCGCGCCCACAGTTTTCTAGCAGTTAACCAATCCCCGCGGATGCGCGGGTTTCGTGTGTTTCTAATGTTTATGCATTTTTTTTTTGGTTTTGATGGGGTGTTGACTGATTTCAGTTTGATTGCAACATGCTGCTGGTTTCTCTTGCTATTAGTAACGTTGCTATATTTCGGATTTTCTCGCTCTAGTGTTCCGATTATTTTTGACTTCCCGAAGTAAATGTAACTGATCTCCCGTACGGTAGCAGCTTTTGAGTATATTTCACTATCAACGGGAATCGTATTCCCTCTAGCTGCGTAACATCCGTATGGTGCGATCTTGCATCAAGTTTAACGCATTTTATCTCGTTATTTTGCCATTGATTACTGAGCTCATTTGTGCCTGCATGCTGATTGGTGTTTTTAATTGTTTGATTTCTTCTTTTTTCTTCCTATCTTTCATTCCCTACCGTCCTACATTTGCGCGCTGTTCGTTCGTAACTTTCTCTTACGCCTAACAAACAAAACAAATGGCTTCTATAAAAACACACGTTCCTTTGCAAATCGTGTTGTTAAAACCGCCGCCTCTATCGCTATTCTGTAACCTACCACAATAAAACCGTTCACTGACGTTGTGCCGATGTATTTATACCGGCTGCTGTTATTGTTGTACGGCACCTCGTATGGCCACTAAAGGTGTCCACTACACCGGGCGTGGCCATTGGGTCCGGTCGGACGACGGGCCGGCAATCAGGCACATCACCGCCACGTAGCGATGGTCAGATAGTGAGGTCTTCGAGTTATCAGCAGCCCTTGATGTCCAATCCGCTAACAACTAACACTGTCACGACGATCGCCACGTCCACTATTACGGTGGAACATCGTTGCGACGAATTGGGAACCTCACGGGCTAGCTGCACGGGAAAGGTAAATTGAAGGAAATACGAATCCTGGCAGAATCGCACATACACACACACACACACACATCATTGGCACAGCATTGACAAAGCGCACCGTCCTGGTGACTCCCGGCAACGGGTTCTGGGCTGGGCTGCGTGTAATATCGTGGTCGGTTGGAATGGTTGTCTATATTCGTTTCTTGTGCTCTCTCACACCTTCTCTATCTATTAATCATCTTTCTCATTTCACGTCCCGCACTTGACATCTCTTTACCTTTTCGTGTGTGCATCACTTGTCTATTGTTTGCATTTTTATGTTGTTATCAATGTTCTTCCCACGTTGCGTTCGTCCTTTCTGCGTTGAATTGATGCGGTGCACAAAGAAATGCACATTGGGTGTTTGTGTCTCGTTTGCACCTCTACTATGCAAAACTCTGTGCTATGCGAGAAAAAGAATTTGTGTGTGGTGTTGAGCTTTTATTGTTCATTTAGTGTAGTTGTATATAGCTTCAGTTTGTTCTGTGTTTGTCTCCCTCATTGCATTGCTCAGTACGTATGGTTAATTTGATTTTCTTATTTTTCTCCTCTCCAACTTTGCCCCCTCCCATTTACCCACATTTCCTGCAGAGCGTCGATTCGGATGGGGGCTCGTTAAACCTGAACTCCACCGAGAACGATCCGCAGGAGGTTGAAACTTCGAGCGAAATCATGCCGGACGACAGCAAGCCGACCAACTCAAACGACGAAAGTTGGACCGACGTCAACCTGAACGATGACGTGACGACCGATATGAAACCCCGCGCGGGTGAAGTGGGTGCCATCGGCCTCATCGGTGGTGGTGCCGTTGTCGGTGGCCCTCCCGGCGTCACCGGCAGCATTTCGTCAATTCAACCGATGGGTGGCGGCGAAGTACGCAACGATGGCGTTGGTGGCGAGCACAGCGGAACAACTAGTGGCAAGCATGAGTCGGACATAGCCGTCGTTCGGGTCCCGGATGGGTTCAGCCATGTGGCACCGAACGTCTCGAACCGGAGCCGTGCTGATGAGCTAAACCTGAAGGCCCCATTCGTCGGACAAATCCCACTTGCGATATCATCGCGCGAAGCCAGCCTTACCCAGAAGCTGGAGATCGCCCTCGGGCCGGTGTGTCCTCTGTTGCGTGAAATCATGGTCGACTTTGCGCCCTTCCTGTCGAAAACGCTCGTCGGTTCGCACGGCCAGGAACTGCTGATGGAGGGCAAGGGACTGACGACGTTCAAAAACAGCCACTCGGTGGTGGAGCTGGTAATGCTGCTGTGCTCGCAGGAGTGGCAGAACAGCCTGCAGAAGCACGCGGGCCTCGCGTTCATTGAGCTAATCAACGAGGGCCGCCTGTTGTCTCACGCAATGAAGGATCACATTGTGCGCGTCGCGAACGAGGCCGAGTTCATCCTGAACCGGATGCGGGCCGACGATGTGCTGAAGCACGCCGATTTCGAGTCGCAGTGTGCCCAGACGCTGCTGGAGCGGCGCGAAGAGGAGCGCATGTGCGACCATCTGATTACTGCGGCACGGCGCCGGGACAACGTGATCGCAAGTCGGCTGCTCGAGAAGGTGCGCAACATTATGGGCAACCGGCACGGTGCGTGGGGTGACATGAACGCGAACTACCCGAAACAGATTTTCTGGAAGCTGGACGCCTGGGAGGACGATGCCCGGCGCCGGAAGCGATTGGTTCAGAACCCTCGCGGTAGCAGCCATCCGCAGGCCACGCTCAAGGCATCGCTCGAGAATGGCACGGCTCACGGCACGGGCGGAGTGGCGACGACGACGACGACGGCGACGACAGCGTCAATAGCGGATGACGGCGCGGTCGACGGTTGTGCAGCCGGTGGCAGCCGTGTGGGAGCGATGGCGAGAGATGAAATTTACTCGCAGATTGCAGTGCCGCGCTCGCAGCAACCGGATTTGCTCGATGACTCCGAGCTGCTGATCGAGGACCGTGAGCTCGACCTCGATCTAACGGGACCGGTAAACATCAGCACGAAGGCGAAACTGATCGCCCCAGGTGTAGTGGCCCCGGGCACGATGTCAATTACATCTACCGAGATGTACTTCGAGGTGGACGAAGAGAACGGCGAGTTTCAGTCGATCGACACGGAGGTGCTAAAGTACTGCGACCATCTGCACGGCAAATGGTACTTTTCCGAGATACGAGCCATCTTCTCGCGCCGTTACCTACTGCAGAACGTAGCGCTGGAGATTTTCCTCGCTAGCCGCACCTCCATTCTGTTCGCCTTTCCCGACCAGCACACGGTGAAGAAGGTGATCAAAGCGTTGCCGCGCGTAGGTGTGGGCATCAAGTACGGCATTCCGCAGACCCGGCGTGCCTCGATGATGTCGCCGCGCCAGCTGATGCGCAATTCGAACATGACGCAGAAGTGGCAGCGGCGCGAAATCTCTAACTTTGAGTATCTAATGTTTCTGAACACTATTGCCGGGCGAACGTACAACGACCTCAACCAGTACCCCGTGTTTCCGTGGGTACTGACTAACTATGATACGCGCGAGCTCGACCTTAGCCAACCGTCCAACTACCGCGATCTGTCGAAGCCAATCGGTGCGCTCAACCCTAGCCGGCGCGAGTACTTCGAGGAGCGGTACGAAACGTGGGACACGCCAGGCATTCCACCGTTCCACTACGGAACGCACTACTCGACGGCTGCGTTCGCCCTCAACTGGCTGATACGGATCGAACCGTTCACGAGCATGTTTCTCGCACTGCAGGGTGGCAAGTTCGACCACCCGGATCGACTGTTCTCGTCGGTGGCCCTGTCGTGGAAGAACTGCCAGCGCGACACATCCGACGTGAAGGAGCTGATACCGGAGTGGTACTTCCTGCCGGAGATGTTCTACAACGCGTCCGATTATCGTCTCGGGCAGCGGGACGACGGTAGTGTGGTTGGTGACGTCGAGTTGCCACCGTGGGCCAAAACGCCGGAGGAGTTTGTGCGCCTGAACCGTATGGCGCTCGAGTCGGAGTTCGTGTCGTGTCAGCTGCATCAGTGGATCGATCTCATTTTCGGCTACAAGCAGCGTGGCCCGGAAGCGATGCGGGCAACGAACGTGTTCTATTACCTCACGTACGAAGGCAGCGTGGATCTGGAGACAATCGGTGACCCGGTTACGCGGGAAGCGATCGAAAATCAAATTAAAAACTTTGGCCAAACGCCCAGCCTGTTGCTGATGGAACCGCATCCACCGCGCTCGTCGGCCATGCACCTGTCGCCGATGATGTTCAACACGATGCCGGATGACGTGTGTATGTCGCTCAAGTTTCATCTCAATTCGCCGATCATCCACATTTCGGCCAACACGTACCCGCAGCTACCGTTACCATCGGTGGTGACGGTAACGGCCGGCCATCAGTTCGCGGTCAATCGCTGGAACTGCCAGTACACGGCGAGCATACAGAGCCCGAGCTACGCTGAATCGACACAAAACCTCAACGCAAACTTGCCGTTAACGATGGATCCGTTACTGTGTAAGTGCTGATCTCTAAATGCTTACCAATCGATGAGCAGTAATTGGTTGCGTTTGCCGTATTACCTAAGAATGTTGATTATTGTTCGTTCCCAACCCCCCTCTGCTTGCAGCGCAAATTAATGGTCATAACAGCAATAGCAATCACCAGAATCGGCGTCACCTGGGAGACAACTTCAGCCAAAAGCTACAGATCAAGGCGAATTGCTACGTTACCACGGTCGACAGCCGCTTTCTGATCGCGTGCGGCTTTTGGGACAATAGTTTTCGCGTTTTCTCCACCGAGACGGCCAAAATCGTGCAAATTATTTTCGGTCACTTCGGTGTCGTGACGTGTTTGTCACGTTCGGAATGCAACATTACCTCCGACTGCTACATCGCCTCCGGTTCGGCCGACTGCACCATTTTGCTCTGGCACTGGAACGCACGGACACAGTCGATTGTGGGCGAAGGCGAGGTGAGTGTGGCCATCAACTGTGCATCTACTTGATGGGCTGATACACATTCATTAATTCGTTCTATTTTATTACATGCTGCGCCGCAGATACCAACACCGCGTGCTACTCTCACCGGCCATGAGACGGCAGTAACGTCGGTAGTTATCAGCGCCGAGTTGGGGCTGGTCGTCTCAGGTTCCATACGTAAGTTTATGTCCATCCAATGCTGCCAATTTGTGTACTAACGGTAGTTGTGGTCTTTTCATGATCGCAGATGGGCCAGTATTGGTGCACACGACGTTTGGTGATTTGCTGCGCTCGCTAGAAGCACCAAAGGACTTCGTTTCGCCGGAAAACATAACGCTTTCGCGGGAGGGATTTATTGTCGTCAACTACGACGAAGGTAGTGTTGCCGCGTACACCATCAATGGGAAATTGTTGCGTTACGAATCGCACAATGATAATCTTCAGGTAATATTCACTGCACGATCCATGTTTGTTTGTTGCAAATGTTTCTACCATTATATTCATTCTGATTCGTTGGCTCCCGGTTGCAGTGTATGCTGCTATCGCGTGACGGAGAGTATTTGATGACCGCGGGCAATAAGGGAATTGTGGAGGTGTGGCGTACCTTCAACCTAGCGCCCCTCTATGCGTTTCCAGCTTGCAATAGCGGCATACGTTCACTTGCCTTAACGCACGATCAAAAGTAAGTAGCCCATTGTGTCGCTGTATTTTGGTGCTCCGCAAATTTGTCCCAGCTGTCCGTGTCTGGTAATCCGCGTAAGAAGCGTTCCAACATTTTACCGCTTTCAATCATCTCCGCAGATACCTGCTTGCTGGACTGGCCACGGGATCGATCATTGTTTTTCATATCGACTTCAACCGCTGGCACCATGAGTACCAGCAGCGCTACTGAAACAGACCAATCCTACATGTGCAGCATAAGGCCCCGCCATCGCCCAATATATATGCTGTGCGGTCTAGGCAAGTTCTAATTCCTGCACCTACAACCGGCAACGCATTCGCTCAAGAACAAGTTACATTCAACCGATAAGCACGTCAGCGGATAAGCATCACTCCATTGTGTCCGGCATGTTACCGACTACTTGAACAGGGTGATACAATATTTGCCGAACTATCTACTACTCCTGCATAGAGTGAAGAGACAAAAAGCAAATGTCACAAACCCATTCGATAGGGTGAGGGTGTAAACGTTTTAAATTGGCCGTATCTGCTTCTTCAATTTTTGTTTTTGCAACATGGCGCGCTGACGAGAACGAATGAACGCAGAACGAGTTCAGAATATTATGGGGTGACAAAAGAAGAATACATTAAATTTTAGGTTCATTACAATAGACGACCCATACTATATGGACTGAATCGAAAAACGTGAAAAGCAAACACATGGTCTTTGCCGTTGGCAGAAATATATTGCAATGAATAGACCATTGTGATTCAAAATGAAAATATGAAATGTTATAACGCTGGGAGATTTTAAACAGATTTTCCTAACGAGAAAACCACGTTAGCCTTGTACGGCGAGTTTCGTGCTTCGTTTGTCTGTCATGTCATCACACACGACACGAGCACCAACTGTGCGTATTTGGCAACTCATGTATTATGCGTGTGATTGCATTTTAGAGTGGTGCATTCGTTCACCGTTTATCCGTTTTCCGTTTCGGTTTTCCGTTGGTGCAATCATCGTTTACTTCGTCTTCGGATGTACGAATGCTGTATTTATTTATAGAGATACATAAGAACTTGTAATACGACTTTCACGCACGTTGATAGTGGTGAACATTTTAATAATCATTCACTCACATATTACCGCTCACACTGTGTTTTAGCTAAGCAATGCACACGCCATAACCGACAAGCTAGTAAGGTACCGGGTTGAGGTGAGCAATTTACCCGTTCAAACGGTGGCTTTACTAATCATTTTCCTTACGTCCATGCCACCACTTGGTACGGCAAACGGAAGAATGTATAATAACGGTAGTGTGCAGTAGCTCTCTAAGGGCTCCCAGTAACACGCTCCTCTCTCAAAGCCTCACAAAATCAAATACACTCACACGTAACATTTACGCAAGAACACGCATGCCAAATTGTAAAGATTTTAATGACAGCCTTTTAAAAATCAAAGATAAAGAAAACCAATTCATAAGATAAACAGGTATTGTTATATCAGTGAACAAAGGGTTACAAAACGGTAGAACAAACGGTGCATTTACATGAAACACGGACGAATGAGTGAGAGCAGTGCAATGGCTTAGTGCGACTAAAACACCTATCCTAAAGACCGGCTAGAGAGTATAAATACGAGTAAATTATGCTACGAAACAATGTTCATACACATAACTGACGAGGGGGGTTGTAAGGCGAGTACGATGCACACGACGAAAGAAACGGAGAAAAGAGACGGTGAGCTATTAACAGTAGACAAAAAATTACATAATAGTAATTATTGAAACGTGCAACTATAGAGAGATATGCAACATTCTGAGGTTATCCGTCCGCGAATATTTACATTAGCCATATAAAATACAAAAATGAAAAAAAAAAAAACATGAATATGAGTAATGAAACCAAAGCTGAAAATAAAATATGAATACACAGTGGAACACCGTCATAAGCGCATTGAAAACAAAACAAAAACAAACGGCAAGCAAATAATCGGCAATGAAAGTCCCTGTGAAGCTGCAATCATGCAATATTTTTTCATTTATTTTTCTGTCTGAATAGCTGCAAGATACAAGAAGTTAAGAAATTTGAAATCGGTAGTATAACGTTCGTTCGAATGCGAGTGTTGTTGCAACAGTAAACAATGTAGCTAAAGCCACAACTAAGAGCAAATGTAAAAAAAATGCAACTGATGCAGCAACCTTATTTCACGTGCCAAAATAATTATAATAGAACAATATTGCAAAAAAAAAGGAACAACTGCAGCGCGTCCTTTGATCTATCCCATATGAAAATAACAGCAAACAAGCAAAAGCAAAAAAACAAAAATCCTGCCTAAATGTGCTCGTGTAGTGTTAAAAATACAAGTACTTAATGAAAGAACATAATTTTGATAACGCTTAAACCAGCAAACAGTAATTACACGGCATTAAACTACGTTCAGTCAAAAAAGTAAAGAGCTTGTGTACGGGACGAAGACGAAGACAGTACAGGCTAGTATTTGACATCATAAGAATTACGTGCAACCAGTCTGTGCACTTATTGAACATTGATAGAGTCATTACTGAATACCAAATAATTCGCGGCATTCGGTGAAACGAAAGTAATATAGTTCTATGCATTTCGTTTTCACTGGTTTATTTCTATATTACGGTACACATTCCACAGCAAAGCAAAACCACAAAAAAGACAAAAAAACAACAAATCCTACTAACGCGCTAAGGAAGCTTATGAATTATTCGTTTAGTTTATCCACGATTCCGATAGAGCATCAACCTTGCCAGGGTAACCATACATTTCCTATCAATGCTGAAACGATTCTCACATTACGTTATCCATTCCAACTGGTTGCAAAAGACATCAGTTTTAAATTTTGTACTTACTTTTGCAAACATTTGCATGCCAATTCCACGCCTAACAAAGTTATCGGCAAAATAACGAATATTACAGACGGCTCCGGATTCTTGATGGATGCTGGACAGTACAATGTTCGAACATGATTGAGTTGCATTGACCATTTAAAATTTATCACACATTGCATCGTATAGTGCGGTCACTCGAGTCACTTTAGTTCGCTTAGACTGGCACCGGTCAGTCGGGCGAATAAAGGCACTGGGCACGAGGCACTTTAGATGCGCCCCACCTGGCGGAAGGCCGGAAAGCCTCTAGCGTTTGGAGTGTGCACTAAACTAATCGGTTGATGGTGAATGTGGCGGTAAAGTGAAACTTTGTTCGAAAGTAAATTGGGTGTTAGCGGATATGTTGTAGGTTTTTTGTGTATTCCCTTTGTGGCATAAAATGTTAAGGCAATGGTCATGGGGCAGTAGCTACTTAATTAGTTTAGTCTCCAGGTAACAAATGAGCTGGATGTTTATAATGAACTTTGAACGAGAAGCAACCTGAAAATAAAAACATTCTTTCTTCATCCATTAATTCTTTGTTTCGGTTCCTATTTATTCTATTAAACTTCCTGATAGTTTACTATTTTTATGTCAATCAACGTTTCGGAAATAAAGTGTGTCTAGCAAACATCGCTTCGCGAATTGCCTTATCTGAAGAGACAATCGAGTTTCTTTATGCAGTTTCGGCGATTAGCAACGCGGCGGAAAGATACGGTGAACCCTCCCGGCGCTAGTCTCTTGGTCTGGCCAGGCGTGTAGGAAACCGATTATTCATCGCCCTCTAGTTGTACCAACAGTGCAACAACATAATAATATAATAACGTTCATTGATTTGGTAAAATCCTTCTTTTATTTACAGAGTACAGTTAATGCTCGGTAACATCTGCGAGGGAAGAAGAGTATAAATTTTCAGTATCGCAAGTGTTTTACATTTCTCTAACCCCTCTTCTGAAATAATGCTCCGACTAACCACAATACAGGTGTTTTGCAAATTGGTTACGCTCTTTGTTCCATACAGTCCGTCCTATGGTGTAGTTCCACAGCGACTCTCCACACAAATACATCGTTATTGATGTCGTATGTGCCCGTAACGCAACATTCCGGGCTAAATATACATACTGTAATCTTCGCCCGACCCCAGCTGGTAGAACGACTTTCCATTTCGAAGTAAGCAAGTTTAGGGACTGGAACCGGTTTTTTAGCAATGCAAGCTGCTCTTGTCGTATAACAGCATACATTACCAGCCGTGTATTTCCCTGGCCGTGCAGTTACATTCTGACTCTTGGTGTATAAGGTGCAACAGCAAAAACCGGAAACTATCAACATGAAGCTGTACGCCGTGTCCGACGGTCCACCATCTTTAGCGGTCCGTATGTGCCTTCAGGTTCTGAACATTCCCTACGAGCACATCAGTGTTGATTATGGAAAAGCCGAACATTTGACGGACGCCTACGAAAAGGTAATCCATATATATTCCGACGTACATTTGCTTCCAATGTGACCCAGCTTGATGGACGTGTTGCAGATGAATCCACAGCGGGAAATTCCGGTGCTGGACGACGAGGGATTCTTCCTGAGCGAAAGTAACGCTATTTTGCAATACTTGTGCGACAAGTATGCACCGGCCAGCGAGCTGTACCCACGGGACGCCAAGGAACGGGCGGTAGTGAACCATCGGCTGTGCTTCAATTTGGCGTTCCTGTACCCTCAGATATCTGCCCACGTAATGGCACCTATTTTCTTCGACTACCAGCGTACCGAGATGAGCCTAAAGAAGTTGAACATGGCCCTTGCCGCGTTTCAAACGTACCTTCAGCGGGCCGGTACCAAGTACGCTGCCGGCAATGGGCTAACGATTGCTGACTTTCCACTGATCACCTCGATCATGTGCCTCGAAGCGATTGCTTTCGATGTCCGTGTCAGCTACCCAACAGTCCACGAATGGTACACCGGGTTTAAGCAAGCGCATCCCGAGCTGTGAGCGATCGCCTCAAAGGGCATGGAGGAAATAGCGGAGTTTGAGAAGAATCCGCCCGATCTGACGGGCATGGTGCATCCAATCCATCCAATCAAGCAGGTTGCTAAAAAGTGACACCCGGCACACGCCTTCGTTCGGAAATAAACTGCGAAACAGAAAACAAAACGATTGATCGATACGTTTTATTGATTTTACTTCGGCTACTCTTGATGCTGCTTCATAATGCTCGTCACCGACGCTGGCAAGTCATCCGCCTCGTTTAGCTTTACCGCCAGAAAGTATATCTCTGCCAGTGCCACGATTAGTGCGATGATGATACCCAGCAACAGTCGGAACCCGAAATCTAGCTGCCCGATCAGCAGCTCGATGCCGCTGAAGCCGAACGCAAACCCGACCACAACGGAAAGTATGAACTGGACAACCGCGATCACATGTCGCTGAATTTGCTTCTCTGGAAGAAAGAACATATTTGCGTGGAAGTATGATTCAATGTTTCATCGACCAATTTCAAGGCATCCCCAGTTCGCGGTAGCTGTTTTTTTTTTCAATCCACCCCAATTCGTATACCAGGCTGTCCGGAACCCATCATCGGAGCGGTTGGAGCGGCTGTTGATGTTGCTTTTTTTCTGCGCGATATCAGTTGGCAGGATGGCAGGATGGCAGGATAGCATAAGTTTTCTAAAGTGCCGAAAAACTTACGCAGTTCGCTTGAAGGATTTACCTCTACGGAGCGATTGGTAATGGGCAACTGCATATTTGCCGGTATGAAAAACGCGGGGCCCATCAACGACGGGTGTTGCCAAACGAAGGTCCCTTTTCAAGTTTGCCACTACATGTTACTGAAGCACTGTCAAAAAAAACCGATGGATGGATTTTGGAGAGAAATGCATTCACACATTAGAGCCAGCTATTCAAACCCGGCGAGGGCAAATCACGAACTATTTTCGAGATTCGTCACCTAGATTGCTATGTTTGCCATTGTGTTTTGACAACATTTTGACAGCACCGTTTGTGGGGGTCAACGTTGCTATAAAGCGTCTTTTGCTATAAAGCTCCACTGCAGAGTCGTTTCGCACAGTGCGCTGCGCAATAATTATCCGAATCCGATCATTGTGAATTTTTTGGAATTGTTTGCAGTGTTTAGTTACCATGTATCGCCTGTTTGGTTCTTTCACTAAACGCGAATTTAGTGAAGCAGTCCAAACCACAATGAGAATAATGAGTGGCAGTATCATTATTTGGTTATCATCCTATAACCGTTGACTGCACTTTCCACAATGAAGCATTTCCGCTAAAGGTATATATATTTTAAACGGAACTCTTTCCCCTCTTGGCAGGGAACAGAGATCCAGTTGAGGGAACTGGCGACGAAACTCTTTAATGCAACATTTATTCAGCACAAAAGCAGTGTCGTCAATGGGCAATGAATGTTCAACTGCTACAAGCCTCTTGCTCTGTTCCGATGAGAATACAAAAATACGAGTGTGTGCTTGAGCAATCGTACGTAATCCATTGGCACACAAAAACAACATACAAGCAGAATTACATGTGGCTTCCATTGTGGGCTGATAAATCACATTTTGTTGTCCAATAAGTTCAACTCAGAGTGGACTCAGTGGGATCCCTGGAATAAAATGGTTTTGTTCTAAGGGATCGGTAGCTGTGCAGCTTCCCGGCTGGGGGCGCTAAGTGATTATAGCTCCAACCTATAGCGCAGGTTATTAGAACAAGATGGCGTCGATCGCTCTTCTTCGAATTCGCGAATCTCGCCAACAGTTTCAGGATTTCATTTCGCTCCCTAGTTTACCGACGCGCCTTTTTGGGATAGTTTTTTAGTTCCTGATAGTTTTGGGGCAAGTTGTGGAATAAATTGGTCAAAGCTGAAAGGTGTCAACGTGAAATTGGTGGCGTGCCGTTTTTTTTTTTTTTTGTGTTTTTTTCATTTGCTAGCCAGTTCCGTAAATCCATCCAAACCGGGAGCGTGTGAAGTAGGGCGGGCGGGCTGACGGGCGGTCAGGCCGGCAGACAGACTAGATGCTAGGCAAATAGAACGGCCCGGTGCCCGATACCTGGTACCCGGTAGTGATAGTAATCCTCGCCCGAATCCTTTTATCATTCGCGGCTTATCGGCGCGCATGGATTTCGTTTGCTGAGTGTGTGACGACGACCACAACTTGCGCTTTCGTGCGTATCTTCCGTTCGACCCCGATCCCCACCCAGGCTCGCAATGGTGATTGTCGAAACGGTCGCATTACGCAAGCCGCCCCCGGGGGGATAAATAAGCAGCAAGGTGGGTGGGGTTTGGCAGCGGCTTGGCTTGGCTGAGAACCTCCAAATCATCCGCGCGCGATCGGAACATAGATACATCCGTGGTTACGTTATCTTATCGGAAACCCTTCTCCCTGCTACGGGGCACCACCACCACCACCACCACTAGGTGAGTGTGTTTATTTTTGGTTGCTTTTTCCCGCGTAGTACGTACGGGGCCCCCAAAAAACGTGCCGAAACGTGTGTCATCGGCGATCGGCAACAAACCCGGTGCGTTCGGCCATGATTAGCGCTAGTGCTGCGGAGACTACGGACCGGAGCGTTACCTGAACGACGAGAGAGATGGAGACGGTCGCCGAAGTTCGCCTGCCCGGGTTCGGGTCGATTGTGCAGGACAAATGGAACTCCTTGTTGGACGTGATCGGTGCGTGTGAATGCGTGTGAAATGACGTCCTTTCTGCCCCCCCGCTCCCATCTACCCCGAACCCGAACGTCGTTACGTGCGAACTGCGGTGCTGGACTAATCCTCCGGTTTTATTGCGCACAGGTGACGAACCAGAATTTCTTTATGTGTGGGCCCTCAGCGTGTTTGTGCACTCGTTTTTCTGGCTCGTCGGCGGCCTGTTCGTGCTGATGGACCTCACCAATAAACCGGCGTTTTTGCGCCGCTACAAAACACAACCGGGTAAGAACGAACCGGTCGCGTGGGCCGACCTGAGGCGCGTCATGGCCACCATCCTGTTCAACCAGACCGTGATCGGGATCCCGCTGACGTACGCGGGTTACCATGGCACGATCAAGGGCTTGGTGCCGGATCCACGCGTCCTGCCGTCGCTCGGTGTGATCCTGCGCGATCTGGTGGTGTGCGTGTTTTTCGCCGAGATCGGGTTCTACTACGTGCATCGGTTGCTGCACCTGAGCCCGCTCTACCGGCACGTGCACAAGAAGCACCACGAGTGGACGGCCCCGTTCGCCTGGACCGCCATGTACTGCCACCCGGTCGAGCACGTGATCAGCAACATGATCCCGCCAATGATTGGCATTCAGCTGATGAAGGCACACATCTTCACGACCGCCATCTGGTTCCCGCTCGTCATCTTCAACACGATCCGGGACCACTGCGGGTACCACCTGCCATTCTTTCCCAGCTCCGAGTTCCATGACTACCATCACGCCAAGTAAGTTCCTCTAAGCCGATCCCCAGCGGCCCCAGGCCCCTAAGCCCCTAAATCTCATCAAATCTGAATCCCCCCCACCCCGTCGGGGGACGTTTTGCACACACACACGCTGTCGCGACAGATTCACGGAGTGCTTCGGAACGTTCGGGTACCTGGACTGGCTGCACGGTACGGACACCAAGTTCCGCCAGTCGAAGCAACACCAGCGGCACCGGACGCTCTGGTGTTTGAAGTCGGCCCGTGAGCTGTATCCCGACAGTTGAACTCCGCGCGAGCGTGACAGGCTAAAGACACCGGCAGCAGTGGTGCGACGTCGTGCCTTCCACGCCACACAGTTACCACCACAGCCTACTGCAACCCGCCGCCGCCGCCGCCGTTCGATTCCGGCTCATGACATGGATTTCGCAGTGTATTTAAGAAGAATAGAAGAAACTAATCCAAAAAAAAAAAACGTCGAAGGATCGAAGTTTTCTTTTCTTGCCGCCACCGAAACTGACGACGCCTCTGGTTTTTCGCGACATCTGACTCAACGTGCGCGTACCACTGGAACCACTGGAAACTGGATCGGTCATCGGTTTGAAAAGCAACCGTCATCATGACTTGGGCGATTTCCTCTTGGGCTTCCGGCGGCGGGGGGGGGGGTTGCTCTTTTTGCTTTACATTATTCGGTTTGCAGTGACCGCTGTCTAGACCGCTCTGTACCCTCCTGGGCGGCCTATGGAAACTTTGCTGTCTCCGGCAAACGACTTCTCCGTTTGCGTGAAGGTCTCTAGACCGTCCCCTTGCCGAAATCCCTTATTGGTAGCTAAGCGATTGGAGATCTTCACCTTGTGGCTTGTGACATGGTCCCTCTGACAAGTCTGGAAAAGTTGACCGGTATTCCGTCTGGTCTAGTACTGGAGTACTGGTACTGGATCTCTCCAAGGATCGGTGCGGTGCGGTGAAAATCTGGCCGGTGGAAGACTTTCCTCTTCGGAATCCTCCTGCTCATAGTTCGTTCCTGCCCGGCGGCGGAAAAGATCTTGCAGGTGACGCTCGGCTACAATCCCGGGTCGGTTCCGGGTGCTTTCCGGGAAGACCTGTCGCCGAGGGTCGCGCTCATATTTAAAATTGCCGTACCGTAATAGTTTAGGTTATTGAACTGATCTCCGCAGCTTCGCTCTGGGGCGATCGTGTCGGGGCAGCCGTACCGAGGCAGCCCGAAGGATCGGCCACATTAGCAGCATAAAAACCACGATGAATCACGGTAATCCCTCGTCCCATCGCTCTTATCAACTTGTCCTGTCCTCAGCGTACTTTTATCAGCGATAGTGCACATGCGCCGCACGCCGCATAAAGAAAAGGTTCCACGCATACTTGCAACCGCGGCGCGGTGGCGCGTTCTTTGGCGGATGGACGGGAAAACTCACGAGGCCCCCAGCCAGCAACACCTACACAGCGGCGTAGAGCATAAAACCAGACCACGAGGAAAAGACACAAGAGTAAATCAATGTGGGAAGGTGAAAGAAAAAAGCAAGATAGAGAGAGAGAAAGACAGAAGAGGTGATTAGGAGGCTTCCATTTATTGGGTTACGTCGTTGCCCGGAGAACACCCGTTATACACACGTACGATTATGTATGCCAAGCAACCCGATAGCCGGAAAAATCCCAACAATCGCCGCGGCACTTTCTTCCTTCTCTATTGATCGAGTTTCTTCTCGCTCGCTTCCGATGTGGGTCATCTTCCAAAGTTAACAAAAAACAAAAAAAACTGAAACCGTAACGGAAAAGAAAAACCATTCGGTTAAGGTAGTGATAGCCAACGGCACAGATTAGTGGCTTCAGTGGCCCATCTGGCAGGGTGATATCCGCGTGGTGTTCTCCGTAGCAGTCGGCGAGGTCCGGCGTGTTGGGGTGTCGTAAAACCTAAGTTCCCTCTATAGATAGGGCCTCGGTCTCGCTGGCTGAGAAATTCCAAGACCTGCTTCCGTCATTGCCAACCTTACTGCTGCTGCGTGGGGTGCCGTGCCGCCGCACGCGTTGTAACTTTACGCCAGCGCGCATGCGCTTAATTTCTGTTTTTTTCATGTGGAGTAGGCGACGGCTGTCAGAGCCATGCAGGCCATGCAGAGTAATGTGAGTGTGGTGATGGCGGAAGCATTTGTTTACATCGCGAAGTAGTTCGTGGAAATCGTGAATAATATTTTAACAAAACGTGGCCCCACCAATCAGTCGGCGGGAACGTGAATGAAACCGAGCTCCGCGCTCTAATCCTTGCCGCTGTTCACGAGGAAAACGCCGTTCCCGTGAGGCGCGCTAGGCGCCTATTGTGCCGAGCCGAGCAAACGAGGTTTTCAAACCGTCCGCGATTGTGTGCGTTGTTTTGCGTGCAGCATCGCGCGACTTCTCTCGTCCTGATAAGGAGTCGCTTGCGGGCACAGAGTGCGCGAGAGTTCGTTCGCTAGCCACCTACACCACGAAGGAAAAAAGACTGTGTGTGTTTGTGTGAGAGAGATCAAAGTAGAGAGGGAGTGTGGCAAAGAAAGAGAGAGAGAAATGCTCACTTCTCGCACAAGCGTCCGCGGTGCCATCCTTGCCACCGCCTGTGTTCCGCTTGCGTGTGTGTTTGTGTTTTGGCGGTAGATGGCTCCGCCGCTGTGCACCACCACCACCACCACCAACAATCGGCACGGTACACCCCAGCATAGTAGTAGCACGGGGAATTTTCTCCTTCGAACCACGGTTTCTCTCTAGTTCTGCTCGAGACACCCGACCCAGAGTGCCTCCCTCGACGACGACGGGGTGCCACGCGACTTTCCATCGAACCCGCAAACTTTTTGGGGACAACAACAAGAAAACGGAGCTTCCCGCAGGAGCGCATCTGGAACAGCGAACAGCAAACAGCAGCCTTCACCCTCGGAAAAGCCATCAACGGCATCGCGGGAACGGAAAAGCGCGGAAAACCTCAACAAGGAGCACGGCAACTCACGTTGTTGAACCTGCGGATGCTGGCCGCTGTGCCGCCGGCCACGGTGCGTCGTGACGCCGCGTGTAGTGCCAATCCGGTATCCCCCGGGCCACCCAGGAACTCCTACTCGAACCCGGCCCGGAACCAGGACTTCTAGTGGAGCACCGGAGCAGCGGTGGGGTGGCACACGATGCGGTTTCGCTTTTGCCCGTTGTCTGTGTGTCTCTAGGTCAGCCATGTTGGTGGTGCGCGGTGACGGCGACGCGCTGCTGCGGCTATAATATTCCTTCCCCCAGCGGCGGCGACGGCGGCGTGTAACTTTTGCTCGTACCACCCACCTCCCCCACCAACCAACATCAAACAACACCGAAAGCAATCGTCGTCCTTCCCTACCCGGCCCGGTTTGCACGCACATCGGAGAGACTTCCCGGAGTTCGTCGTCGGGAGTCCCCAACACACGCTATCAACCTGGACATTTGGACCGTACGGTGAGTCCGATTTTGCACTGTAGATTACACCGATGGTGATAGAACAAATGCTGAATTCGGTCGCTTACTAGCCAGCACCGACGTAGCTTGCCGCGGGGAACTCGGTGATACCTAGTCGTGGCTTTTCCGTGTGTTAAAAATACATTTAAAACATAAACAATTGCCGCCGCCATTACGACCACAACTGTATGGTATGGTCAGATTGGTGTCAGAGTACCAGAGTTTATATTTTAAAAATTCAAGTTCCGCAAAACTGACAGCTCACGGGTACAACCGTGAGCGCGCAAGATTACGAAGGCCCACAGTCCCGTGGGGAGTGCGGAGCGGGGGGGGGGGGGGGGGGACACAGAAGGTCTTTTGAATAATGAGATTTTATTTAAAAAATATCTATAATGTAGTGTGCCATCTATTCGTCAACTGAAGGGCAACGTTCTTCCGCTTTCAAACAAATTCGAAAAGCATCCAATTCCATGCAAATCGCCCCATAAAATGCGATCCTTTCATGGCCAATTGGAGCGTAGGGAATGGGAAATAGTCACAGGGGGCTCAGATCAGCTCAATACGGCGGGTGGGACCAATGGAACCAATGGATTTATTGTTTAACATCTCCTCAACTGATGCGATCTTGCACACATCTGCTTATCGACCGGGTGTGCTCGGGTCCTACTAGTACAATTCTTACCCATAACCGTCTCCGTTCTTCGAAATAGTTTTCTTCGTAGACCGTCTCACCTTCAGGAACGAATTCAATGTGGATTCAAATGATCAGCACTGTCTCCATTCTTGACTTTGGTTTCGTTTTTCATTTCATTTTATTTCAACAGAATGTTCACCGTCGGGCTTACAGACTAATTCAGACTTACAGACTAATGAGGATGGTGACGAGGAAATAAAGAGAGGAAAAGGAAGGAGGGAAGGGGGATTATAAGAAGGAGTCTAGGAGACGAGAACGGAGGAAAGAGCTAGAGAGGCATTGAAGTCGAACAGGCTGCTTTGGTTTTTGGCAACTGGTTTTTGTTTGTTTGTTTGTTAACTTCGTGTATATCACACACAATATCCTGCTCTACTGATACACTCGTCACCATAAACTTGCAACAAATTATAGGTCTCAGCGCATGGATCTTCTTTTGTTCGTTTGTTCATTTTTTTTCCAATACCTCAGAAACCTGCTGACACATAAATGCGCAAAACGTTTTAATCTTTTATCCGATTTGCATGAAATTGAATTTGTTTCTGAGAGGAAGAAGCCTACCGTTCCAAGTATGTTACTTACTAATCGATATGGGTGCATTTTAAGTTAAAAAAACACTGTTATTTAAAAGACATACCTCAAGACGTTAGTTAACAGGCAACTAACTTTAGAAAGAATGAAACGAGAAATGAATGTGTGGTGTGGTTACAGCAGCGCACAGAGCGAATACAAAAACAGGTTGCAATTATTAAACTTAAGGTGCCAACAGGGATTAGCAGCAGCGTACGCAATATTAATTGCGCAATGCAACAATCTGTCCAGCACATCCTGCTGCCGCTGCGGTAGGATGACGAACTGTGTGCAGCAAACACCGGCATGGCATACTTGATCTGTTACCACCGCGGTTCAGTCTCTCCCGTCAGGAAGCAAGCGCAGGAAAAGCGAAACGAAGTGAAAAAAAAAATGTTTATGTAATTGACGTGTTGCAGGGTTTTTTGATTAGGATCTTCACACGAGAATCACGTGTTCCCTTACGTCTGGTTTGTTTCTCATTTGCAGATGCCCGGCATAGTGGTGTTTCGGAGACGATGGTCGGTAGGCTCGGATGACCTTGTGGTTCCGGGACTGTTTCTTTTGGTCATCCATTTCATTTGGTAAGATACATTACACCGTTGCTGCAATTGACCCCAAAAGACCTGACCGATTTCATCGTTCTTGCTAGGCTCACCGTGCTCCTGACAGTGACGTACGCTTTCCACTTCGACACGAGCGCGATTTGCCAACAGCAGCTGTTGAACTTTCAAATCGGCTACATGATCCTGCTGGCAGGTAACACGTTGGTCCTATATCGCGGGAGTTGCCAAAAGTTCCCCCCGTCGCAAAAGATGCATCATATTAATCGATTCGTCCCGTTCACAGTGTGTATGTGCGTTGAAGCTTCCATATGTATCATTTCGATGCGGGGCAGTATACTTGATACGGAGCGGCGCGCTTCGATGCAGTACCTGCTGTACGGTCGACTATTGCTGATGCTACTGGAACTGAGCGCCCTAACGATGGGCATCATTTGGCTGCGGGACAATTACGCGAGCTGCCAGACCGATGAGCCGAAGGAAGTGATGCTGGCGGCCGTCATTTGCAACCTGTTCGTCGTGTTCAGCATGATTACCACGATCTGGTGCACATTCGATCCGGCCGGCCGGTCGTGGGTGAAGATGAAAAAGTATCAGCGCTCGATGCGACAGTCCGAGTCGCGCTTCAACTACAAGCGCAGCGGCAGCCGTAGCCGCAACTGGCGCCAGCGGAAAGTGATCCGGGCGTACCAGGACAGCTGGGATCACCGATGTCGGCTGCTCTTCTGTTGCATGGGAAACAGCGATCGGAGCCGCAACTCGTTCACCGACATCGCCCGGCTGTTGAGTGACTTTTTCCGCGATCTAGATGTCGTACCCTCGGACGTAGTTGCTGGCTTGGTGCTACTGCGGAAATTTCAGAAGCTCGAACGGGAAGTGATAGTGCGGCAGGTAAACACACGCGGTCTCACGGGCTTCCTACGCATTACCGACGGGGAAGCGTTGGGTTTTTGCCCCTCCCCCCCTTTTTTTAAATTACTCTTTGGCCTAACAACTCGTGTATGTATTATTGCAAATTTTAGCAAAAAAACGGAACTCACAAGTTTCTGTCCGGCGTTCCGATCATGGCAAGCACTAAGTTTCTTGCACTGCATGACCCAAACGACTTCAACCATTTTCAGGTGCGTGTACAGTACAGTTTCGGCTCTCAATTCTCGATCTGCACCGCTGAGAAAATATGTGTGCACTGTTGGCATCATGATGCGGCGTAATCACTTTTTGAAATCCCTTTGCTCCTTTTTTAAATGCATTGCCCCCGTGCCAGAACGTTATACGGTACATGTACTTTGCACAAGGCGCCTACGGCTGGCCGATGTATCTGATGAGCCATTCTAGCACCGGAATTTGTCAGCTAGCGTCCGAGCTACGATATTGCTTCTGCCGCCGGAACGCGGTGGATGTGGTGGACGATAATTGCTGCTTCTGTAACTTTGCCGCCCTTAGAAAGATGCTCGAGCTCGGTGAGGTAAGCTAGCGAAGCATCAGTGTGCTTCAGTGAGTCAGATGACGATGTAAGAACACTGATGGATGGATTATATCAATCACTCACTCCAACAGGTAGAGGTGCTTTACGCCACCTATCACGTGGATATCGCCGAAACGCCATTTTTCGTGGCCATCGACTACAACCGCAGCAAGATCGTCGTCAGTATCCGTGGCACGCTCAGCATGAAGGATGTGCTGACTGATCTGAATGCGGAAGGAGAACCATTGCCCGTGAGCCCCGCGCGTGAAGATTTTCTCGGTCACAAGGGTATGGTGCAGGCTGCACTCTACATCAAGCAGAAGCTAGAGGAAGAGAATCTGATTCAGCGGGCGCTGTTGCACAATCCGGCGCGCGGAACACAAAACTTTGGCCTGGTGTTAGTTGGGCATTCTCTGGGAGCGGGAACGGCCGCAATTTTGGCTATTCTGTTGAAGCAGGAATACGATGTACTACACTGCTACAGCTATTCGCCACCGGGCGGTTTGTTAAGGTAAGCGACGGCAGAGGCAAGGCGAGAGAAAAAGTCGGTTTTTCGGAAGATAACCGTTGAAAATGCGAATCGCTTTTCTTTCACTTTTACACTCCAGCATTCCTGCGGTAGAGTACAGCAAGTCCTTCATAACGTCCGTTGTTGTGGGAAAAGATGTTGTTCCTAGAATAGGTTTATATCAGATGGAAGCGTTGCGAGCAGATTTGATAAATGCGATCCAACGCAGCATAGATCCGAAGTGGAAAACTATAGCATGCTCGGTTATATGTTGCTGTTGTGGACCGGAACCGACCTCGGTGATGATGATGTCGACAAAGGACTCAAATGTGCAGCGTTACAAGCAGGATCGCAACAGTGCTCGCCAAAGCACGGTACACCCGAGCGACAATTCTATCGCCTTAACAATTCACCATCCACTGTATCCTCCGGGCCGTATTATACATATTGTGCGACATCATCCTATGCAAGAGGAGTGAGTATTAATCTTTTGTTTTCTATACCCAACCTCCCAACCCGGTGTGTCAAACATTGATCCAACTGTTACTATCCGATTGTTACCGCCTTTGCTACAACGTACTCTTATATAGTAGAATGTTGATGGTACCACGTTTTGTCGGTATGTCAACATGATATGCGTTCAAGCAATGTGTGCCAATTTTGAAAACGTTGTAGCAAAGCTGTCAACAATAAAAACTTTAGAAAATTGTATTTTGGTCCATTTCCTATGAAAATATGGACAAGAATATGTTTGATCCTGCAATACGATCAATGTTTGACAGATCGCCGGAACCAACTTTAAATGTCGGCTTTATAATAAAATACTTTCCCTTTTCTCCTCATGCTCCTTCTTATGGTCTCTTGCAACTCAAGGCAAATGCTGAAAAAACGCGAACCGGTCTATCAAGCTATCTGGGCTGACAATAAAGACTTCGACGAAGTGCTCATCTCACCAGTCATGATTCAAGATCATATGCCCGATACGGTACTGGCGGCACTAGAAAAGGTACGGATTCATTACTTTTCGTCTGCTGGGCGATGTGATATTTCTTTTTCTTATAGGTCGGTTTCTCTCCGTCAATCATTGCTTTATTTTTGTTTCACCACTTTTTGTCTGGGTCGTATTCATAATTATGTTTCTCATCTGTAAAACTTACAAAATGCTGCGCTATGTAGTAGATGTATATTCGAGCTATGAGTATTAGAGTGATATTCTACGGATCAAAGTTGCGAGAACAAGATTAGCTTTGGCCGAACTGGTTTGCAGCCGTACTGTGAAACATTTATCTGTTTCGCCACTGCATCAATCAGAGACTTTGCCTTTCCAACATCGAGCCCGATAACTGCTGCCTCTCTTTGGATGCATTCGTTTAAATTGTTTCTACTTAATGCACTAAACTCAACTATCTTCGCCTCCGGTATAGTTGTCTCCATGAACGAGTGCGATAGGTTCGCTGAGCCCTGAAATACAAGCACTATATCCAAACTAATTTGATGCTGTTCGCTCATCGCACGGAGACGTGCGAGCACTTTCACGAGTACAGAGATATCGTTGTTGTGCAAATTATCAATTACGATTAAATAGTTTCCGCATAGGGCCCCGGAATAGATTGCTTGTCGTAGTTTGAACAAGATGCCTTGAAACACAGCGTATTGTGACTTTTGTGATTGACGCTCCTTCCACGATATGTAAAAGGTGTTTGCACGCCACGGGTAATTATTGATAATAAGTTTTGCTGTTAATGTTTTACCCACTCCGGTACTGCCTAGAAACACCATAAGCCTGCACGAGAAGATGCGCGCATCTCGAAACCATTGAATAATTTCCTTGTAAGCATCAGCTTGGCCGACTATATTTTTCCTAATCTCTACATCTAAAGCGTTAAAATCTTCGCTATTTTGCACACACCTGTTGGCTGACTCACGGGACAATTGACTAAAAACTTCGTGGTAATTCTCAACAAATTGTTGCCGCACGTCAGTGGAAATCATTGTAACAACAGTGCAACTGATTAAAAGGATTAGGAATGCACCGAATACAACGTAAATACAGGACAGTGGTGCTGTTCGGTCGCGCTCTTTACCGTAAATGTTAGTGCTATCCACCGATGCCAATTTTCGTATTTGGCTCCGGTTGGTTTTAGTAGTGCAGGTTCTAGAAGCTCTAGATTTTTTCACACATTCCATTGAATCCACTGTATCGGAATCATTCGCACGAAAACGCATCGTCTGAAAGCAGAACCCCAAACGTGATTAGCAGATGTCGGGAACTCACACTTTCGCAAAGTACGCCAATACCATACGGCTGAAGGATCAGGTGAAAGATCTATTTAATGCACTTGAAACAGGAGCAAAAAGAACGTTCCAATGCTAACGTTCGCTTGGTTGATGCGGCATGTACACATCAAAACACAAAAATTATCGTTTACCGCGCAGAATTTGTACCAAACAGTGACTGACAATCAATGTCATTCCGTTTTATAGTATTACTATTACGGCATAAAGAATTTGGGCATGCTATAAAAACAGTAGCTTTTTGAAATGGTTAACGGTTAATAACGGGTTGAACCATTCATTCCATTACATTTTCCGTACTATTAATTTATCATTTGGTGTCAATTTTGGATTGTGTGATTGTGGATATGCCGAGCGGGAAGTCTCCTTAGTTAGTGCGTAAAAGCTACAGTTGACATTCACTGTAAAGACGACTGCGGTTGTGCGGTGCGGTACAATTGATCATATATTCGATCATATATTCGATCATAAATAAACGGTTCTGTTGGTTTTCTATTTTTTTCCCCCACTGGTGCAGGTGGTTGCTTCCGCCGGTCCGCAAAAACCGAACCGCCAGTTTACGAGCGCAGCGGCAGACGCAGCTTCCCCGGATGTCCAAGTACGCTTCTCTACTGCTCAGTTAGATGCGCCTACCGTAAGCGAAAATCTTCAACAACAAAATATCGCCTCACCAGTAGTACCACATAAGATTTGTTTGGAAACTTCTTTCACCGACATGCAACTGCTGCAGCTGCACCAGAGCGAAGAGTCCCAGCAACCGCTGGCGTACGACTCTCGGCTCAACCCGGTGCCGGATGTGCCGAAAGCATCGCCCGCAGCCGGTAGCAGCGTGATGGGGATGCGCAGCGTCCCTTCGAGTCTGGTGGACGACAGTGGTATTCCGCAAAGTATCTCAGGCCCAAGTGAAATGACCACTCTGATCCTAGGAGAAGTACAAAACGCTGGTCCAGTATCGGCAGCCGCCGCCGTATGTGTTCCGCCACCGTTAGTTTCCACCATCGGCGGCAGCAGTGCAACAGTCCGAACGCTCAACTTCATTGCGTCCGCTAATCCTACGCGTAACGATATGTTCCTCAAGTTTCAACACCAACCAGTGACTTCCGCCAGCGCAGGATCCGCGCATCACGCCACAGCGCACAGTAGGTCGGAAAATTTGTCGCTCGGTGTGACGCGCCGTAACTCGTACGAGGTGCAGAAAGTAGATCTGATTCACGACGACTGGTTCGGCATGGCACCGCTCGCAAGCCCGGAAAGCTTGTCCGAGCTGTCGAGCATCAGCTCGCGGGCGAGCGTATACGGTGTCGGTGTGGTGGGTTGTCCGACCGACAGAAGCATAGAGCAACCGCAGCAGCAGCACCGTGACGAAGGCGTAGCCGCGGATGGCACAGCTAGCAGCGCGTCACAGCTTCACACACCGAAGGTACTGCGGCGGACACCGAAGGTGAGTGGCAATCTGTCCACTTGCGCCGAGGACGCGCGCACCGTGTACCAATACAAACGGATGGGGAAGATTTTCGTCCTCGATCAGCCGTCTTCTTTCGATTCCGGCACCACATACGACGGCTCGTTCGGCAACGAATCGAACGGTAGTGCACCGGAGGAACACAGTTTGCTGTTGACCACCATACGCGAGAAGGATTTTCCGCCTCCGAGTTCCGCGTTGGACGAGCCGAGCGAACGGCCCGAAAGCTGGCGGCTACCGACGACGCACACTGTGACTGATGACGCCCTCGCTCCGAGCGGCTCCGGCCAAGAGCGCTGTACGTCCAGGTGTCCCGCGTGTCCCTGTCGTTCTGGTGCGGTTGAGCTGGAAGCTGTCAAATGCTGCGAACGATTCAACCACCGAGAGTGTTACAATTTCAAGCACACTTCGTTCAACGTGTTCAAGTTCAAGCAAATACACGATCAGAATGGTAGCGGCGCTAGGCAGGAGGCTAGTAGAAGTACGGTCCGTGAAGAAACGCGACATACCGGCGCACCGATCGCTGCAGTTGCCACATCCTCGCCGAGCTCCATAGCTGGAGCAGCCCGGGCCGGTCTTTTGGAGTCACACTTTCCCGTGCTTTCGTCCGTCGGTCGAACGCCCAATGGCAACGGTGGCAATCATGCGGTAAAGCAGGACCTCAGCGAAACTCCGCCGCACTCAGGGGAGCAGCGCGGTAGTGACACGCTGCCGCTACTGGTCAATCTGGTGGAGCACACGTCCTCGAACGGTGGCAGTGGGTTTAGCCGAAAGAAATACTCCATCCATCCGGCCGAGCATAAGGTGATCGTTATGGACGGATTCAAAGCAGCGAACGACGCTGCCGGCACACCGGACAGCAGTCCCGTTACCTCACGCTCGTCCGCCGTAACGCCGAAGCATTTTCCAACGCTGGCAAAAAATGAAAGCAATGTATAAAGGACGCTCGGCTTGCGCTCTGTGGGCGTCTCAAGACGATTCGGCTCACCTCGGCCGGGTTCGTGGCAGCGTGCCGCACACCCATTCTCGTTTGTTGTTCCTATGTTTGCTCAATCTCGCCTGCAACATCTGCTCCAGCGGCTCAGCGACGGCGTTCTGCACTGGACAATTGATATAGTGTGCCAAAGCCTACACCCCGGCCGATATTCTCATGGGCGCGCGTCCAGCCTGGGCGAAATGACTAAGGTGTGCTTACCGTATCAGCTACCGACACGCCAACGTGGCTGCTTCTCCGCCATTTGCTGTACCTGCATATCCTAGTGGTTGGTTGGTTGGTGAAGCGCCCTCTTGACGAGACCAGGCCAGTTCATCGTTTGCGAGATATTGAATGAAAATTTCCGTAGCATTACCGTACCGGTCTGCAGCACTCACAAATAATAAGAAGGAGGAACGTAATTGTCAATTTTAATATACACAACGGAAAATGTGGAATAAGAATAGCGCGGAGTCCGATAGATCTTTCTAAAACATGTACCAGGACTGGGATGCTGAGATCGCATCCTAGATTCGTAGAGTGCATAGCTTGCAGAGTGCGGAACAGTGCCGGGCAGGCAAGCAGCCAGCGGAAAATGAAACGTTTAACAAAAGATTGTTGTAGCACAATAGGACCGTAAAGGAGTAATTTATTTTAAATTTAACACGGTAGTTACCATACTTACGAAGTGTAGGAAACGGTTCATATGAATAAAGAGTAAACGCAATATTTCGGTGTTTTGTTGTTTGTGATGGAAAACTCCTTCTGTCGCACCACAGCTTCTCCGGCGACGGCTCCCGCCACCCGCCGCTGCTCTTCTCTCCACGCCTGCGGGAACTGAATCTCCCTCTCTCTCAGAACCTGCATGGCGCAGTTTCTGTTTAATCGGTAGATTTATCTTAAATGTTTATTTTGCCTAGCTCCTTAGCTAACGATTAACGTGGTTTTCGTGTTTCGTGTTTCTTTTGCTATCTGGCCTGACTGTACGGTTTAGTTGTCATCTAACGGTCCAGTCGGCACGGCAGCGACGCGAACAAACACAAGCAAAAGACCGCCGCCTCGGGACGTCGGAAAAATAATCCGGGCTGTTTCGGCATTCGAATCGCTAGCCAATGCACAAACCACATACACTGGACACGCCGGAAACATTCTATCTCGTTGGGTCCGACTCTAACCATTTTGCTTCATGGGGAAAAGTTTAATTTACTCCGATACAAGTCCGGCCCGGTTTGCTTGTTACATTTCCCTTGATGGAAAATTCTTCCTGATAAAAGTAAAAATGCAAGTGCGAAATGCGAAATCGCCTAACACACACGGTACGTTGACATTCACCCATCGAACAATCGTAACTTCATTGC
>NC_069143.1:7620878-7818775 GCF_943734635.1 Anopheles cruzii
TGTTGTACCATTGCATGCTTCTTTGTTTTGTTGCGCATAAAGTCGCGCGCGTCATGAGGGGCTCGACAGATGATGATTATAATGTTTCCAAATATTGTGCAAATTATTCGACAGCGACAGGCAGCATCCAAAGAAGTCTTTCGGAAGCTGCTCTCATCCCGGCGCCGCGGTAGTGTCTCCGAAGACTGTCCGGGTTGCGTCCTGGTCGTCGGTAACATTAATGAGCTGGCAACTGCTGTAGAATTGGAAAATTTATTTGGCCAAATCGGGCGTATGGAAATGTGTCACTTCGTACGGCACTATATCCATAAACATGTAACAGGTTTGTACATTAAGTACCACAGTCTCGCGGATGCCAATTGGGCGCGTATCCGGTTCGATAAATTCCTGCTACACGGTCAACGATTATTCGTTCGATTTTCAATTTTAAACGCGCAACTGGATGCTCCAGTTGAATTTTCCAGCCGTAGATATGGCCGGTAAGTGTCCAAAAATATGAATTGACAACGTATCCTGTGTAATATCAATATGTACTTTCTTTCATTTGTTGTACAGCTGGAAATTTTCCAAGACTCCAACACTCGAGCCAATCGAAGAGGAATAAACTCCCTGCCTTGGCCTAGCTCGTGCCTGGACCACGATTGAATAAACATTAAATAAAATTTATTAATAACAACCAAATCAATGCCTCACGGGAGGATGCAACCAAAGGTTGGGCTCCATGGTCGTCGACTCATTTCCAAGCCTTGCACATTCTGGAACAGGTATACTAAACATATTACATTCGTTGCTGCCATACTATTTGGGTACAGTCTCTGTGCTTACTCCACGTCGATCTTCTAGAAGTGGTCGACTTAGTTCTTCGGCCGTGTGTAGTTAGTAAATGTTTCCTCAAGTGCACAAATTTCCTCTTTGGCCGGTCACGCAATGTTTGTGGCAGTGTCGGGTTATAGGCTGTCAATCTCAATATTATGTTAGTTTAAGGTTAACCTTTAACCTAAAGCCCCCCCATTCATTTGTTGACCGTCTTTATTCGAGGCTATGAGTCGTGTTGTCCTGCTCCTATGCAAACCGCTCTAGTAACAGCCTCCAAGATGTGCTTTGGCCTTTCGTCTGGAGCATGCGTAGTTTAGAAAAGTTTAACGCCCATCACACTCTATTGGAGGCCACATTCTCTCTCGTACTGCGTCTGCGCGCTTTTCAACCACTGATATTTTTCCGGCTTTTCCGACACGACACGATTGGCCGAGTTAACGAAAAAGGGTGTGTTTTGAGTTTTTCTCCCAATGGCCAATTTTGAGCATTCAGGTTTCATCGTGTGCCGTGTACCGCGTACACATACTGTTTCCCAGAGGTCTATGGTTGTTTATTTTTTTCTAATGACGTCTAGTTGAAGATTTTAAAATTGAAAGAAAGTGAAAGTCAAGCTCAAACTTACGTGCGGTACATCTCCGTCGACCAAGCGCGATTTCGACGAGGCCATGCTTAAATGGTGTATCAAACACGGAGTTCTCCGGTAGGCATTTGCAGATTGCAAAATGGCGCGTCGTGCATCCAAATTGATTTGTGGCAGACAAATTAGTTTGCAAGATTTAATTTAATGGCTTACTGGATAACTTAATTTTATTGGACAATTGAATTTAGATTTTCGCGTTATGTCGAAAACGAGCGGCGCTGGCGTTGGTTTCATTTCGTAATTGGCACTGCCAGCATCCCTTACAAGGGATTCGGTGGCCTGAAAAGCCAAAGCGCCGGGCGACAATTGTTTCTCCTCATTCAGCAACAACCGCCGAGCGGTTTTGACCTGCAATAGTTAATCTTCTGTTACCTGCTGTACCAATGTGGTTTTACGAACGGGATTGCTGGCCCCGCGCCAATTCCCAGTCACACCGGTCACAAACCAACTGGAACTGGTGTTGAGGGCCTCGAACGGAATCGAACGCAAGGCGACAACGACGAGCGTTACTGACTACTGTATCGACGGGGACTGAAAATTACTTTTGCCTTTTTCTATAACAGATTATAGCAGAAGCAGATAAGCTGCGGATAAGATAATAGAAGATGTTGATGCTTTTGAGGGTTTTCAATTTCTGTACAGAATCAAAGAAAAGAATTGGCTTCGGCTTAAGACGGTATACGAGCGTTGGAACGATACGTTGTGGTGGAGACGCCTAGTCACTGGTACGCCAACTGCACAATCACACACCTGCCGATTGAAATTAATATAACCATTCGAATCAAAGCTTCTTGCAACACCATACTTCCACCATATTGCTTCGTGAAACTACCGCACTAGCTTTCTGGACTTTAAGACGGCAAATATCCATAATAATTTTAACAACAAAATAAAAATCAACTGTCGCTCCAGTTGATAGAGCAGTCGATAACGCTCGTCGTCCTCGTCGTCACGTAGCTGGCCTGGGTCTCGATTCCCGAAAGACGACTCACAGTCACCGTGTTTACTCACCCGTGTGTCTTACAGATCCCTCCCTGTAAGTCAGAAGGAGCAATGGAAAATAACATCACAATAGATTTATTATCATAATATTCGTTATTATTCATCTTTTCGTGTTTAAAATAGTCCAATGCATACCAACCGAAAGAAAAAATGTACACGCAACGTTACTATAAGTGAACAATTTGATTTCTATAATTTGTTTGTGTCTATGTTTACCTTCTTTATCGCTTTATTCTTCACACTTTCCCTATAGTTTTTCTCTCTCTCTCTCTCTATTTCTTTGCCACTCTATTTCATTTGTTCGAATAATTTGTTTCCTTTCGTTTATTTGTTTTATTAGGGTTCAGTCCCGCTTACTACTATTAATTTCTAGTTTACGTTGTTTTTTTTTTTATTCCAACCATTCTCGCGCTACTGCACGGTTTTGATTTTCTTACCGCGGTGCCATTACAGGTGCCACACCTCTACCCACTCCTCCCCACACTCCTTCACATTTTTAGCAATTGCAAATTCATAAGTGTTATCAATAATAATAGAACAGCAGTTGTTTTTATTTTTTGTTTGCTTTTGATTCTTTCTGGAATATCTGGATACACAAGCCGCCGATACATATTTAAATATGTATATAAGTGTAAAACATATATATAAATATATATGGCTATATGTATATAAATATACTGTTGCCAAAAAATAACGGGAACCGGTTGTCGATTACCGTGGATTATGAATTCTTTTCAACCGGCCAAACAATATTGAACTATTTGTGTGTTGGGCGTTGTTTTGCGAAATGCTGTTGCGGCTCGGGACAATTCTTGGTTCAACTTTCTCGTAATGTTTTTGCGTCACATTTTTGTGATCATTTCGTGACCATTTCGACACAAATTCGATCCATCTCGTTCCACCAACCATCCTATTCGCCTGAGTTGGCACCATGTGACTTCCGGGTATTCGCCAAATTCAAGAGGCCGCTCCGCAGTGGCCTTTTACATAGTCAATAATTGAGATAGAAGTCGAAACCAAGAATGCGTTGAAGGCTAATCCAAATAAGAACTGTTCGGAAACTGTTTCGAAAAGTGGAACAAATGTGGACATAAATGAAAGATTACTTTAAAGGTAATGACATAGATTTAAAAGAATAAGAAAGACTTTTCGAGTTATAAGTGAATTCCCGATATTTTTTGCCACAGTAAATACTTATATCTTTTTCGAATGTCTCGCACAGTCTCTCTTTCGCTCACACTTTCTCCCTTTCTTTACATTTTGCATTATTTTGCTTCACGTTCAACTCTCCTTGCCCGTATAAAGGTTGTTTGCAAACATACAGTAAGCTTCTAGATTACGAGTCTGCGGTCTGTAATTAGCTACGGTGAGGAATATTTGTTTGTGTTACTTTCCACTGTTCGCAAACCAACTCCGCAAACGATGTTTGAATGCCATGCACATATGAATGATGTGCGAATAAATACAACTACAAAATTCGCTCTCGAAACTAGTAACACCGCATTACGACGTACCACTGGACACTGAAGATTGTCCCAGAACGTATTCGAAAGTAATGATAAATACTTTGAGTTGAAACATATTGAAAGCAGCGCGTCCTAGGGTCTTGTCCATTTTGATCAATCATCACCTAAACCAGTCGTCTTCAGAATATCACTGCTTGGTGCGCCTGTGGTTGTCCGTTCCTATGTTTTTGCTCTCTGTGTGCTATCCTTACTCTCACTCGTGCTCCCCTTTGCGCGAAACACGCCAGCGCAAACCCTCAACGGTTTTATCACTTAGTTCAATTTGTTACTTCTTTAACTACAATAAAGTATAGGTTGATGGTTGCTGTTTTGTGCCTGCCGGGTTTGTTTTCTATATGTTTTCCTTTTCGTTTGTAGATCGCTGTAGCTCGATCAGAGACGTGCAGTGTAGAGAAAGAAGAAAGGGGCGGGAAGGCGAGCGATACAGTAGCCATCGGTCGGTCGCGACTAGTGCCGGTGTGTGTATCTGTGTTGTATATGCTCCATTTTTGAAGTTTCACTTGTGGTGTGAGCATTTGCACCTCATGGTAGTCAATGAAACGTAGTACACCACAACACAGCATAGTGGTTTTCTTTCCACTGATATATGAACTCTGTGCAAAACTCTCTCAAATCGCAGGCCCGTTCCTATTGCGTTCATTGTTTGTATAAAACCCTTCCAGACCCTCGAGTTCCGTTGCTAGTTACTATCGTTTCACGTTCGAGAATATGTTGGGTAGTTTGATTTACTTTAACGACCATCAAACGAAAATTTAAAAAGTTTACCATTTACTACCATTTACTTGTTACCATTGACTTTTCTTGATTTTTCATTCTTTCACCTCTTTTGAAATACTTTTTCTGATATAGCGGTTTTGTTTTGTTTTTCAACAATTAATGAGTTACAGTTGATGTAATGGTTAGGAAATAAGCTTTTTACGGAGCAGAGGAAGCTCTCTCCTTACAAATCGTTCTCTATGCTCCATTTCGTGCTCCATTTCTTTAAAATTCCCTTCACTCGCAGTTTGGATGATATCGCAGAACACACACCCCGCACCCTTGCCTCCCGCCCCCTATCGATGTCATTCGTGTAAATATTGCCAAAAAATAGTTGTTTTTTTATTTGTTTAATTAATTCCATTCCGTCTATAATATATTCTTGCGCGGTACAACAGACCTGCTGCGTTTTTTATTTTTTTTTTATTTTCCTTTTGTATCTTGCTTGGTGATGCTTGGGGGTCGGGCTCAGGGAACAACCTACGAGGAGAGGTTACGATTAGTTTGTTGGTTGGTGGATACTGAAAATCTTCTATCTTCGATACGGATACGACCACCATTCGAAAACCGTTTGTTTACTCGCGAGGATTTAGTCGCTGAACGCAAACGAAAACCGTTTTCGTCAACCCAGTACCCAGGTTTTAGTGTTAGTCTAGCCTACGTGTGTGTTAGTCTGCTCGTAGAAAGCGTTATCGTTTTGCATATATTGTTCAGCCTGAGACGATGATATCCCACACGTCACTAGCGGTACGTTAATCGCGCAACTATTACGTAGTACGCAATGTCTTTACCGTCATCGTTACGTACTGCGTGATGCCATTACAATTTGTTACTAGATCTGTTTGCTCGTGCATGCACGTGCTTGTTTTGTTTCATTCTTTGTATTCGATCATGCGGCAAAAAAACAGGTCACACTTCTACGTACGAAAGTTTCGATACACTTCTTACTCACACACGCACGCTGCTTGCAGAATTTTCATACTTTTTCAGATGTTATGAGCTGTGGTTTGCAAATGCGGTAAAAACCAAACGCTTTACGTAGGTAAAACTGCAGAAACAATGGGTGTTGAATGGTTACGGGGAGAAAAACAAATACAGATCGGGTGATACTTCCGAAGAAAACCTGAGAAGAGTAAAACTCATGGTTTAATACAGCGTAGGACAGGTAGCAAAGTCGAAACATATTTCTTATACGTAGGCTAATTTTGTGTTCGTTTGGTTTTGTTCCATTTTGTTCATTTCATTTTATTCCTCAAATTTATTCTCCTCATTTTCATGACATCGTCCACAACTAGTTAGTATTCGTATAAACTTTCTTCTCATCCATACAGCGGATTCAAGTTCAAAGACTGTAAGCAGAAAGGTGTGTTGTGTTCTGTGTGCGAATGATTGTTTCATCAACTACCAAAATACATTACCCTGCCTGAATTGTGTATCGCAAGTATGTGATTCGATATCGCTGCACGACCTGGACCTGTGTGTCACTTGTGTAGCAGCGCCATGCCACCGAAAATGAAATAAGAGATTGTTCTAGCTTGTCTTTTCACTCTTCGAATGCATAACGCTTGGCTGCAGTGTGCAACGTTGGGCAGAGATTGACCGATTACAAATCTCTCCGCTGTCCCTTTGATGCGTTCTGATAGTCTAACCTCGCATTTAATTGCTCGTCAGTTCAGTAATATCCGAAATGACCCCTATTGATAAGTGTGACTAAAAAAATAAAAGGGAAACAAAAAATGTTCTGTTCATTTCTGTAGATCAAGATCAGCACATTCGTATCTATGAATTAGTAAAACAAAATTCAATTACAAAATACTAAATTATTTTGAAAAGAAAAAAAACGGAATCATAATTGGGGAAAGGAACGATAGGAAAAACCATAACTATAACGATAACATTATTGACAGAATTATCGAAGGAAAAAATATAATGTTCATAGCATAAAGACATTTTTTTGTTTTATTTATAGTGAACATGTATCTTTCGTTATCTCGATTAGATTAAATTTGAAAAATCCTAATAGCGTAATCTTTGTTTATGTCTAGTTTCGCGTATAATATCTCTCTTCCCATTATATATTGTTCTTCGTGCCATTCGGGATTTTGGTGTAACACTAAAGCAACACTCTCGCTCGCCGTACACAATTCATATCTTCATTCATTTAGTTGATTCTTTTTTATTACTGTAATCAATGTTTATAGTATTATTATTTCCATTTTATACACTTTCAGTATTGTGTTTGCATTATCATCTCTTTGATTGAAATATAATGTAATTGATAAAATACATATTATAGTAATTGATTATTCTAGATGTATGTTTGTATTTTTTACCTTAAACGCCAACCATAATTTGTCGCAAATCTAATTCTCGTCCCATTTCTGTTTTGTTGTCTGTTTACTTAGTTACTTCTCTATCCTCGCCCCTATGGGTCATCAAAGTCTCTCAACGTATTAGTCTCCCAACCATTAAGTGCATGCATTGAGTTTCAGATTGAAACAATCACTGGTTCTCGATCTGTTTTTTATTTGTTTATGTGTGTATTGTTTCCAAATCTTTCTATGTATTTTCTGCCAAAAAAAATTTTTTTTGTTTGAAACGCAATCAAATCCAGTGTATACAATAGAATTATTTAATTCTATTCTAATACATCCTCAGGAAACTCGTCTACGAATTCTATACACAAATAAAAAAAATGGAATGGACTGAGTGACACGCAATTCAATTTAACTGCCAGTATGAATCATTTTAAAGTGCACAGTGTGGTTTCCGTGGTAATGCAGCAATGCCAGAATACACCACACCTCTGATTATCGTTGTGCGCGTGGTCTCATTAGAACTCAATCACACCATCATTCCATATCTTCCTCTAGTTATCACCCTTCTTCAATATATCTGTGAGTAATGGGATGGCTGATGCCACCTGAGGCTGCTACACGTTTGCTTTCGCTTTGCTCTGCCCGTTTAGGATACTCCAATGTACCCTACACCCAAAACTTGTCCATACCGATCCAATTTCTTCTGCTAAATACTCCTAGCCTAACACCATCGACAACGCTTCTCTATTGCTCAATTTATAATGTATCTTTTTAGGTTTTACTTTTAATAAGAAAGTTATGCATTTTATTATGAATTAATGAGTAAAGGTGGATTTTTGACGTATCAAAGAACTTCAATGCATTGATGACAATCAATTAACAGATGAGCTGTTTTCATTATTTTGTGCTTGTTCAGCTGACATAGGGTCCAACTTGCAACCAGCATGCAGCATACGCCATAACTGCTGGAATTTTGTGTTACTCCTTAAAATTTTTATTCTCCAATGCAAACCTGCGTATGTATAAATATATTTATGATACACCTCGCCAGTCATACTCTATTGCTCCTGCCATTTTTTCTCACGTCGAAAAATGCTTCATATTAATCGCACCTACGCACACAATCACTAATGTTTTACCGTCTATTCCTGCTTTCCCTCGTTGCTTCTCCTACCAACTACAGTTATATACATAAATATTTTTATACTTGCATCATATTAGAGTTTGTGTGTATATGTTGATGTATAATGGTAGCTGCAGCTGTAACACATTCGACCTCGACAGTTCCATAGGAGAAACCTTCTCTAACTGTTTCGCCTTTTTCGTTAGTTTCGTGTTTCGGTTTCCGGCTTTCAATAAGATGATAACCAATAACTTGCTTCCGCTCTAGTTTGACGTGCTTACTCGCTGCTCCATAATGTGTTACGGCTTTGTTCTAGACAGGATTTTTTGTTGATATTTGTAATCCCTATATAAATATAATTTTTTTTTTTCGTACTTATTCGTCCCAGCATAAATCCTTCGGCAACATTTGTTTTCCAATGTTTGTTTGCAATGTCGTGATTTCAATCGTATCTCGGCGTTTAATGGGAATGAGTGAAAAAAAATCTGCTAATAATTAGCAGTACGAAAAACGAATAGTAATGGATGCGAGCTGAAGCTTTCATTAAATTAGTATGCCAACGAGTCCTTTGACGGTACCGGAAGCTTAGTAAAACGAAAGATTTCAGTTCCTATTCAGTGGATTGTTTTGCTGTATTTGTCATGTTTAAGCGGTTTAGACCCACGATTCACAGGCGATTTTGAAAAAGCGTTCTAGAGATAATACAAGATCAAAGGGACAAACATGATTTGTTTTTCGTTGCTTCCTACCATGTGGCTATAGAGCCTTAATTTCTACTCAGGGCTTATCCTTATCGTTAGATATTCCGTCACTTTTTTATATCTATTTTCTACCTTACATCCTTCTAGATTTATCAAGACTACAGCTTAGCTGTGCAATACCACACACCATAGCCTTCTCTTTTTTGTACGTCCGCTTGATTTGAAAAGCTAAATGTTTGCGCACAACGAGCAGATTGTTATAATAGAAGAACAAAACAGTATGCAAAGGAAAAGCATGTATAAATTATTGCGACAACGACAACTAGGCATCATTTATTTTTTTTCTTTTTTTTTAATTGATTTGCATTGTTGTGCTTCTTATTTTATCTGTTTGTTTTGAGTAATTTGGCAGTTTGCCACTATTCACACCTCTGTTCTATTTTGCACGTTACCTCTGTTTCATTGGCTTTGTATATGTCGAGGGCTTTTATGCGAACATTCCGTCTTCACTTCACAAACGGTGGGTATTGTTCATTTCCGGGTTTCTGTGCTTTGATTCAAAGAGTTGTATAGTTGATCATAATATACGGCCACATAAAACGGATTCACAAAACAGCTTCCGAAAATGAAAATGCGTTGGAAAGATTTTCCCAATCGATGAACGAAAGAAGTCTTATTCCAATAGAACCGTCAAACCTTATATATTATATATATATATATAAAAATGGTTGTTTGTCTGTCTGTCTGTGTGTACCGCATTTTCTCCAAAACTACTGAACCAATCCGCGTGAAATTTTGCACAGCGTAGGTTTGTGACCCCGGATTGTGAATAGGAAAGCTTGACCCTTCCACACCTCAGGGGAGGAAGGGCTCCCATAAAAACGTAACGTACCGTAACGTCCCATACAAAAGTTTTCGAGCAAATCGAACTAAATTCGGCAGATGGGAGGTTTGGGGAAGGGGAAATGTTCTGGTGAATGTATGAAAACCTCCAACATTTTACAAAAGAGGGCTCCCATATAAAATCTGGGTTAATGTCAGCAAAGCTCGGATAATTTTCAAGCAATTTGAGCCAAACTCAGGTGGTGCGAGTTTTGACATGTATGCAACGGGAAGCCGATCGGATACGTCACCGGGAAACGAAGGAGTAACGGGAGGCGGGAAGAGAAATTGAACGAATACGTCACCGGGAAGCCCGATCGTTTGAAAAGTATGAGTAACGGGAAGCGAAAAGCGAAACTTTCCGGATAAGTCATCAAGAAGTCCTCTAAAACGCCTCCCAATCGAGAAATAAGGATGAAATGAGACGCAGCGACGCGCACCGGGAACTGCTAATTATATATTGGGTTGGGGAAAAAGAAATCCATTATTTTCTCGGTAGATGGCTTTAGTGATCGATATCCCGTGAAGTATCGTACAGTTTCAAGTTTAGGCTCGTTTTAAAGCTAATACTTTACACTTAAAAAATGCTTCATTGTTTGTTGTTTGTTCCATTCGTTTGTGAGTTACAGGTTGTTAACAAACTTGCACTTTGCACAGGCAGACACGCCATCAAAAATGTCGATAAAATCACAAAAATAATCAAAGTTGATCGGCATGTTAGTAGTCAGAGTCCTGAGTCCAGCAGTCAGTAGTCCTGACCGATGCAGGAGCTAAAGATTAACCATCAAACAGTTTTAAGTCATTTGCGCAAAGCTGGATTTACGAACAAGCGCGATGTTTGGGTGCCACATCAATTGACCCCGAAAAAAATGATGGATCGAATGGTCATCTGCGAAGTTTTTGCCAAACGGAACGAAATCGAATCATTTCTTAAACGGATGGGTATTGAGGATGATAAATGGGTCACTTACGACAATATTGTGTGAAATCGGTCGTGGTCTAAGCGTGGTGAAGCAGCTTAACTTGTGGCCAAACCAGAAATAACGGCTAGGAAGGTTCTACTGGGTTCTACTGGGACTTGAAAGGAATCTTTTATTATGAGTCGCTTCCGTGTAGCCAAACACTAAATTCAGATCTCTACTGCCAACTACTGAACCGTTCGAAGCTGATCAATCGACCAGAAACAACCAGAATCGGCCAACGGAAGAGATGTTGTGTTCCACCAGAACACGTCATATCATGCACGTCTTTAGTGACTCGGTAGAAAGTCCGGGAGCTTGGTTGGGATGTTTTAATGCATCCACCGTATAGTCCTTGCACCAAGCGATTGACACCTTTTTCGCGCATAGCAAAATTTCCTGAGTGATGAAAACCTGAGATTAAAAATGAATTGTGAAAATGGACTGCTCGAGTTTTTCGCCAATAACTACCAAGACCAAGACAATTGAGGCATTATGAACTTACATTTGAAAAGACAACCAATTTTCCAACAAAATGGTGCATATTTGACGCAAATCGAACCTTCCAAACATCTTAAATACAGTTTTAAAGCTCACGCAAAAATAGTGGATTTCTTTTTCCCCAAACCAATATATCATGTTGGGGAAAAAGAAATAGACTTTTTTTTGCATGTACTTCAAAACTGTATTAAAGATGTTCCAATGGTCCGATTTGCGTCAAATATGAATCATTTTGTTGGAAAATTTGTTGCCTTTTAAAAAATACCTCCATAATGCCTCTTTCGTAGAAAACTTAGTCGTTATTGGCGAAAAAGTCGAGAAATTCATTTTCACAATCCTTTTTTTGATCTCAGGTTTTCATCACTCAGAAAATTTTGTAATGCGCGATAAAGGTATCAACCGCTTAGTGGAAGGTCCGGACTATACGGTGGATGCATCAAAACTTTCCATCCAAGCTCCTGGACTTTCTGGCGAGGCACTAAAGACGTGCGTAACATTTCGTTGTCCTGGAGGAACACAACATCTCTTCCGTTGGCCGATTCTGGTAATTTCTGGTCAATTGCTAGCTTCGAACGGTGCAGTAACTGACAGTAGAGATCTGAATTTAGTATTTGGCTACACGTAAGCAACTCATAATAAACGAATCGTCTCAAGTTCCACCATATACCCAGTAGAACCTTCCGGGTCATGAGTCCTGGTTTGACCACCGGTTAAGCAGCTTCACCACGCTTAGAGAACGATCATTTTAAAAGAGTATTGTCGTATGTATCCCATTTCTCATCCCCAGTACCCATCTGTTTGAGAAATGGGTCGATTTCATTCCGTTTGGCCAAAATTACGCAGGTGGAAATTCTAGCCATCATGTTTTTTGGTGTAAATAGGGTGTCGCCCATACACAAAAAGGGAGACAGACTAGTTTGCAGCAACTATATGGGTATAACGGTGCTCAATACCGCCTATAAGATTTTCTCCCTCGTTCTGCAGGAACGACTAGTCCCATACGCTGATGAGATAGTTGGTAACTATCAGGGAGGATTCAGAAGAGGAAAGTCTACCACTGATCAGATCTTCACCATGCGGCAGATTTTGGAAAAGATGATTGAGTACAGACAGAACACATATCACCTCTTCATCGATTTCAAGGCCGCATACGATAGCATAGCCCGAGTAAAATTGTATGAGACCATGACTAGTTTCGGAATACCGGCCAAACTTACCAGACTTGTTAGAATGACCATGACCAACGTCACAAGCCAGGTGAAGGTGGATGGAAAGCTCTCCAATCCCTTTGCTACCACCAAGGGATTGCGCCAAGGGGACGGTCTAGCCTGCATCCTTTTCAACATCGTGCTGGAGCGAGCCATCCGGGACGCGGGAGTAGAGACCTCAGGGACAATCTACTTCAAGTCCAGCCAGATCCTGGCGTATGCTGATGACATAGACATCATAGGTCGACGGCTCTCCGATGAAGTTCAAGCCTACACAGGGATTGAGTATGCTGCGGAGAATCTCGGCCTGCAGATAAATGAAAGTAAGACCAAGTTCATGATGGCGCCACCGTCAGCAGCCCCACCAACAACATCGGCGAGCATACGTGGGGGTGACGTACTAATAGGTGACCGAAAGTTCGAGGTCGTCCCGAGCTTTTCCTATCTAGGGTCAAAGGTTAACACCAATAACGACGTAACTGAGGAGATTCGCGCCAGGGTGTTAGCGCCAACAGGTCATTCTATAATCTGAGGAACCTATTTCGCTGTGATTTTATCGACATTTTCGATGACGTGTCTGCCTAGGCTTTAACATAAAAAATAACTGAAACGGGTCAACGAAACCAAAATTTCACCTAGCTAGCTATTAGAGTATCGGCACCATGAATACAATGCAAAATTTCAGCGCCCTAGCTTGAATTTTCACCTTTTTCAAAGAAAAATTGTAAAATATACCCAATTTTCTCTTTGGTGACTTCCATTGTTTACACCCTGTAACTCACAAACGAATGGAACAAACAATAAACAGTGAAAGCATCTTTTTAAGTGTAAAGTATCAGCTTGAAAACGAGCCTAAACTTAAGACTGTGCGATCGATACTTCACGAGATATCGATCACAAAAGGCATCTGTCGTGAAGAACGTCGATTACTTTTTCCCCAACCTGATATAAAAATGGTTGTTTGTCTGTGTGTAGCGCATTTTCCCCATAACTACTGAACCAATCCGCGTGAAATTTTGCACAGCGTAGGTTTGTGACCCCGGATTGTGAATAGGAAAGCTTGACCCTCCCACACCTCAGGGGAGGAAGGGCTCCCATAAAAACGTAACGTACCGTAACGTCCCATACAAAAGTTTTCGAGCAAATCGAACTAAATTCGGCAGATGGGAGGTTTGGGGAAGGGGAAATGTTCTGGTGAATGTATGAAAACCTCCAACATTTTACAAAGGAAGGCTCCCATATAAAATCTGGGTTAATGTCAGCAAAGCTCGGATAATTTTCAAGCAATTTGAGCCAAACTCAGGTGGTGCGAGTTTTGACATGTATGCAATGGGAAGCCGATCGGATACGTCACCGTGAAATGGAGGAGTAACGGGAGGCGGGAAGGGAAATTGAACGAATACGTCACCGGGAAGCCCGATCGTTTGAAAAGTAAAAGTAACGGGAAGTGAAGCTGATCGGAAACGTCACCAAGAAGTCCTCTGAAACGCCTCTTAATCGAGAAATAAGGATGAAATAAGGCGCAGCAACGCGCGCCGGGAATAGCTAGTGTTACATAGCTAACTAGGGTTGGACGTCAATTGTACGTCAAAACGGTCACCGATCAAATCCGTACGTCGAATATTTAAAAAAGTCGCCTGCAGCAGCACGTAGCCGAAAACGGTCTATCAAAAAAAGAAAAAAGAATAAATCAATTAAAATAAAGTTACAGACTGGGTAGGATGAAATGAAGTGAAAGTAAATAAGCAGTGCTCTTTTATCTTTGTTTTTTAATTGTTTTTTGAGTAACGAGTGTGCATTACACACTGTTTACTGTTGGTATTGAATACTGTTTATCTTTGATTATATCCATATCTAGCGATGCATATGAAAGGCGTTAAAAACTGGCAAAAAAGATCAAAAATTTAAAACAAAATTTCTACGTGTTTCCTCGTGATGACTATTGTGATGAGTACGCTTATTCACCGTAGAGGTTTTTTGACTGTGCGATTTTCTTACCATAACCAAACTGGCACGTTACTATTACAGTTACACTTGAAACTGTAAAGTGCATTGTTTCTTAACTTCTGTAGAGGACCACTTTAGCCACTTTAACTCGTTTACGCTTGGGATGACACAGGTGTCTGGCAATACGGACACTCGCGCTGGGTTGTTGCACACACATCGCACAAAACATAATGATTACACGGAACTAACGTAACCGATCGATTGTTTTCCTCACACTTCATACACTTGGTGGCTGTCTCGAGATATAATACTTTTTCCACCTCTTCTATCTCCGCCCGAAGCTTTGCCTGTGGATATGAAACATGTACGAGATGGATTAGAAGAACATAAAGAGTTGTTGAAACCCTTACCAATATTATATAATATAAATATATCAACTAATAAAGGCGTATGGTGCAAATAAAACAAACAGATTCAGCAAAGTAGTCTAGGGGAAGGGATTTTAATGAAGCACGCAAACGGAACCTAGCGAGACATACTCCGCTACTTCGTCGTAATGCGCACAGCTCACTGTTGTAACGGCCCCTCCACTATTCTTAGAACATAGATAATAGTCAAATTACGAGATGATTACACTTTCAATGTTGGTAAAATCATTCTTCATTCGCTATATTGAAGAAGCTACAGTTCGCTCCAGTTCGCTTCGTTAGTACGTAACATTCAAACGTTACGAACAATCAAACGAACAAATCACCATTATACACAATTTGAAAAATGCTTATTAAAAATAAGAAAACACTCAGTTACAAACAGTAAATGAGCACATAAAATAAGTTAATTAAGTCTAGGCTTTATCCCAAAACACAATAAGCTTACGCTTTAAAAAATCTTTTAATTCACGCCATGTAAACCTCAACATATTTTTGGCAAAAACTGCCAAATGTGCTACTTTTGTGACATTCATTGCTTACCTACCTGTATGCTTTTTAACTTCGGTAACGGCATGCCACGTAAATCGTTCGCTCGGTAATTGTTGAGGTTACTACCACCGACACCGCCACCGATACTCAACTGTCCTAACTTTTCTTTTAATGCCTTGACGTGGGACAATGCCTCATCGCGCTGCTGTTCCGCTATGGCCGTCTATTACCATTAACAAAAAATAAGAAAATAGAGAACAAAAAAGGCAGATAGTTATTTGTAGCTTTGTTAAGTTATGCTGTGGGTTTGCTCTGTAATGCTACCTTCCGATTGCTTTCTTCCATTTGTGCCTTCCACGCTTCGCAAGCGTTCGTTGCCTGGAGAACGTGCTCCTCCCAGTTGAGCATCTGTTGCTGCTGCTGCTGTTGTGATTGTTGCTGTTGTGGTTGTTGCTGTTGTTGTTGTTGTAGTTGCTGCTTCTGTTGCTGCTGTTGTTGTTGCTGTTGTTGCTGCTGTTGCTGTTGTTGCTGCTGTTGTTGTTGCTGCTGCTGCTGTTGCTGCTGTTGTTGCTGTTGCTGTTGCTGCTGTTGTTGCTGCTGCTGCTGCTGCTGCTGTTGCTGCTGTTGCTGTTGCTGCTGTTGCTGCTGCTGCTGTACCTGTTGCTGTTGTGCAGCTTTTGCAGCTGTAACAAACGGCGACATTGGATGTGGGTAGGGATGTGGAACTATTGATTGCTTGTCTGTTCGACAATTTTGACTTTGCGCAACTACAGCGGCAGCATTCGCGGCAGCCACGGCTGCCTGATGCTGCAATTGGTGTTGCAACTGCTGTTGCGCTTGCTGATGTTGCTGGTGATGCGTTTGTTGCACTTGATGGTGCTGACTATCAGCGAACAATATATTTGTTGTATTGCTATCTAGCTCACTGTCTAAAGGATTGAGTTCCGAGATTCTTCTACAAAAAAGTTAATAGTAATAAGAAAAAAACATTTAACTCAATTTCATGGGGAAATACCACTAGAACGCAAGCCAAACAACCAGCCACTAACCTAATTTCAGGACTCGCAGACAGGCCGGCACCTAGTACTGGTGAAATTATGTGTGATTGGAAGAAAAGGTTATCTGCGTGGTTGTGGTTGTAAGAGTTGCTTGTACTATTGCCCAGCTTCGGCGCCGAACCACTACCAATGTGATGTGCGATGAACGGATCGTTCAAGCTAAACAGGTTCGAGTGCGACGAAGGACTAAAGTTGTGGCCGAGCGAGCTGCCAGGAATGTTAACCGGTGCCGACGTGCCCTGAAGAATGCCTATCAATGAAACAGCGAAAAACATGAGGCGTCAGCAGGCATTAACAGAGTTCTCGAAACCGAACCCAAACACTACCGCCCCAATCATTACCGGAAATCGAGTTGCTTATTGGTGAGCCAGGAATGTTTACCGGAGCGGAACTGCTAGCTAACAGGCCAGATGATGTCAAACCAGACATTTGACTGTCCAGGGCGTGCATCGTATCTCGCCGACTCAGTTCATCTAGTGATTCAAAACGACAAAGTTCGATACGTAAATTTTGACCAACAAAACGAATATGATACGAAATACTTACACATACCGCCATCCAAAGGAGATCCTATATTGCGCAGGTGGCTAAATGTTAAACACATTCGTTTGCGCTGTTCGCGCTCCATTGGATTAAGGGTGAGATCACTCTCGATTGCTACTATCTAAACGTGAAGCATATATCCAATTATTATTTTGCAGCGCCCAGAAGCCCGCGCATCCTAGAGAACAACCCATTCTATCTAGCCGTTGCGAAATTCAACGAAGAAGCCGAATTGTTGTTACCAACGGCCAACGAAACTGAGGAAATAGAGGACGCTCACCTTACGATCGTCAAAACAATCGTCACCTGACTTGCTGTTACCAGTGGCCGACGCAGCCCCGACGACTCGGGTTGAAACACCCGTTAGTGACGACAATCCGTATGACGATATTGCGAAATGCGTAACCACGACTTCAGCGACTGGACAATCGATCACCGAGAACCGTGGGACCAAAACTGGAGCAAAGGAAATCGATGATCCCCGGTCGTCGAAATCACGCCACACTCGATTGATGCAGCCGCTGAACCCACGATGACGTCAACCTGATGACACCGCCATACGGAGCCGTGGGCCTGGAGCCGCTCAGCCGAGTGAGCCCGTTGTGACACAAGAACCAAGGAACGTATGCAACATCGTGCATCGTCGGTAATTTCGTCCCCGCCAGTCCAAGCTCTCCGATCGCAGCGCGCCGGTCCAAGAACCCAAGGTACGAGGCGCATGGATCATATTGCAGTATCAGCACTAAACAGCGACTTGCCGATCGGCCCGACCAAGAACGCGTTGGACGGCGAGGAGAGGAGCAACGGACCAAATGAATTAGGTCACCACGACGATATGGGTAATTGCGTAACCACAACAGCTGGTGCGGCGCGGTGAACGATCCACCTGACCGACGACAACCCGGAACCGACTGGGACGAAAACAACAGCAGGGGCATTGAACAGCCTGGGAACGACGCGATGTGCGCCGGACTAGGTCAAGCTTTTCGTAAGGGAGTAAGGCGTTAGAACCAAAGGGAACGAATTAATAACGTACGCGTGTACTGAGGGTGACGAAAAATTATTGTAAGTTTTATATATAAATAAAGAAAGCGGCTACGCCGCAGGCTGATTGATTGTTAAGTTGAACCCTCGACATGTAAGATCATTTGTTCGAGTTTAGGTTCGTCAGTCCGCCCGATTCCTCAAGGCGAGGAATTGAAAGTAAGTATTTTCCACTTCCGGAAATATTGCAAAGATCGAGAATTCGCAATTTCATCCGTAAAATTAGTCTCAAAAATATTTTAAACGACATGTTTTTAACAGAATAACTAATTCAATTCAAAATGTAACATTAACACTAGTGCCACCGCCCACAAAATGATCTTTTTTTAACATACTGATAGTTGGATGTGAAATCAATTAAGCGAGATCGCCAACACAAACGTGGTTTTGCGATATACCCATGAAAACAGCAAGGATATTCCCTTATTATCGGTTAACCAACGTACCTGTTTGGGTAAGTCCGCGTTGAAATCGATGTTTGAGAGCAGGGAGCTGGCATTGCCACCAGTCGGACAATTTGCGCCACCGTTCGCACTGCCGCCATTACTGAGCAATCCGAGTCCACATAGCGGATTGCCGGCATTGCCACCACCGACGTGCCCATTACCGAGAAGGTTCACCCCATTGTTGCTGCTATTGTTTTTCTGCTGCTGCAGTTGCGAACCAGGGGCCTTGTTATGGGAGCTGTGGTTCGATCCGAGACTGCTCGTACTCGCGGATTCGCTACTTTCCGCGCTGCCATTCTGCAACAGCTGGAAGTATGACAAATTCTGAAGCGAGTCAACACACTCCCAACAGTTCTTGGCATCAAAAAACCGACACGAGCATTCCTTGAACGTTTCGCGCAGCATCACTCACCACTAGTTCGTGTACGTCTTTCTTAACGCCCGATCCAATGGGACCACCAGTTATTGAAGAAGGCCCGGCTCCGGTTCCACCACTAACCACCAAGCCACCAAGTACAGAACCGGGGCCCCCGCCTCCACCACCACCGCCCGCAACAACATTACTGCCACCACCAGCACTGCCATTTCCTCCATTTCCACTACCATCATTTGGCGGCAAAACCGACGACAACATATCACTCAGTGCCAGTGCTTGTGAGTCCAGTTCTCGGCTCATTTCCTCCGTCACCACGTACGCTAGAGTAAGGAGAGAAGGAAGCGGAGAAGAGGTGCGATAGTGGCAGACAGTTGGTAAGATCAGTGGCGCCCAAGATATACTTACGTTCTACATGCGCGAATGCACAAAACACTGAGCGCGGACAATATCCCGCCTGCTGGACATCGTTACACTTGGTCGACTTGTAGATTTCCGGATGGAATTGCTGCTCCGTACGGGTGTGACAGTATTGACAGTTGTCACCGGCCTCACAGTTGGACGGTTCGCCCCACTCTTCGCCGTGCTTTACGTTTGGGCAAGGTGTCGATCTACAATGACAAACGACACACCCGTTAGCTCACTCGATCTTCGAAAGCGTCCGTGTTTACCTAGATCGCAGCAACGCAAACGCACCTGTACTTGTATTTCCGTGGACTTCGGCGTTTGTCCTTGCTGTTGTGAAACTGTGGGCAAGCGTAGCCCTGCCGACATAAGCGCGGTGGCCGCTTGCACGGTTCCGTCTTATAATGCGCCAAAACGTAGTTCGTGTCCTGCCACTTCGGATCCTCGTTCATAAGGTTTCGCTCCTTGTCGAGCACGTTGGGCCCATTCAGACCTTCACCGGTGACCTCCGCATTCTGTAGTGCTTCTAACTCCTTAATGTCGTACACAGGTGGCCGCTGGTCGTGGATACCGTGGGCGAACGCACAGTGATGTCCGTTTTTGACACAGTATCCACGAGCATCCGTGTCGTGCACGCACATGCACGTTTTATAGTAGCGCAAATGATAGCGACGCTCCGTGTCGCCCGCCGTTCGATGTAAGAACGGACAACTGAAACGAAAGGAAGAATCCCGTTGGTCACTTCCTGTGATCGCCACCGTGTCTCAACTGCCCAGTGTTGCGCGCACATAAAACTTCTTCTAACGTGTGTGTTAGACAAACAAATCCGAAACAGCATTTTAAAATACTATATACGGCCCAGTCCGTTCGTCTAAGAATAAATAAAAGTATGTTCAATAATTTCACTAGTACTTTACAGTATTCACAACAGGAGAACAATGTTTCGTAATTTCCTTATAGGTATTAGACGCAATCTTGTGACCTCAGGTTGATGTCGCGCGTTCAAAGCTGGTAGTTGTGTTTGATTGATGCCGCTCCTGGGTTGATGTGGAGTAGTTCGGTATTGCTTGATGATTTTTGTTGATTGAGGCAAGAAGCAACATCACCTTACAGCTATACTGTGTTTACACTCCGTCACTGGGCTGTATTGCATGACGAGGGCTGTCAGCATCAACTCTTTTTTACAAAATGGTGCTCCGCAAAATGGTACCCTGTTTATAGTACACCAAGTGAGGTTGCCGTTGTCTTGTTTACAGTCTTTATGTGATTTTAACAAACTAGATATCACCCGGACCGGAGGCAAAACGACGTTGATTTAAACACAAGCTAAAAGACATGATTAACCCAAACTATGCGATGTTGTGTAACACACGAATAAGCCAATAAGCGATTAAACATGATGTCAAGAGCCAATAAAACAAGTGCTTTAATCCTACTGGTTAAAAGAACGCAGTTTTGTTTTTATCTTCAGCATGATTCAAAGATGGAAAGGTCAGGGTAGGTGGTTGTGATTCCATCATATTGTTTACTGCATCGAAGCAGACCAAAGCCCTTACAGCAACCGTAGTAAAAATAGACAAGGATCTCCTTTCTGTGTTGGCTTTTGCTAAAGTTACGTGAGTTCGACCAGTGAGTGAGACCACTCGAACATCCTGTGTTTCAACAAAACCCACTTTCACAACCGGTACTCGGTATCCATCGAGTGTGTGCATATATCCTTTATACTCTCCTTGGCTGCCGGACGGAGGCTTCTATCCAAAAATTGGTAAAAAATAATTACAAAATGATTAAATAAAAAACAACTTAATGTTTTTGCGTTGCATTGATTTATCTCGCTATGTCTCATTCTTTTGCAAACTCCGTCATTACTGTTCGACTGTTGACGAACGGGTGAATGACTCTAGTTTTCTGTACCCAGCACAGAGAAGGAGTGGGGTGGGTGGGGGGTATAGTAAACAGTCCGATTTATTGGTGTAATGTTGTTGTTGTTGTTGTTGTTGTTGTTGTTGTTACTATCGTATAAGAAACTTTGAGCATGACGCTTCTTGCATCTCTTATGGAAAGAACTTTCTTCCCTTTCCGGAAACGGATTTAACATCCATTGTCGCTCCATGGGAGAGCAATCAGATGCCAAGCTGGCAACAGGCCAATCTGCACCGGGAGCGACACGTCTACTCCCGACCGCGGTCACTCGCAGACTTGACTGGTGTAATGTTATCCCCCGTGGCAAGCGATCTTGAAGTATGTTATCTTGTTTTATGCATTTTAATATATACCCCAATCCCGTCCTATCGCTAAAACAACATGCATTTGTCCGAATCCGAAATGTAACCTTCGACCGTTTTTCGCATCGTGTATCCTCCTTAAGAAGAAAACTCAAAGGACAGATTGCACCGTTTTGGCCCGCTTTTCAATGTGGTTTCCCGTTTCTCCCTTTCCATTAGTTTTGTTCCACGCACGCGCATATACGAATGGCGTTGCTTCCAATCGTCTCCTCACGTCACACACAGCTACACAGAAGCACGCACACATGACACTGGAGGAGAGCGTCCCAACACAATACACACGCACACATCGTGCGCCAACTCCGAAAACGCATTCGCCCGCTCGTCCAAAACAAAGATTATGAAACATTCAAGATGGCGATGACATGCCGCAACCACCATCGCGACCAGGCAAAAGATGACCATCAAACCAAATCACACCACCACCACCTTCGTCGCCACTGCTGTTCCCTGTTAGGATCTCTAGGACCGTTTCTGGTGTATCGCAGATGGTGTTATACTTGCCCCCATATGCATCGGATTACCACCGTGCTGGAGGTATCTCCCGGACGCCCATACAATCTATTGGAGCAACAGCGCGTCTCAGAAGCCCAAAAATGATATTGCAAAATCGAACCTACGACGACGAGCAAACCTCTCATTTTTTGGAAAATAATTTGGAAAACAAAATAAATATGATCGTAATATCGTACGTGTTTTGTATTCTATCTTCTTCAATACGGCGTCATATTTAAAAAGCGATGAAAAGGTTCACCACGGTAATGGGGTGCTAATGATTGATAGTGTTCAAAATAAAAACATACTATATCTCGGAGTCGCATTTGCGCCAACATTTTGCTGTGTTCTGCCGAGTTTGTTTCAAAACCTGTATATTATTGCCAATGGCAATATAGAAATTAAACAAAAAATGATGCTATGTGGCAATCAAAATACAGCAATATGTCCCTTAAATCGAAACACAATCACCGATTACAGTGTTTGAAGGAGAGACTCAATGAAGGAACAGCGGCGAGCAACATTAGTCAGCGATGATTTTGCAACCAGGCAACACAAGCGCCCAGGATGCGCACATTAGCCGTGGCGTGCCAATGGCCCTTCTGACCAGGTTTCTTTGTTATGACACTCATCCCGACAGCAGTTCCAAAACAATGGTTAGGCACAGTTTTGCAACAAGCTGGATGCACACTTCGCCATCACTGCGTCCTCCCGCGCTCTCTCTCTCTCTCGGGCGCGCGCGTTTACTCTCTTTCTCTTTCCTTCTTTTCTCTTGGCCATCATGGTGTAACAAGATGTAAAACGGAAGCGGGTGTGTGTAAAGCTCAACCGGGAATGCCGGGCAGTGCTCCAGCAAACGGAATTCCTTTCTCCGTCGTTCCAGCAAAACATCCAGCGCATACCAAACACCACCGCCACCGACACCCACCAGCACGACCATCACAAAGAGCGCTTGGCGCGGTTTATACTTTGACGATTTGCCCATTTTTTTAACTCTCCCTGCGCGGGGGGAGAGGGTTGCACGGGTGGGGCACGCAACGAACGCGCCTGCTGAATTCGCGTACGAGCTGAAGGATGCTTCAAGCTCCGAAATCTCTCAACTGAAAGTAACAACAACACAACGATGACGACGACGGATCGAAAACGGATTCTAGGACTCACACCTTTCGAGCGTATGCGTGTTGCATCGCGCGTGGTTCACATTTCTGTTGCTTCGCTGCTTGCGTTACCACCGAACCGCCCAACAGTGGAACAAAGAATAAAACCCACAAAATCTGCCTCCTTCGAACCTTCGATATACGGTGTCCGACGCCACCGTCACCGTTTGACACCGTCGCCCGCTCCCCTCCCCCCCTGGGGGAAGGTCCGTACTTACTCGTCACCATCCGGGCAGATTCCGGTCGTTTCGTCGTACTTCGGACAGTAGTTGTCTGCACTGTAGTTAAACGAGCCGTCCCGTCTCCGTACGGGCCGACGGCGCCGCTGATTCATGAAGTGCCAGTTGAAGCACACGAACGGCCGATGTTGATTGCATTTGTGCTGCAGGAACGATGGGCACTGCTCGACACGAAATTCCTTCAGATAACTGCAGGTATCCGCCGCAAACGACGACGTAGAGAATCGGGGCCGAAGAAATCATAAAGAAGCATAACCACGCATATCAGTGAGCGTCGAAACGGGGTGCACAGCGATCTACCTGGCCTTGTGCGGGGCACTACGGAGGAGCACCGCGAGCACCGCGTCCCCGAGTATAGCGCCTGGCGCCAAGCCAATCATGTGGTGGCAGGCAGCAGGGACGCCACTAGCCCTCTACTTACGTGTAATGGTTAGGCTTTTCCGTTTGCGTTGTAAACAATGACTTCGCTGGGTCGGCCGACGCCATTTTACGATTTGTTGTTTTTTTCGCTTCTGCTCGGATCCGCGTTCGACGACGACGGAAGAGGACGAGGGAGAGACTTCGAACTAGCGCTGGTCCATGGCCAGCCGACGAGCACCACCGCGGGTGGGGTGGGGGGTTCACAACAAAATTGCGTCTTTAATTTTCCACACGCACTATGCGATGCCTGTCTCCGAAACGAAACGAAACACTTTTCACGCTTCCACTACGCACGCACTGCACACTGCTGCGCTGCTACCGAAGATCACGATCTAACTGACAAGCCAAACGCATAACGCATTCGTCACCGTTCGCTGCCTGTCCGCCGGAGCGGGACGGCAGCATTAGCGGTCCGAAAACTTTGTTGCGTAATTACTGACGCTTTAGACCAGTTCGGCCAGTGAGGTCGCTTTCACCGACAGCACTGACCGAAACCGTGTGCAGTGTGCTGTAGGACGGCCGTTTGTGCTTTTTCGGATTCATCAATTCACTTCGTTTGGACGTCACCGTTTATCGGACACCACAAAGATGTCACCAAATGCTATACGTTATGTTTCATACAAATAGACTGACTGAGAAAACAAAATACTTTGCGCGTAACCGAACCGAACTTCAAGCGCGTCTGTGCGAACATTGTGTCTAGCTTCGGGCACCGAGCGATAGGGGGCGCTAGGAGAGTTAACTCGCCTCACACACATTCAAAAGCCCATTATCCGTGCGTGGGCAAACATCAGTCGCGACCACCCACTCGACTCCTTGGTAGGATTTGTGCCGGCGATGAACATGACCCCTTTTTTCGAAATGAAATCGAAAAGGATTGCTGACTTTTGAAGCCTTTCGATGAAGTCGATGGAGGAAAAAGCTATATTTGACAAGCCAACTGGCCGCACACGCTGCTGCTGCTGCTACTGTTGTACCAATTATGAATGTCTCTTCATGCATATCGTGTCATCCTGCTCGTCCTACCTTGAACCGTGCCGCGGGTTGTGAGCGCACATTGCTCTGTTCGAATCTGTTCGCTGGTAAAGGAAAGAGAAGGAAAGCAACAGGGAGCTCACTATACGCTCTCAATCATCGCAACGGACCGTCCTGAAAGTAAAGCAATCACAAAGCTTACATCTCGTTGTTGTCGGCTGGCCGAGGCGTTGGGACGAAAAGGTAAAATGTTGTATTAATCAATAAAAAGTGAAACGTCGCGGTGTACGAAAAAACTACCTGTGTCCATTAGTTCCCGTGTCCCGACTGGGACGAGTGGTTTTTCTTTACCGCCCTGTGACCACACCACACGTTTAGTGCACCAATCAACATACTTCCATGAGGGTGAAGTGAAGTTGTCTCTGCCTGCACCACTCAACCACCGGCAAAAATGCCAATGTGATCAAAACAAAACTCACACTGAAAAGTGGCTCTAACTTCCTCACAGAGAAAGGACGGTGCTTGCAAACGACTGGAAACCAGGAGATGATCCCGGAGCGTGGAATTTAGCTTCAGTGCTTAATTTTTTCACTCTGCAAAGGGGTAAGAACGACGCCTCTCGCAGGGTACCATAAGCACTTGAACACGTCCAAACCGTACGTACGGAGCGGTAACCGCCCAACGGTTCTAGCTGCCGGATGATGATGCTCATTTTGTTCTACTGGTTTTCCATAACTTAGAATATTCTGCAATATTGGTTACTTAAAGCACCAAGGTAAGCGCTTCGATTAGGTACAAAACGCAGGCAGCAGCGCAGAGGAAGAGAAATTTAACAAAAAAAATCGAGCTGAGCTGCAACTGCAACAGGCATTTCCCGTGTACACTTGAGATTTTTCCAATGATGGTTCAAGCCAAGCACAAAGGACACGGTGCGAAATGCGACCGTGAGATATTCGAAATGACTCATTCGCCGATCTCACAACGATGGGCTGGAAATGCAGACTTTGTGAACAAAGTTTTGTCCCACGGCTAACCGCGAGTGCAACGTGGTAGAAATGTTTTCTTGTTTAGCCTCATTTTTCAACCACTCATTTTCACATTTGCGTTGCATCTGGTGTATTAACAAATTTAAAAGCTTTGATTCCAGCGGCATACAACGGCTTCCAAATGTGTGGGTTTCTCGGTGCGCGGTGTCTTTAGAGTTCTTGTCCTCTGGCTCGGAGAAAACTTGTATGTCATGTCTCGGAAGTTTCTTTCACGTTTTTACCGCCCGTTCTAATGTCCATTCTCGCTCATAGTAATATTCCCCGCTATCCCTGCGAAATATTTGCCGACCGCCCATTGCGACTGTTGCACTCCGTACCCACACCGGCCCTAGCGCGCCTCCGTTGCGAACGATTCATCAACGCGAAAACCGGCTCTCGGTCGCAGTTCCGATATAAATAGTCGAGAGGTTTGGGTCGAGCATCAACGAAGCGCGAATGTAGCAATCATCTGTTTTGTTTGCCTACCGTTCGATTAAAGACGAAATTTAATCGTACCAGCCTTTGAGCAGGTCCATCGTACCACATTGGAAACGGCAACGCTGTCGATGCCGGTGATTTTACCGAAGTAAGGTGTCTTCACAGTAGTCACATTCGCAGCTGCAGCTACCAAACACTCGAGCGAGCTGTGCTATTCTCGCATTCTCGTTTTGGTTTTACTGGGAAGAATAGCGAAAAGCATTACTTAACACTATCCTTCGCAAATGGATCAGCTGAGACAAATCATTCGCCTTTCTAGCAACGTTAGCGACGACGGTAAGGATTGTAAGCCGGCGCGGAGAACAACCAGCATTTCTAAAGATTTGGGCGCCACCACCAACACGTCCTCTGACCAAATAGTGTTGCCAGCACAGGAGTCAACTTCAGTGGCAAAAAACCAGGCCCAAACGAAACCATCACCGCCGCGTACCCGCGCCAGCATCCTACCGTTGATCGGAAGCGACATGTCTGGAACTACGGGAAAGCGTAAGGAAATCTACAAATATCTTGCTCCATGGCCACTGTACTCGATGAACTGGTCCGTGCGACCCGACAAGCGGTTTCGACTTGCCCTCGGCAGCTTCGTCGAGGAGTACAACAACAAGGTGCAAATCATAAGTCTAGACGAGGATACGAGCGAGTTCAGCGCTAAAAGGTATGCATCGCTTTGTTTGCAGTGGAATGAAGTGTTACACTGGCTCGCTGGACTAATCTGATGCACCCGATCTTCCGCAGCACCTTCGACCACCCGTACCCGACAACGAAAATTATGTGGATCCCCGATTCGAAGGGGGTCTATCCAGACCTGCTGGCAACGAGTGGCGACTACTTACGGCTATGGCGCGCGGGGGAGCCAGACACGCGACTTGAGTGCGTACTAAACAACAACAAAAACAGCGACTTTTGTGCACCACTCACCTCGTTCGACTGGAACGAAGTCGACCTTAATCTGGTTGGAACTTCATCGATCGACACCACCTGCACGATTTGGGGCCTCGAGACCGGTCAGCCACTGGGGCGCGTTAATCTCGTCTCCGGTCACGTCAAGACGCAGCTGATCGCACACGACAAGGAAGTGTACGACATTGCTTTCTCGCGTGCTGGTGGCGGTCGCGATATGTTCGCTTCTGTCGGTGCCGATGGCAGCGTCCGGATGTTTGATCTGCGCCACCTCGAGCACTCCACAATCATCTACGAGGACCCGGCGCACACCCCGCTTCTGCGTTTGGCGTGGAACAAACAGGATCCGAACTATCTAGCAACGGTCGCGATGGATAGTTGCGAAGTAATAATACTTGACGTGCGCGTCCCATGCACACCTGTTGCACGACTCAGCAACCACCGTGCGTGCGTGAACGGAATTGCCTGGGCCCCGCACAGCTCCTGTCACATCTGCACGGCAGGCGATGACCACCAGGCTCTGATCTGGGACATACAGCAGATGCCCCGTCCGATCGAAGATCCAATACTGGCGTACACGGCAGCCGAGGGCGAAGTCAATCAAATACAGTGGGGTGCCACGCAGCCCGACTGGATAGCGATCTGCTACAAGACGGCCTGCGAAATACTGCGCGTTTAAGTAGGAAACGCGTGGGGAGAGTTTCGAAGACTGCACTACCGCACGAAAGAGTAAGCAGCGACGTAACACAACGACAAGCAAGAGAGTCAGTGAGCTGATGCCAAGTGTGGCGTTTCCGTAGGTCCGCGCATAGCCACCACCAACACTATTCACGGGTTTCAAAGACTGGCACCGATTGGAAGCGGGCTGAAGGACAAATATTAACTAATGTTTCGATTGCGCGTATATAAGTGTATATTAAATGGTCCCTATGGGATGGATGGTGCGACATCAGGAGTGCATGAGCAAAGGTAAAAGTGCAACAGCAGGTCACGCTGAGCAGGTGGTTGCTCAGTCGTACTCAGTTAGATCGGGATTTATATGCTACTAATGAGTGCATAGATCACCGTACCCTGATAGTCTTGCATCCGCTGAATTTGTAAGCCTTTATACCCGATTGCTCGAAATAATTGTGAAAGGTTTAAATATCCCATTATCATGGCTTCTAGAAATGGCGTTAGAACTTCATACTTGCCGCTAATTTTTGTAAAATATCAATTGTATATCTAAGATTTAAAAAAATATATAAAGTTATAGACACAACTAGAAGAATGAACATAAAACTTTGTGTTCTTATCAATGTTTTTTCTTCCCGTTGTGAGGGATGTGCAATCAAGTGCGCATAAATGTGCTCACTTCTTTTCCTTCACTTTGAAACCACGAGCAGATCGACACCTCCTCAACAATAATTTACTATATCCATCCGAGCGGCAACATTTCGTTATCAGTTATGCTCGTTAGTACTACTCTTTGTGCAGCATTCGCTCCAGTATGGTTCCATTAAACTAGTAGTCAAATAGTTTAGCCAACCCTCACATCTGACTTCCTCAGGACACCAAATGAAAAAAACGTAGCCGCTTAGGAAGCAAGCAACAACGGCTGAACTTTATTAGCTCTTTCGTGCAAGCGCCTCCAACATTAATATTGCGAAAATTATGTGTAGCTCAGTTTAGTTAAGTTCTTTATAAATAATGTCCAATAATGTTACTAGTAGCAACAAAAATCGCACAATAATTCATTAGCAAATCTTTTATATGCCCGTTTAGAAGTAGTACAGAATGCCTCTCAGGTCTACAGGTAATTAGTGACTAACGATTCCTTATTATTTGTTTTTTTTAATTAAACAGAACACAATGCTAATTTACATTTAAACTAAACGAAAAAATATCTAACATATTTTTAAAAACAGAACCTTACAAATAGCGCGTTCGGAGACTCATATTAAAAGTATGTAGGTACGGTAGGTGTAGGATTAGGTGATTGCCTTTGCTAGCAATAACTTTCTTCCATCTTTCGGGCGATTCCTAGAAGCGTTGAGCAAACGATTTGGGCCAGTTTGCCCTTATCCGATGCTTGGTCTAGTTTTCCGCTTCCGGCCCGTTTTCGACGTTGATAGCCATCCAAAGCGAATGCCATGCCATGCAAGAAGAGTCCGATGACGACTAGACCGGAACCTAAACAATTAGACGTGCATCTACCAGATAACAACAAGCGGAAGAAGTGGAGAGCGTACAAATAAGCACTAGAGTAGATTGTAATGGTTATAGCCATAACAAACAAAAGACGACGGATTTAAAATTAGAATAAAGAATTTCTTAGTACATGATTGGACAATGCGTACGACATGATTAAATGATTAAAGGAATGTTGGGTTTGCTTTTATACGGTTTTTGCGGAATTGAGTCTCGAACGAATGCGCGATGCATGGGAACAGTAAGATAAAAAGGAGCCGTTTTCGGGCTTTGCCACAGCCGGTGAGGGTATGTGTACCGATAATGATTTTGAACGAAACGAAATCTTTAGCATTATGTATGCGTTAGTCTGCTGGCATCGTTGGACCAGCGTGCCGGCTACGGAAAACACGATAAGCTCCGCCGCACACACGCCGACACTCCAGATACGTTCACGTGTTGTATCTAAGTGTCGGATGTGATGTTGGTAAGCCATTTTCGGCATGGCCTGCTACGATAGAATGCGTTAGACCGATTAATAGTGCGTGTGTGTGTGGAAGAAAACGTTAGCGATAGCGCCATTTACACCACGTCTTGATAATAGCTTCAACCACAAGGCACAACCGTTTTCTGCCCGAAACAGAAGGTCGCCATAACTAGGCATCTCAACCAGCGATCTCGTGAAACCGGCGCGGGAGTGAACGGCTGTTCGGAATCGTTCCGAATTGAAAGTAACTGCCTCAAATGGACTAAAATTAAATCAGCTAAACAAGAAGCGAGATGAACGTGGGAAACAAATGTTGGATCGTAGGTGTGTTTATGAGAGAGACAGAGAGCGAATGCTCCGCCGGGATCAGCTCAGTTAGCATGAGCAAACAAGAGAGAGGGGCACTGCAGTGCGATAATGACGAAGCGATCCCCTCAACGGAAGCTGCACACGATAAATAAATACCGCACATCCTACGACATCGCCCAGTTGTTGGTCAGCTGCGTAACTGAGCTCGTCGCTAAACTCTGCGATCCTGCTCGAATCGGAGATCAGTTGGGTCGGACGATCAGTAGCCGGTTTTCAGCCACATTGGTGCGCGTGCGTATACCGTACTGTGTGAGGGGCAATAAACATCGGCATCGGAACCACCTTATCGTCAGATCAACCAATCAACCGCCATACCAACCATGTGCGAGACAGGCGCAGTGAATGCGTGTGATAATAAGTACAAGGAGTGGGAAGCGAACGAAGAAATTCGCATCTTTCGCGAGTATCTGCGCATCCCAACGGTACATCCGAACGTGAACTATGGTAAGACGTCGGTGCGCTAATTTGTAACGGCCTGTAATTATTAGAATTATAAAGGTGCAGGACGGCAATAAATAATTCGGACATTGTATGCCTATTTCTGTGTACGTTGAACATCTGCTGCTCTAGTGGTTGTGTCCCCCTTCTCATTGAATAATATCGAGACACAGAACTCTCACTGTGTGCAGTCTGACCAAAGCTTGAAGATAATCTTAACAGTTACCACAGCAAGAACCCTTAAAGCAGGCTTCTGATAGGGTTTCATACAAAAAGGGTGTGTTGTAGTAATTCAGTTCCAAAGTAAATGTAGTTGAATTTCGTTCCAATATTCCGTATTTAAAATTCGATGTGAAGCGTATCCCGCACATTGTTTCTCAGAAACTGGTAACGTGTCAGATTCAGTTTCAATAGGAGATAAGATGTGTGTTCTGTCGGGCAGATGGAAAACTTAGTAAGACTTAGGGTTATTATTTCCTCTTCCTCATACTACATTGCAGATGAATGTGTGGAGTTTCTCCGGCGTCAGGCAGCCTCTTTGGATCTACCGGTGAAGGTGATCGAGGTGAACCCGCGCAAACCCATCGTTGTAATCACGTGGGAAGGTACGGACCCGGAGGCGAAGTCTATCATCCTGAACTCGCACATGGACGTGGTGCCGGTATACGAAACGCACTGGACCCGACCACCCTTCGAGGCGGAAATGGACCACGAGGGCCGCATTTACGCGCGTGGCGCGCAAGATATGAAATGTGTTGGGATACAGTTCCTTGGCGCTATACGAGCTCTGCAGCGGGAGGGCGTGCGCCTGAAGCGCACCCTGCACGCAACGTTCGTGCCGGATGAGGAGATCGGTGGCAAGCTGGGCATGATGGAGTGGGTTCATAAGGAATCGTTCCGTCAGCTCAACGCTGGATTCTCCATCGATGAAGGAATCGCCGGCGAAGGTGACGCCTTCCCGTTGTTCTATGGCGAGCGTAGCGTTTGGCGTAAGTGTGTCTACTATGGCTATCCCTTGTTGCAACCTCTGACATGGTTGGTTATGACTGACCTGCCGCATTTCTGTCTTGTTTGCACCCAAAAGATGTTTACTTCAATATTTCCGGCACGCCCGGCCACGGTTCGCTGCTGTTGAAGGGAACCGCCGGCGCAAAAGCACACTACATTATCGACAAGTTGATGCGCTTCCGAGAAAACGAGGTAAAGCGGCTGGAAAATAATCCAGAGTACACGATCGGTGACGTTACAACGGTTAATATCACCAAAATGAAGGTGCGTAGATGCCCTGAGGCAGGCCAGCAGCGTTCTAGAAACCGTCATCGGACTTTACGAATTCTTCCTCTTTAATTCCACTTGCAGGGAGGTGTTCAGGAAAACGTGGTTCCACCGGAGCTGTCTGTATGTTTCGATGTCCGCCTAGCAGTAGACGTAAACCATCTGGAGTTTGAAAATCAGTTGCTGGATTGGTGCCGGGAGGCAGGCGGCGGTATCGAGCTTGAGTACGACCAGAAGTGCCCATACGTGAAGCCGACCGTACTCGATAGCTCTAACATATACTGGGTAGCGTTCAAGGCGGCGCTAGATGAGCTGGGATTGAAGGTGAAGCCACAGATCTTTCCAGGCGGAACCGACAGTCGCTACATTCGTGGCGTCGGCATTCCAGCGATTGGCTTCTCGCCCATGAACAACACTCCGGTACTACTGCACGATCACGACGAGTTCTTAAAAGCCGATACCTTCCTGGAGGGCATTCGCATTTATACCAAGATCGTTAAAAGCGTGGCCAACGCCTAGCCTGTCGGTAAATTATTCCCTTTCCCACAGTCCTTTTTATCCCTTTTTTCGGTCCAAATAAAAACAAAACAATCAGAAGAAACCAAACGTCTTCTTAGCTTTATTTCTTCAGCAAATGATCCATATAAGCGCCCGTTACTAAGTCGGCCGATGAAATCTGTAAGCGCTCCATCAGGACATCCGCTATGCGTTTCCCTTCCTCGAGCGGTTGGTCGCTACGAAGAACTACCTCTAGCTCCAGAAAGTAGCCCAACTCGTCCACATCGTCCAAGTGGATTCGCGTCTGATCGTGCAGAAACAGCAGGCGCCGTTTGGAAACCCGGCCCCGGACGCCCACCGTGCTGGCTAGTATCCGTTCCATGCAGGACGGATCATCGAGCTCGAGTAGCTCGTAGGATGACAGTTTCGGACCCGGTACATCCGGCCGATCGTAGCTTATCAGTTCGGATTTCTTGTGCTGTAAAAAGGTTCCACGTTTCCAACAAACAAAAGAGATAACACTCAAGCGAATTTACCACCGACTACGGGCTGTAAATTTGAACAGCAACGTCTCAGCTCAGCACAGTGAAGTTGCGATAATCAGTAACTTCTTCTAAGCTCATATAAATTGCTCGTTTGCATTCGTGCTTCGTACTTATCAAATTTAAACAAACTCAAGCAGCCCACCTCTCGTAAATCCCGAATACGGCAGTGAGCGATTGCTGCGGCTAATTACTTACCGTTAGATAGCGAAGTTTGAGCCGACCGTTAGAAGTGTTGAAAAACACGTCCTTTTGCACGATTAGCTCACCTTCGGAGCCTGTTAGCTGTTTGGCGATCGCGACAAGCCGCTCGAACGCCTCCAACCCGCCGAGTTTTGCTTTAATTTCCACGTTCCGCATTGCCGGTGTTGCTGATTCCATTGCGACTTTTTAACGTAATCAAACAACTGTGGAAAAATAAACAAACCAATATCAGTTGTTCGAACGAGCCTCCAAACATCCAACTCGATGTCACTAAAGTTATTTGCCTCGTCGCAGCTTGCCTATATAAAATCTAAGTAATAGATGTTCGGGGCAGTTGAATAATATGATAGTCAACCGCTGGTCGGAGCAGCGAGCTAAATTAAAAACCTACGACCATCGTTTGGCAAATCCGCATTTCAGGTGCACACGAGCGTGGTAGAAAGATTAGGTTGAATTTTAAAAGCGCCCACTTCGAAAGCTTTCAAACGGGTGTCACACGTTGACAGCTGTTGTTTGTTGATATCGAAAAATGGTCCCAAACAACAAACGTGCCAAACGTGTTCGGAAGGAGCGCTGAATTGGTCGTGTTTTGTACATTCGTAGAAACGCACAATTGCGTTATCAATGATTACCAGCGTTGACAACGAATGGACAATTAGTGAAAAGCACCCAGAAACGAGATGTAAATTTTTCGTGCTGCGCAAAAAACGATTTTGCAAAATGACGGTAGGCGTTGGACGAGAGTATTGTGGCGAACATTCAACTTCCGTGTCGTCGGAGTCGATGACCGACGGACGTGTGGTTTGTCCACTCGATGCCAAGCATACCGTTGCCGTGAGCAAACTTGAAAAGCACTTGAAGATCTGCAACGCACGAACCCCTGATATGCTCCCTGCGTACATCGAACCCGGCGTAAACAGTGCCTCCGGCAACGAGAGTTCCGTTTCTTCCGAAACACCTGTCTCACATAAGCTGTCTACCACACCGACGGAGCAGCTGCTGGCTCTGATCAGCAAGATCAGCGAAATATTTGACGCTCACGTCGGCACTATCGAGGAACGGTCCCCGCGCCACCCCCTTCTCGATGGCGAGCTCAGCAATGCACAGTACGGTCCGCAAACGCTTAAGCATCTTACGCAGACATCCGCCCTGCTCGGTCTGGCGGACCACTACGGATTTCTGTGCAACGATACGGCGTTTGTGGAGTTCGGCGCAGGCAAGGGCCAGGTGGCGTACTGGATGGCCAGGGTGGTGCAGAGCGAATTATCTAACTGTAGAGTGCTGCTGATCGATCGTGCCTCACACCGCCACAAGCTGGACAACAAAATCGAAGACCGCACGATTGTGCAACGCGTCCGCGCAGATATCGCCGATCTCGTGCTCGCCAAAGTGGAGCCAAACGTCCCGAACGGTCGCCGGTTGGTTGGTCTCGGAAAGCATCTCTGTGGCAGTGCAACGGATCTGGCGCTGCGCTGTATGGTACGATATGCTAAACCAGAAGGTGCGATGCGTGCGCGCGGTGCAATTTTTGCGCTCTGTTGTCATCACCGATGCGAGTGGAGTAGCTTCGTCGGGAAACCGTTCCTACTGTCGAACGGTATTGGGCAACCGGAATTCGACAACATCGTGCGTATGGTTAGCTGGGCTGTCTGCGGGTCGGGAAGCAGCCGGGAGAGGCGCGCCGCGGAAGAAGCATGCAACAGTCAGACGAAATTAAACCGTTGCCAGTTGACCCAAGCTGAGCGTGAAATAGTGGGATGGAAGTGTAAACGGATTCTTGATGTTGCTCGCCAGAAATACATGGAACAGCATGGCTTTGAGTCACACCTGACGTGCTACGTAACGCGCGAAATCACGCCAGAAAATATTGCCCTCGTGTGCGTAGAGAAATAAGACGGGGCCACACCGACATAGTGTAAATAAAGCGAAAAATACAAATGTATCCTGTTATGCCTTCGTAGGAATTGTTTTCGGTGAGATGACAAACAGCAGCAGCACCCGACCACACGGGCAGGAATTTACCGAAGTAAATGTTTTTGCGCCTCCCAGAATCCCAGAATCGCTATATTAAGGATAGAGCGAGTGAGGTTCCGCTAGTATGGGTTAGTGCTGTTTAAAAACCGGCCACTAATTTGAAGAAATGTTTCAAACCAAAAGAAAGCAATCAAATGCTTCGCTTCTGAGGTGCTTCAAGGAGTTTCAACATTCAAAAACATCGAAACACCCTGTAAGACTATCAACTTCTTTACTATACCGTATTGAAAATCATACTTTTGCGTAACGGGTCCATACAAATCATCCGAAAGACAGCATAGTTACGCATTCAGTCATCGGTAAAGACGGAACGGAAAGTAATCATTGCAAATATGACAAACCGTATTTAGCGAAACATCAGACATGTCATGCTTGATAATGCCAGCATTATAACTTCAAATCGATGGAATACATACAACACAGACAGCCTAATAATGGTTCAGCAGCCAAAAAGTAGCGTACTTGCGAGCGTACATTGTTTAACGTGTCGCCTAATCCTGCCAAGTGTTGCCACTAGTAGCACTGACCGTTGTTGGCAGATCTGGCGTAAGTACTGGGTTGTTTTTCAACCAACTGTCAACAGCTCTCGTGATCGGTATATTTTTCGAAGAACACCCCTCCAACTGATTGCGTGTTGTTCAAACTGGGCACGATGACTCTCCAGTTTAACTGAGCAGCGGTGCATAAATTTTCGTGTTCGGACGTCCGATGTTATCAGCTCGCCACTATCGATCATCCAATCACGATCGGGACGGTGTCAGTGTTCTCACGTTCGTTAAAACGTTCCAGTTGCTTCCAGTACAGAAAGCTTCCGAAACCTTGACCTGTGCTTGAGTCGGAATAATTTCCCAACATTTGGTTCATTACCCACCGAATGGCGTTCAGCAGTGAGTACAGTACGGAGGAAGTACAGAAGATCGAATGTGACTTCAAACGTCTGCAAGACAAATGTTACCTCGACCATGCCGGAACGGCGCTATACGGAGAATCGCAGATGCGAGCTGTCCAGGAGCTGCTGACCGGAGGGTTATACTGCAACCCTCACACTAGCCGCACGATGGAGGATCTTATCGATTTGGTGCGATATCGGGTGTTGCGGTGGTTCAATACACGCTCCTCAGAGTACAGCGTCGTTTTTACGGCCGGTACAACGGCCAGCTTAAAGCTCGTGGCTGAAACGTTCAATTTCGACAACGCGGAGGATAATGGTGCTGGTGCATTTGTTTATTTGCGCGATAGTCACACATCGGTGCTGGGCATGCGTGAGATCGTTCGGACGGGCAGAATCGCAGCGATCGAACGGAGTGAACTACTGCTAGCGCTCAACGAAGGTTGTCCACGTCCGGTCGCCTCTGCCGGCCGTCTATCACTGGTCGTGTTTCCCGCGCAGTGCAATTTCAACGGTGTCAAGTACCCGCTCGAGCTACTCGACGTCATCGAACGGAACGGTCTCCCAGGGTATGGGGGTGACATCTTTCACGTGTGCCTTGATGCGGCCAGCTACGTTTCAACCAGTCGCCTTGATCTCACACGCCACAAACCGGCCTTCGTCTGTGTTTCGTTTTACAAAATATTTGGCTATCCAACCGGTTTAGGGGCGCTACTGGTGCGTAAGGATGCGGAAAGCAGTCTGACCGGCAAGCGGTACTACGGTGGTGGCACCGTGAAGATTGCGATGAGTAACAAGAACTTTCATATTGGGCGTGAAACGCTAACAGAACGATTCGAGGATGGAACGGTTAACTTTTTGTCGATAGTTAGCCTTTTGCCATGCTTCGAATCACTCGAAGGCCTCATTCCACCGACCGCCGAACTTACGACAATCGAGCGCATCTCGCAGCACACGTTCCGCATTGCGCGCTATTGCTTTCAACAACTGCAGCAGCTGGAGCACGCGAACGGAAGCAAAGTCATCCAGCTTTACCACGACACCACATTCGGTGACGCACGATCACAGGGTGCGATCGTCAACTTTAATGTGCTGAACGACACCGGTGCATACGTAGGATTTGCAGAGGTGGCGTGCATGGCAAGCAGCCATAGTATTTACCTGCGAACTGGCTGCTTTTGCAATCCGGGCGCCTGTCAGCGGCATTTGCGGTTAACGGACGAGGATGTTTGGCGTCACTTTCAAGCCGGACACGTGTGTGGCGATGCGAATGATCTGATCGACGGGCAGCCGACTGGTTCGGTGCGTGTTTCGTTCGGATACATGAGCCGGGTGGCGGACGTCGATCGCTTGGTGAGCATGATTTCGCGCTGCTACGTCCGGCGAACGATTCCCGGTCCTCTCGCTATAAGTCGAGCGGAGATTGTAGCCCACTACAAGGACCACGACCGCTCTCGACTCGTAGCGATCTGCCTGTTCCCGATAAAATCGTGCGGCGCCTTCCGTGTGGCTGGCCGTGGAGCAGAGTGGCCATTGTGCTCGTCCGGTCTGCGGTACGATCGCGAGTTTGTTATCGTCGACGAGCATGGACTTGCGGTTACACAGAAAAGTGTTACGGATTTGTGTCGCATCCTACCGAAAATCAATTTGGAGACTGAGGCTATGAGCCTGCACCATCCGCAGATGGAGTACGACTTAAAGATCGATTTGCGGCCGGTGACGAGCGATGAGCGGCAGCGTGTGCGCATTTGTCAGACGAAGGTGTGCCAGGACAGTGTGCAGGGTGTTGATTGCGGGGAGGAGGCTGCAGATTGGATTAGTTTGGCACTCGGTGTATCGGGTTTGCGGCTTTTGCGTCACTCACCGCATATCAATCAACGCGCCCATCGCAACGGAAGGCACCGCGAAATATCACTTAATAATCAGGCGCAACTGTTACTCGTTAATCGTACGTCAGTGCGGTGGATTTCTGACCGGATAGAAGATTGGGATGCGCTCGGACCAGCCGCTCCGCCGCTTGACTCGTTGGTCGATCGGTTTCGTGGGAATCTTATCGTCGAAACAGTGCGTCCACTAGAGGAGCGCGAATGGCGCCAGGTAACGATCGGTGAGCGAATATTGACAGTCGACGGACCATGCACCCGGTGCCAGATGATTTGTATTGATCAAGCAACCGGTACGAAAACGGTGGAACCGCTGCGTACCATTGGTCGGGAATTTGGCGGAAAAATGCGCTTTGGAGTGTATTTATCACTCGGGGAGACCTTCGATGGGAACGGGACGCTCATCTGCGATGCGTCGGTTTCTGGTACCTACGAGTGATGGATGCGTATCAGTTATAATGCCAATTTGACGGTTCCGAAAAACATAGTCTTTGTCGCGTTCGAGACATGTTTTATTCATTAGTTACTATTAGCCATCTGTTAAAATATACTATACAATAAAATATAACATGTAGTACCTCCTGTACATGCCTGTCTCTGGGGGCATATGGAACTGAACAACTAGAACTGAAAGAAAACAATTTGCTATAACAATTTGTGTCACCTAGTTCGCGACTTCGTGACAGGCTTTTAAATAATATTCCCAAATAGCAGTGTTCGATTAATGATCCTACATTGTGCTCATTTCGCTGCTGCTACCGAGCCCATCGGACGTTCCTTGCATGGCATAGCTGGTCGTAATGTTCGATAACATTCGATTCACCACATCGCGCAGTAGGTGCGGCTTACAGTGCTCCTCTAACCAGGGTATAACGCCGGAGGTCAGTTCGGCAAAGTCACTCATCGGCAGCTGCTCGAACGTGAGAAACATTTCATCCATGATCGCACGGAACACTTGAAACTTAACGTCATCGCTAAGGCGCGCCTCAGTGCGTCCGGGTGAAGCCTGCTGGTGCTGCAGCATATGCTCGTAGTTCTTCTGTATAATCCGCAGCGCCATCACCTCCTTCTGAAGCGAGGCTCGTTCCTCCTCAAGCTTTTTCTTGTTCTGCAGCAAGTAGCCGATGTAGTCGATCGATTTCTGCAGCACCGACGCCTTGCTGAGCTTGTATCCGGACGCGTCCGGTTGCTGGCAGGTTGGTACTAGTTCTTGGAGAGAATCGTATCCCTTCTTGATCGCGTCGCGCCGTTTCTGCTCTGCCTGCGTGTGCGCTTCGCGGCGGCGCTCTTTGTAGCTGAGCGTAGTACTCTTGTTGTCACCCGAATCTTCTTCATCTTCTATTGCGAAAAAGGCAAAAGAGCTACAGTTGGACAGTGCAGGACAACAGTAAAGCCCGTGTTCGGCGCATGTGGGATCGATCCCAGAGTGTATACCGCTGAACTACCATCACCTACCGGAATTGTGGGCCGACGACGTCGGGGTGTGAATGCTGCCCGCGCTCGAACAACGCGAAAACATGCTGCGATCTTTCTCCGGAGGGCTTGAGGGTTCCATCTTCATATCCACTTCGCATTTGATGCCTTCGCAAGACGGTTGTAAACACGGTTTATTTGTCAGCATGGTGAACCGAAGAGGAGTAATATCAAATTTCAAGCATTACATCATCCGACTGCTACTCCTATCCAGCAACACAACAGCCTAGCGGTCTTGGCCTGCAACAGTGACTCTCTCTGCTAGCGGGCGAGCGCCTTCGTTCGCCAACTTGCCTAAAAAGCCTTGCATCGTTATCGATGCAGATCGCACCATCTTGTCCCCTCTGTCCCTTTTCTGGACAGCTTAGGGGCTGGGGCTTCACGGGGCTGGTTCGTCATCCGCCATTCTCATGGCATGCCCAGACCACCGAATCAAGACACTAAGGACTTATCAGCACTTCTATCGTCCCTCCACACAAGCAGGACCAACAATCATTCTGAGCACTTTCCTCTCGGATGTAACTAAGAGAGGTATTTATCTGTTATCGACACAGAACCCATGCCTCAAAGGCGTTTGCGAGCACTGAGGTTCTGTAGACACAGCTTTACCAATCTCGCTCATCTCGCTGCAACAGCTGTTTTTAGGCTGCCTATGAATGACTGTTAAAGGGCTCTTAAAGGGCGACGAATTCGTCCCCCCGCGGAGGGAGAGGGGTTGCATCAGAAGGTTTCTTGCATCAGGAACAACGTTTAAAAAGCTGGTCGCTAGCAATCTAGCGCGAATCTCTTCCGTTATGTCGTTGCTATTGCTAACCTTTGACCCTAGATAGGTGAAGCTCGAGACCACTTCGTACTTTTGGTCACCCTATTAGTACGTCACCACCACGTAGGCATTAGTAAATTCAAGCATCAAGACTTGACTTTATCTGATGTGCCGTAAACCTCATTTTTGGTAGCTACCATGTCCTGATTGTCGTTTGTTCATCACTTACCATCACTCATTTGGCACTGTGCACGGGTATCCTTCGTAAACTATCAATTTTCTTCTGTTACTAATCAGGCGACGGTGAGCCGTGTGACTGTGCCCGTTGCCACTTTATCAGTGTGCTTTGCAATAACTGTATCAGCTAGCACCAGCACCAATCGGATAGTCCAACAAGTCACATCCAGCGAATACTGAGCGCCGTATGGATGGGCTAGAGACAGCGATCCGATCCGATTACGAAGGACGGGCACACATTTAATTGCCGAGCACCGAACTGATAACACGCCAGACGACACTCTGCTTGATAGCACCGAAAGACATTGGAGATGCCGGAAAATACTGCTCTGTTACTGACGATGGAGCGATTCTGGTCCAGGGTTTCCAGATTCGTTAATAAATCCATAAAAAAACATAAGCAACACAACAGAACCTCAGTCAGTGTGTGTCGTACACGCGCTGTTATTCTGTAGAATTTCCTTTTTTTTATACATATAGATGAGATATTGACCACCATCACCTTGTAGTTGTGTTCGTGAAGGCGAGGGCTGTTGCTTATGTGTTGATTGTTTTTTTTATTGAATATCGAAACCACGGGCAAGAATCGCTACGTTTGCTGTCCATCCCTTTTTGTAACGACGTATTCATTGATCTGATGTAACAAAATCATTATTTTCAGATTTCATTTACCTAATCACGAATGTTTTCTGTTGTTTATCGCCGTATTTCTGGCCGTATACCCATAGTTTTCAAGCTAAACGGGGACCGAAATATTGACAGCCATGCAGTAATGTTGGTGATGACGGAAGCATTTGTTTACATCCTGGAACAGAGCTTTTGAAGCTGCGGCAATGAAGGCGGCTTGCACATTAAAACTTATCGCATTTGCAAAAGGACAGTATTTTCCGCTATGCTAGGATGTTCGATAAGCATGCTTCTGTATGGCATCATTCTGTAGTAATCCTCGAATACCAATACCCAGTTCCAAGAACAGCTTGTTCGATGTTCGAATATTCGAAATCGGGCGACGACGCGCCCTTACGCTTTTGATGCAAACACGATATAAACGATATATTCGACATTGGCAGCGAAAGCGGAGCTTTTCTCACGACAGGTGCGATTAACACTTCCGACAGAGAGAGAACGATCGGCTGCGGTAGGCAAGGGAACGGGACGCATACGATCAATATCGACATGCAGCAGCAGCAAACGATCGTCGAGAAAGGTGTACACGCAGGAGGCGTGCGACGTTGTGGAACGTGTATAATCTCAATATTGTATTGAAACCAGCAGCAGCAGCGAACTGCATTCGTGACTGCGTCCTTTTTCAGAGCAGATGTTTGTGGAACAAACCAGTTCTAAGCCTTTGGTTCCTCGGTCCCCGTACAATTGTTTGTCGTTATTGTGTCGTTTTGTGTTCGCGTGTGCAGCTCGTGAAGTTTTTCATTCCCGCGACATCAGTGCGCTGTGTTCGAGGCGATCTTAACCGCAAAAGCTGTTTCCACGGCTTTGTTCATGTGCAAACGGCTGGTATGCCGGTGAAGGGTTGTCGTTTTCTGCGATTGTCGTGTCGTTCTCCAATGGTATCATTCCCAGGAATTACACAAGGCTGTACAAAGGGTAAGACGAAGAAACAAAAAAGCCCAAACCAAACATGTAGACCATCGCAACCAGTAGCACAACTCGTAGCGATCAACACGAACTCGACGCCTGCTCGCTAGATGCAACTAAAGTCAGTTGTCTGGTACCGCCGCTGCATGTTGCCTAGAAAAAGTTCAGACGATACCTAGTCATGGCTGCTGTATCAATTAAAAACACATAAAAATGTACATTACACAACGACAACTGAACTGGCGCTGGAATTTCATTTTTTTATACATAGAGTTGATGCTGACAGCCCTCGCCATCCAGTTATGTTGGTCTTAATGGTGTTTGTGTAATTTTAACGTACATAACACAATATTCGCAAGACGTCACAGTCGAAAGTCTTTTTCAGTCCCTTGCAACCCATACATGAGTTTTTTACGGAACGCTCGTGTAGGAACTCCTGTCGGAAGTCGCCAGTGGCAAAATTGATGTTGTTGTGGTATAATCTTATAATTTAATTTCTAGCAACTTCAATCCTGAACAACACTGACCCTTCTATATTCTCTTAGGGCTTAGCCACCCATACACACACACACAATGGCTTCATATCCTAAAGATGGCGCCACCCACACCTGGCGGTCGGTTTGTCACACGCTTTCCCAAGCTTAAGCATCACCAGAGAGGACTGGCAGCCTCGATGGGACGTGTTTATCGTTGATTTTCGTTTGTCGTTCGCTGGAGATTCTCTCGGTTTTCGGTTACTCCGGTCTTTTTCTCTCTCTCTCTCTCTCTCTCTCTCTCTCTCTCTCTCTCTCTCTCTCTCTCTCTCTCTCTCGCTTTCTCTTTCTCTCTGTTTCGTTCCCCCACGTTGCTTGATCACTTTCGAAGGCCGAAAGCTTGTTCTACGCTTTTTTGTTTCGTTCCTTCTTTCGGTTGTCTTGTTCTGGTGTCTTCTGTTGCCTTAATGTTTTCTTTTGTTTTGCCTCCGTTGCTTCGTTCGCTTTTCTGCTTTGCCGCGTTTCTTTCGTTTGTCGTTTTGCCTGTTCCTTTTGCTTGCCTTCTTTCGTTTCGTTCCGTTTACATCATTGTATTCGGTGTGTTCCCTTTTTTGTGTGTCTTTTTCACATGCGTTCGTGTGTGTAACAAAGGTGTAGGTGTAATAAAGTACATATCCCTCATCATCCCTCCCGTATAATATATAGTTCGGATGCTTCTGCGTTTGCTTCGATTTCTAATTCGCCTCTGTCTTTCCGGTCGGCTGTTCGCCGATGCGCGGACCACCGGGGCTGATGAATGGTGTGCTGGGCGATGTCCAAAGAAAAGGTGCTGACTCGACGGGACTCGGTGGTGGTAATACCGGCCACAAAGAATACGGTAAAAGCTCAGCTGACGTAGCTCGGTGTCGTGGTCTTCCTCGATGAGTATCCTCAAGGAGAGCATCCCGACAACCTCACCTACGGCCATGAAAGATACAGTGCGGAAGACGTCTACGGAAGGAAGGATTAAGGATCCTCAGACTCAGCCGTGACGACAGTGCCGCACCCGCCCATGCGTCCGCGTTTTTTGGTGGCGATGATACTCCCACACCTGCGCATGTCTGGGAGTGAACCCCAAGGTCACCGACTGCAAAAGGAGCTACTGTGGCATGTCTCACTGGTTCAGATTTATTTACGCGCACTTGTACTTAGCTGTTCTCTTGTTTTCAAATCCCATCCACTATCTTGTCTTCTTCGTCTTGCTGAGTAGTTATGGGAATGTAATAAGGCTTTTTAATTTGTTCAATGGAGTCTAGCAAAAAAAGGTACAAACAAACACAACGGAACTACAGATACATTATCTATCACAGAAAGAATATTAACAGCATATATATGCACGTATGCATATCATCATAGATTATAAAAAACATTGCTGAACTAATTGTTGTACAATTGCAATCACGAAAGAATGGTTTGAAGCACAAAATGCACGTTCTCTAGTAACAGACAGATTGTTTCAAATAGTTTTCCCATTGATTTCATGTTTTTGAATCTGCAATTTACTTTATTATGTTTTACTTTCGGAGGAAAACAAATCACCTCGGGATGAACAGGATCGTACCACATAACCAATAACAAGTTTGATGTTATTCATTTTCCTGCATAGGTTTTGTGTTAACGCCAAACGAACGATCCAAATTTGGTCCTTGGTTGCTTGATCAAACGTCGTATCCGGAAAGGGTTGTATCAAACCCTTTCCCCAACGTCACAAAAATTTCTTGCGTTTCTGGCGTTTCTATAATCGTGGATGTGTGTACCAAAATTGGTTCCTGGCTAGACTACGAGCAACGCTTCAAACGTTTCCAACCCTTACGTCAAGCGTTCCGGGCGAATAAGCTTATACCAAGAAGACTGTTCAGGAAAATGCTCACTACTGAAGCAGCCAGACCAGCCAACCGCAGTGTCGAAGTGTGCACCCGCAGCATAAACCAACCCACCACGTACGGGTGGCATAGACAACGAAGGTCCAAGAAGCCACACACATTCGTGAGAATCTCCGGTTCGGAGCAAAGAAAACGCAGTAACAACACAACAGAACATGCCCCGCCGGAACCCCCTTGTGCGCAACCACCAGAACGAACAGTGTAGAGAGACCCCCGGCGTCCGCGCGCTGTGTGCTATTTCGTATATTGAGGACCACAGGCGAAGATTGGCGTGGCCTGAGAAAGAGTGCTGCCGCCGGATAGATGTGCGGGTGTCCGTGACACCGACACTGGATCAGCGTGGAAAGAGGTCAAAGAGCTGGCGCGCGCTTCGTTCACGGACCAAGGGAAAATTAGGGAATCGCATGTAAACACACCTTGCCGGGGGAAGGGAAAACGGGGTACGAATCGGGCCTGTGTGCGTGAGGTTTGCAAGAACGCGGGCATGTAGTACCGAAAACGGGGAAAAGAAATATAACGCGTTCAACAAACACACACCACCAAACAAACACAGGAGCAAAGCACAAGCCGAAGAAGACGTCGAACGAGGCAGCTCAAAAGAGATAGGCCATAGAAGAGCATATATATGTATGCTATGGTGTTTCGTGGAGCTGAGTGTACAAAAAGGATTACTGGCCCCGGGTGAGAGAACGAGAAAGAGAAAACTGAACACTGCGAACAACGAACACTGTTTTATTGATGCTCCGAATGTTGCGCGAGTTGGGCAAAAACGGTTTACGGTGCCCGGGCGCGCCATTACATTGTTTAAGCACCATCGCCATTACGCATACGCGCCCGTGTGTACCGCTCATACATATAAGCTGTTGGGTGACGCAAACTAATAGAATGAAGGTGGGGGTCGATGAATTTTACGGAATCACGGCAGAGAGGCATATAAACGCGAGGCCATAAGCATAAGCGGATGATCGGACGTCCGCGCGGTAGAGGCGCGTAGGTGGTTAACACCCTGGGTGGGCTACCCAGGGGGATGGACTGCGCAGCTCAAGAAGCCTTTTCAGTTGCCTGAGGCTCGGCACGCTCGGTGGTTGCGCGCGCGCTCTCGGTGCGAAGAAGTTTCCGGAGCTCCGGAACATAACACTAAACTTGTGCGCTACCGCAAGCGACGGACCCGACCCGTCGATCCGACATATACGTGGTTCGATTTTCCGATGGTAGCGTGTTAGCTGTGTGCAAATGTATGCGTGTGTGTGTGTGTGTGGGCTTGGAAGGAGTATTTATAGTTACAAAGTATTACTGCACAATTTTGTTGGCCTTTTTTTTAATTATGGTTTTTTGGTTTGCTTGCAGGTTCCCCGATTTCGACATTTTCGTGCGTGAAAACAACGCACCGCGGATCTGCCTTGTGCCCTGGGCGTTGAGACAAGTTGGTGGTGGCGTGGGCGGCGACGAACGGGGAAAGTGAAACCGCGAGAGACTTGTAGCTCCCACCGTAGCTACTTCTGTGTGACGCGTACAAAACCAGAATCGTTCGTGAGTGTATGTGTGTATATATATATATGTGTGTGTGTTAGTGTTCAGCGTATTTGCGTGTATGAAATGGTGTTTGTTACTATATTACAGTTCTGCTATGCGGCGGCCATGCCACAAGTGAGCGGGCGACCCAAATGGCGACCGTGAACTCTAGTGGGCTCATCGCCGTGAGCAAAACAAAACAATTGTGAGCATCGTGAGTGTTTTGGTTCGGTCACCGCAGTGCCAGCCAGCAGTCGCGCGGGTCCTTCTTCGGTCAAGTGCATCAAGTGCAGTAAGCAGGCGAGTGCAGCTTGGGAGATTTGAACGAGCGCTGAGGTCGCGAAACGTCTTCAATCAACCGCACCCTTGGTGGTGTTCATCGACGACGACGACGTCGCAGTGGTGGTGGTGACAAAAGAAACGAGGAAGAACGCGCATCGAACCAGCGGAACAAAATGAAAATACACCACCGTCGGGCACGGGTAACGGGCAGCGCATTAAACAATCACAACCCTCACAACCGTCATCACCGCCAGTATCGCCAGCATCAACATTACTATCAGCACACCCGTCTGCATCAGCAGTATCAACAGCAGCAACGCAATCAACCGCAGTACCGTCGCGGTACCACTACTGTTGACGGCCAGAAAGCCGGGCATTTATCACCAGCACCGTGCAACTGTCGCCACCAACGGGAGCAACATATCGGATTGGCCCAGCAGCCGACCGTCCCCACGGCGACACTTTCAGCTCGCCGTTGGATTCGAAAGTGCTCGAGAGCGGCGTCGCCTTCGTCGCGTGCATCCTTGCGTTGGCCCACTGGCCATTGGCCGCGGATGCAGCAGCGATAATAACGATCGAAAAAACAACCAGACAACAAGAGCGATAGAGCGAGAGCCGGATAGAGAGAGAGAGAGAGAAGCAAGCAGAAGGTGACGATTTTGCGGTGTTTTTATACCGGCCTGGGTAGAGGCGGTCGGCTGCCTCCTTTTGACGCGCCACAACCAACCCGGAGTAGGCGTTGGAACCGGACCCATCCGTTGCGAAACTCGCGTCAAAACCGGAAAATTATTTAGTTTGCATCATCCGGGTGTGTGTTCTGCCGAGCCGAGATCCAAAAAACGCACTGCGCACTACATCTTTCGCGCTTAAGAAAGTTCTCGCCGGAGACTCGGAGGATCCACCGCCAGTTCCGGCGCAACTGCTTACGCCGTACACCGTTACTCAGAAACCGAATCCCCGAAGCGAAGCTACTGTGTGCCTTTTACGGTTCTACGGATCTTCTACGGTGGTGAGTATTTCCATGGTTTCTGTTGCGCCTTCTATGTTGGCTTGCTTTGCTTGTTTCCTTTTACATCGACATAACACGAATTCTGAAGGCTTGTACATTTTTCTCAGGGCAAAAGTCGACCGAAGAGTTACAAGGAGCGTTTGCTGCATGCACGACACTGTTTTCTACTTTCAGTGTATGTTTGAAAGTCGAATAGAAATATGTTGAATACGATTTGAACAAGGGCCGCCGTTCATTTTGAATAAACCATGATGCCGTACGTACCGCCGTACGTTCCCTTCTAGAAGAAACCAGACGGCGATGACCAGCCGGGCCACTGAGTTCGAAAAAAACCTACTAAAAACACAAACTACACAATCAAAACGTCACTCAGGGTATTATACATGGGTTGTCATCTTGCGCAGCTTCATTGTTGTAAAATGCTTGATGCTGCCAGCGCAACACCGCCATGCGGTGTTGTTCGTGATGGTAGTGAAGAAAGTTGCTTATGTTTTTAACGGGATCTTAACGAATATGGAGCAACCATGAACGTGTGGTCATTCTAGCAAGCAAAAGTGCGACAATGCGGGTGGGCAACTGATTTTCAAAAAGAACATTTGTGCCCGATGAACTTTTTGCAAGTATATTATTATTCAGCCTTAACAAGCAATAGCAATAAAACACTTTGAATTCAAAATTGTCATATTAGACCGGAATTGCTACGTGGAAACCTGGATTTCGCATGCAGAATTAATGTTGCGCATTTTTACGTTGGATCTTCATCTTGTTTCTTCCCAACAGGGTACGCTTTCGTGTGCGGCACCAACGATCTTGAAAACCGCAGCATCTCCAACTGACACTGACACTGACTGACACGAGTTTAACGAATTGAACGTAGAAAATAGATCTCGTGTGCGAATCTCGTTAAACGACGTTAAACAGAACGACGGTATTTCAATTTCCGGCTGTGTGCTGAGCCTGAATTTCGTTTCCACGGCGCAAGCTAAACACAAAAGCGATGAACGCAAGTGCTTTGAAGTCGGGTTTAGTACTACTCATTATGCTGTCAACAGTTGTGGATTACACAGGTAAGTGTGGTGCAAAAACTCGTGAAATTACTACGTTTGATTAGGTCATGATTTCAACTGTTCTGGAGCGCTCGAACTGTTCTGGAGGTTTTGGAGTTTTAAACCTGCGATAGTTTTTTGTCCCAACTTGGGGCACCGTTACGCAAAGACGATTCGTTTGATCCTGTGCAATGGACGATGAGCTTAACGACTCATCACGTTGGTTCGGCTTGCCGGTTATGCGTTTTTTTTAAATCTCATAAGAACGGACCGGGCCGTATTTATCTATGCGGGGGTTGTTTGTCGATAAATAATATATTTCACCGCTAAGCGGTCGTGTTTTTTTTAATGTTCAATTTGTCAAGCTCCGAAGAACGGAGCGTCATTAACGGATTTCTCTTTTTTATTTCAGTTGTTTTTTAGCATCTCCTTTCTATCATGCTTTCATTATAGTCAACCATTGGATGCTAGTTAGACCTTTTCTGGGTGTGCTGTTTATTTGTTGTATGTTTTTATTCAAAAGGATGTAGCTCTAGCTATACACCTTTTACAGGAGGACAATGTGTAGGAAAAACTTTTAAAATTAAACCGTGACTGGACAGTTTGTCTGAGTAGTCAGAGTAGTGACAATGAAGCAAGAAGAAAAGCTTAGGTTGTTTTGTATCATGCGGTCACTAATTGATGCTCACTGACGTAAGGTTAATATACGGAGCTTAAGTTGAAGCCAATTTTTAAGCCAAACCCGCGAAACTGAAATATAAAAATTCTAAAACAAACATACAAACAAGATGTAAAAATAAACGCTAAGCCGCTTTCTGTTCGGTGTGGCTCGTATATCTCGTTCTCGGGTACGAAAAAATGGTTTGATCCCTTAGCGAGACAATCACAGGGAAACTCTTCTTTTCCCACGGTTACCACCGAACGTAGTTTTGATTAATTAGGGAACGAACGATTCGGAGCTCGAAAGAAACTCGTTTTCGAGATAACGAGAGAAAGTGTAGATCAGAACAGGATAAACAGAAAAGTTTAATTGGAAGAAATTAATATTTTCGTTTTGACTACTTCGACACTAAATGAGGGCGACACTAATTATGGCACTAATACCAGATCAGCTAGCGAACTAAGTTCAATTGCTATTTACATTTTGATGGTTTCGTAATTCGATTACTTTTAACGTGAAGAATGCTTTAAGCCCGACCTCAGCAAATGCTAAGTACCACAGATGGTAAGGGGAAGATTCTTCACACGGCTTTTTCCTAAATATTGAAATCATGTTCCAATTATAATGTGCTCCACTACTAAGTTATGCATTTCCTGTATCTCTCCCATCACTCCCGCTGCAGACTGCTGTTCTAGCAGATCGATGCCCAAATCGAGGCCCCGGCCTGTATCGCACTTTCGCGGAGTAATAAGTACAACATCGACCACTACCATCTCCACGGTTACCCAGATCCAGCTGGACAGCTCCTCACCGCCCGAGACAACGTCGACGGTGACGGACGCACGTGCTCCGGTTGTTGATGGTGGTGGTGAGCAGCCGGCGGCAAGCTTCGATTTCCCCAACCGTAGTATCAACCCTGCAGATGAGCGCTTGAAAACGATCAACAAGGAGCAGAATCAACAGCAGCAGCACCATGTAAACGGTGCATCACCGTCCCGTAGCATTGGTATCGGCGACAAAGAGCAGCTGATGCGCATGGGTCGCTGTTCGCAACTTTTTGAGGAAAATTATTGCCTAAATGGCGGTCAATGTTACAACTTCACCATTGCCAACTCGACGATGCCGACGTGTGAGTGCGCTGATGGGTTTATGGGTGAACGGTGCGAATCAAAGTACCTGGATGGCACGTACCTGAGCATGCGCAAGCCGAAGATTCAGATCGAAACGGCCGGCGTGTATTACGGGGCATTTCTCACCCTGATGGTAGTGCTCGGTGTGTTCTACTACTTGCACTTTTTCGGCAATCGCCACCGTCATCAGCCGCTGGACAATCGTGCGGCCTTGTTTTGGCGTCTGGTACGAATGTGAGCAGGTAGTGCAGTGCACCCGTAATACCTCCGGTATGATGCCATCCACTACATCATTAAACAACCCACAGTCACAAAAAAACTAAAACTAAGAAAGGATTTGATATAGAACTACAGAAAATGCACATTAACACAAGAAACTACAAACTTTGGCTCGGCCTAGCTTCCAAACGAATTAGATGTTGAACTATAGTAATAGCAAAATCAAACTAGAAAAAACGACCCTCAAACATGCATACAACAACATTGAATCTTACAACAATCTTCAATCAGAATTAGAAATCGAGTTGAACAGGATTTGTGATTGTTCGCCTGGCTAGGTTGTAAACGTCTGATCTAAAAAGATCCTTCTCCTCTGCCACTCGAACGTGCTACAGAAACAGTGGTGCAGTCAATTAGTTTTGCGTTTATTCCGATGTCAGATGTCTAAACTTACGTGCAAAACCACGACTGAAATTGAGAATTATTACAGGAAAGGTTGCCAGATTTTCAAATTGCCTATTGAACCAGCTAATTTGGCGGAAAAAACACCAATAGCTACAAATACAAATACAAACAAATACACGCGAAGACAACTGAATGACGAAGACGATATACTGTATTTCCATCCACGCTGCATTAGCATTAGAAGAAACACCGCAGTAAAAGGTGCTGTTTATCCGTACGCACGACTGCCGTACGATTCTAGTGATAAGTTTAGATAAGACACTACGAGCGTAGTGATTAGTAAGGATAAATAGGATTTTCCGTAACTAATATATAACTCTTAACTAGAAAATAGCAGAAGGATACTCGGTGGCTGTGTGTGTGTGTATTGGTGTAGTTGTGAAGATAGAGTTTTCGATGAAAGGGCAAGAAAAACCTATCACAGTAGATTTCTTGTGTGTAAAACATCAACAGGAATAAAACACGGTAGAGATGCAGAAGGCGTAAGGGGATGGTCGATGTGACTGTTGGTATACTGCCATCAAACACACTTCAAGCATCATCACAGCAGAGTAAAAGCCAACACGCACGTAAGCCAAAAGCTAGAGTTATACCCTTCATTTTCTCTTCCCTTCGTTGTACAGAACAATTGAAATTTTGCATAACTATCGGTAGGCAGATAGCGAGAAGTGAACTGAAGTAAAACAATGTATGCAAAAAAACAGTAATGTGTGGAACCATCCTGTCATGGGACGATACTTCCCCTTTGATTTTTCGATTATCCAACAGGTCTAAGGAGAGCTTATGGTGCTTTATGGTCTAGCTAAATGTACGTTGCACTAGAGACCAAACCATACATGCATGATTATACAATACACTAAATGAACGCTAAAATAAACGCGAAAGGGACAAAATGAGTAGCACCGCAAAAATACATAATATCCAAGCAAAATTAATTGATGCGAATGTTAATGTGCATGACTGGCATTATAAAAACTAAAACGGTAGAAATCCTTCAAATAATAGTATATCATATTGGTAGATTCCCACCGACGTGTGGTTTGCTGAACCTCCTTTGTGTAACTATCGGCCTTTTTCTAATTTGTTCTTGGTTTTCAGTAGAACAAACATTGTTCAACAATTTTTTATTCTGACCTACTATCAGTTAGTTTATGCACCAACGTAGTCGATACTTGTCGCGAATCATAGTCCCGAATTTGATTCATCATTTTCTTTTTTGTTTGGTTGTTCAAAGTCAGATACAAGTATAATTGAGAGAAATGTTTTTTTTTATCTGAAAGGTAGCGCGTTGCTTTATCAACTGCTATCGATCAAAAAGTCATGATTAAAACAACAAAATGAGCTTATCTGTGAGTTGAGCTTGATCCTATCTGTGAAAACCTATATAAAGGGGAGTAATGAAATTCGATTACCTAGCGTGACATTATAAACGAACATTCCACTGATTCGAAAAACCGAACATTCAACTTTGTTTCGGTACACCATTGTTGGAATTGATCGAAAGATTTTACCATTTCACATTTACCCACACGCATTCACATTCGATCGTTCATTCTACAGCATAGTGTTTCTCGAAAATAGTTGATGTAAATGGTAGAATAGTCATTACGCATTGTATTGTTATGTTTCCCTTTATTCTGTGGTACGTTTTAGTACTTCTATGTGTTCTCTTCTTCATGTTCTCGATCGACCAATAGGGGATCTTTTATAACTATGGTTTAAAACTTTTAGCTACCAGCTGCGGTACGTGTCCGACTAAAACTTAGTGTCTTGTTTTGTCAAAATTGCATAAAAAACGGTCAAAGGTTCCTTCATTAGAAAGCTGTCTGGTTGACAACAGAAGCCGGTTATGTTTGATAATGCACCATAGAAACAGTTTTCTCTCTACACAATCTCTTTTCGATGCTTAATGTTTATAGGGAATAGCCTTTTCCTTCCCGATGAGATGATACGAGAAAGAATAATGGAAAAGTATTGAGTAGGACCACGAAGAAAACAGTATTATTGAGTATAATGTAATGACAGTTATGAATGATGCAAGTTACATCCTTTTACCAAAATGGTAACAAAGCAAAACATGTGTCACGCTGCATATGAACGAGTTACGTTATAAGTAGAAAACGAGACGCGTTAATATCTTCAGAGTAGAGAGCGAAGCTTTTCCGCAACATACTTAAACAAAATTTAACGCCTCGATAATTGCAGAATATTTGAACTATCATCACATTATTTGTACTTATTCTTCGATAAACTTTTATTCTCCATCATCATCTAGTTTTAACTATTTATCGGATGATTTTTTAATAGCTTTTAGATATTTTTTTTTTCATTCTTTTAAAATCATTTGTAAGGAAAGCGGCGAATCGTTCGATGCTTTAACAAACAAGAAATACTTCTCCAAACATATACATTCTATTTAGAATTATAATAACTAATTTCGCTGAGAACGACGTATAGAACGTCAGCGAACTGCCTTATGATAGTGTCCTTAGGTAGATGAAAAGAAAGGCTGAAAACAAAATATCGTCTTGCAAAGACCTTGAAACCACAATAAAATCATTTGATAGATTCTGCATACACATAAATGCAAGTAATTTCCCCCATATATGTGTAGATATTTTGTAAAGTTTACGTAAAAAATACGGAAAATTAGTAAAAGAATCAATAAAAAAAAGGGCGAACAAATTTGCGCCATTGGACAAAAACGAAAAATAACGATGAACGATCATTTTATGATGGTAGCAAGTATAGTTGCTGATGTACCATTCCATTCCCAAACTAATTCAAAAACCAATATCTTTATAAAAGCCTACTTCTCAACTATGTAATTAGCGATTGTACGCTTAATACACAAGCACATACACAAGCGCATTATCAACATTTGGTTCCTATCGAATTTAAGTTAAAAAAATGTATGCATATATTAACACATTCTGCGCCAGTTGTTGTACCGGCTGTTGTACCAGTACCAGTTGATCAATGTTGAATTGTTTAATGTGCTTTTGTTTGCACAGAAGAAATAAAGCGCAGTATCAAGCATCACATATTTACTATAATCGCTGTAGGAATATTGTTGATTACTTCATAGAGGAAGAAAACTAACACGCATACGGGTAAGTGCAGCATACTAGAAGAAAAAAATGATAAAATGTGACCACAATAGTGACAATATAAGTCTTTTCCCTCACACAACCATTCAATGTCTCTGATTTTATATTATGTTTTGTTGGTGCATAATTTTGTGTGTATTGCTTTCAATCCATTCGCTTGGAGTTTCGTATAAATTTAGTGAGAATAGCATTTTTGGATTCTTTTGACAGTGTTACACAATAACGAATACATTACTATTGAAGTAATTGTCTCAAGCCTATTGAAGTCCGCTTGGTTTCAAAAATAGAAGATGCATAAAGCGTTGTTTATGTACTATGTACTTGAGTATTGAGAAGAAGAGTTAATCATTATTCCACAAGAATGTGTAGGCCACCGATAGCGAGATCGACAATCCCCTTCCAATTAATAACCTTTCGACAATAACTTCTTTGAAAATGTTGTCGATCAAATTGATGCTGCATCAAGTAGTTTGAGAAGTTATTAGATGTTCCAGGATTATATAGGCAAAACAATAAAAACGAAACCACTTCAGCAAAGGGGAAAATGCGTGGATAACTCGAATAAAACCGTAATGTTACATAGATAGCGATTACAATTTTGTCATTGATTTTTTTTCGACATCAACGCAAGACACAAATCAACACACGCCTAACTGGTTGAATATTATACGCCGATACGAATAGATACGTGCAGCAACAGAAGCAGTAGGAGGTAATAGAAGTAAGTAATCTAAAGAAAGTAAGGTTTTAATCGATGAAAGCCGAAAGCTTATAACTATCATTTTCAACTACTGCGAGTTGCGTCAATGCACATAAATACTGTAGGAGAATTCAAAACTACCTATTTAAATCACGGTTGTAGCTCAAGTCAACGAGCGAACATTATGGAGAGAAACTATTTACGGAAACTAAAAAAAAACACGATCAGAAAGTAAAAAACGAGTATTTTTTAAATTTATTATCATCGTCTGAAAACAGTCGTATTACAAGCACCAACTTCAAAGTTTGGCACACAGTTTATGGTAAAACTATAAATGCACACTTATCTTAAACATGTCTCAGCTGTGTTTGATTGCTTCGAGGTTCGCTCGAAGGGCGCATGTTCATAAATTCGTCTTTTTAATATTTCTTCCACACATCTTTTATAAATTAATCCTGAGGATTTTTGCTCTTTTGTTGTTGGTTGGTTAGTACTTGTTCGTACGATCAAGTAAACAAGAGACTAGATTGGAGAGGAACAATGTGAAGTGTGCATAAATTAAAACTACGTTTAGAAAATCAAGAAAACAAAATTATTGATAGTTATCAAGTGGTAAACAAACACCTGCCCTAAAATGTATCTTCTCTGCTTTTGATTTCTTCAGCGTTCACTCGAAGAACGCTAGACACAAATTCATCATTGCTGCAGATATTACTAATTTTATGTTTACTGTACTATCAAGTACGTTCACTGTCGTCTCGAAGTGAACTTTTTCGTCTCACAACCTGATATAACTAAAGCAACGATGAGAAGTTGGAACCAGTGAGGTTACTAACTAACTAGATAACCTTTTAGTTGCTGTTTAGCTTTATGTCCCTACATGACATAATCATCGTTGCAGCTAGTGAGCTAGTCTTCATCTTCTTCTTCATCTTCCGATTCGGGCAAAATATGGACCGGCAGAGACGCAACTGATTCGTGACTGTCTGAGCTGTGCGTCACTTCAATTTGAACGTTGGTTTGGTTTCCGTTGTACAGCTTGCTAGTGTGCAGCAGAAACACCTCTACTCCGTGCATGTTCGGTGCAAGCTTGTTTAGCACCAACTGCAGAATAACGTCGTCCTTGGAATCAAATCCGAGAAAGAGCAGAAACTCGAGCATTGCGGAACGGTAGTGGTAGGTGCTTTTTGGATTGTGTACGGCATCAAGCTGGTAGTATTTTCGCACAAGCGCCTGTACTCGGAGCAGAGTAGCAGCTTTAATGTCCATTGCAGCGGTTTGCTGCATAACGTCACTGTCATCGTTCTGTGGTAAGTAGCGAGCATACGTGAAGTATTTGCGGACTGTTGCACCTAATGCCAGGCAGAGACCATGGCGAAAGTTATCATCAGATTTTTTAGTGAATAGAGTGATGATGAGATGTTCCCAGATCGCCGGTAGCACAGTGTGATCGTGAACATTCGCGAAACTTTCTGCAGCCAATTGCCGCACTAAGCTGTGTTGGTGACACAGTAGCTGCCAAATAGCCAAGCGAATCTTGTAAACCGTCTGCTGCTGCACAGGTATCCCGTACGCTCGGTATTCGAGTTTTGATAACAGAACCAAGACAGGTATGATGTGTGATGTCCATTCCTGGTTCTCTTGAAGTACACGTATCATGAATGGCATGCTATGGTGTAATTTGACGCACAGCTCGTCAAGCGAGACGTACTTTGGAAACCAGGCGCATTGCTGATCGAAACACTGTTGCCGATGACCGGTCAGTTTAGTAACGAGCAGTGTGAATAGACCATTGGCCGCATTTCGCACAACCCACTGGTTAGAGCGAATACTCACTAGCGCAACAATCAGTAGTTCATTGGCGTACTCGAGTATCGTTTCGTTCAGTGACGCATCCTGAACGAGCAACTTCAACTGGTGCAGCTGTAACACACTGAGCTGAGAGACAGGCTCGTTACCCAAACTTGCATAATAGGCAGCGGCTAGCTCGCGCAGCTTCACATGTTCCTCGAGGTACATTCGCAAGAATGAACCATAGACATTACCATCGGTATCATTGCGTACAAAGTTCCACACGAGCCACAGGTAGCCTCGATGGCGACGAAACTCGTATTGCTCCGTGCGGGCGTGCATTTCAAGGCATGTCCAATACTTTCGCTCGAACAGCTGCACGATCGCGTTCGGGTGAAAATGACGATTGTGGTGACTACGATCTTCACCAATGTTGGATGGTAATTGGTTCGTGGCCATCTCTTTACTTTTCAACTGAGTGACATGGCGCACCAAAAGTCCTAGTGAGCTGCCGATGTTCTCGATAGCGGCTCGATGGCAACAGTTAAGCATGCTGTTGATTAGTACGTCCAAGCAGCGGGTGATCGTTTCTAGTGCGTTTTGCCGTTCTTGGTAGTGATCGACGAGCCAAATGGCGAAGTTTTTGATAAACGAAGCCGCTGACTGTGAAGCAAAGAGTAGAAGGAAAAACACAAATCAACAAACTTTGATAATTATGGGTAAAAATGAATAAATTTTGATCGAGTTGTAATGTGTGGGAGTAATATGGAGGAACAATGAACGAACCGTTACACCAGCGAACTGTATGCACTATCCGACGAGCTTATTATCGCGCAGCGCATACGTTTCAGGCTGGTCTTTCCATGAGAATGACAGATGTCGAACCAGCCTGAACAAAATCTTGTGAGACCGTCCAGAAGGACACAGTATCCGGCACGGATCAAGCAATACTCACGCGTAAGGATTTCCACAATGCTACTTGCAGTGCGCGTTTCGCCTTAACCGCTGCAACAGAGTCACCGGCGTCATCGACTCTTCCGCCTTCGGGGATTACCACCACCCACTTCGCGGACCTTTCCAGTAGCATCTGCAAGCTGCGATCCATAATGTCAAAGTTTGTTCCATCCACAGTGGGCTCTTCTTCCGCTCCCATTTCTGCTCCCGCTCCCGCTCCGGCTTCCGCTCCGGCTTCCGCTCCGACTTCCGCTCCGGCTTCCGCTCCGACTTCCGCTCCGGCTTCCGCTCCGGCTTCCGCTAAGGCTTCGGCTCCCACTTCCGCTTCGACGTCCGCTTCGGCAATCTGTTGTTTTGCCAAATTAAGCTTCTCCACTGCCAGATTGACTACATTCACAACCAGATGTAATAAGCGTTCGAATCCCTCGATCCGTTGCAGTAGCGGTCGTGCTTGTTCAAAACCGAAAAACGTTTCATTCGCTCGGTCCACCACACGATACAGCTGTCTTTCCGGGGTTTTCGCTGCATCCGCGACAGCAGCACCATAGAAATCGTTTTCATGGCTGTAAAAAGCAATCGTCAGATCGTATTCGATAGTCTCCAAATCCTCAGAAAGTGATGTCAGCCATGACTGAACAACATCCGTGCTGTTTTTGTTGCCAGAGTAGAGTTCTGCCAGCCTGCCAAGTAACTCCTTTTCGAAATGGTACGCTGTCGATTTGTTGTACAGAAGCTTGGCCGTTGCCCGTTGAATGTCCTCGAATTCGCTACGCAGTAAATAATCCAGTGAGTAGATGACGACTCGGTGTGATGAGCCCAAACTGTCGAGCGTTAATGGTTCGGGCAACAGTGGAGCAATCCACCCAATGTTCTGGTTTGGACGACTCACCATTTGGTAAGGGCTGGTCGGACGGAACTCAAAGAACATCTCCACAAATGCAGAATACATTTGGAGCGCTGTAAGAGTAGGATGGTAGAAGTACAGCTTGGACGAACTTGTCAACAAATAATTATTGTACATTTCAAACGACATGAAACGTGCCAGGATAAGTTGTGTTTCTCGGCCAACCGTCGATGTCACTTCTATTGTGGCCGGAACTTGATGCAGCAACTGTCGGCACTCCTTGACAACGGTGGTGCACAGGTTGCTATCGGTTGATGAGTTGATCACTTCCAGTGCAAACTGTATCAGTTTCGTCATTGCGATGGGCAGCCACACAGCGCATTCATTGTCATCTGCGTCGATCACTTGCTGTGGCTTTCGCCACCCAATACGAATATGATGGGCGAGCGTTTCAAACATAAGGCTGTAAGACAAAGGCGATGGTTTGGCCTGCTCGGTCAATTGGCACAGAAGAACGAGTAGGCCGTGGAGGTTCGAGTGCGTTTCAAACTGTCGCCGGAACACTTTGGCTACAAGGTATAGCTTCTCGTATGCAGTGTCAGATTGCAGAAAATCGGGCAAACTGTTCATTGCTTCGTCGGTGTCATCGCTATTCAGTACGAGACGATCTAGTTCCAACTGCCGATAGATTTTCGCCAAATCCGTTGGTGAGAGGCAGCTGCACCAATGTTTGACCATGTTGCGGCATAAGTTTATATTTGCAGTGCGTAGCAACTCAACGATCACATTATAAACGAAGGGTCGGTTTTCGCGAAGCAGTGTACGGACGAGCGTCTGTCCTCCGCGCATTAGATGCTTGTAGTTGAGAGACAATTTAAGCACGTCGGCAAGTTCCGTCATTGCGACGCTGAGCTGTGGCAGTAGAGTCTCCAGCGAGTATTGGTCTAGCAGCAGTACCAGTAGGTGAAACTTGTTACGGTTCAACCAAGACCAGCGAGCCACCACCGGCAGAACATTGGACCAGACGAAAGCCCTCACCTTCAACAGATGTTTCAGCAATGTGAACATGTGTTCGCGTGTTGCATAGTACGGAGATTCGAGATTCGCTAACACTGCGTACCAAACCTGGCCGGGGGAGTGATGACAATTTGCCACGGAAGAGTTCAGGCGCTCGAAGCTGAGCATATTTTCTACAACCGTGTTGAACCAGCGCGTGTAACCGGCACTAGCAACCAACAGCTCCCGATTGAGTTCCGGTAGCCGACGAAGTAGCTTCGAGTTTTCCTCGAAAAAAGAAATGAAATGGGATCCTAACATACCCCAGATGATAATGCTTCTCTCGGCGGCAGTTTTGCCGTCAAAAGCTGCTGCGTCATCAAACGGGACCATTGCATGGCGTAGGTTGTTGTAGTAGCACAAACGAAAGTACGACTTGCAAATAATCTTCTGCGTCGAGTACGGTATTCGCTCATCCGCGAGAAGACTGGCGAGTAGTTCGATCAGCTTTTGATTGCTGCTGCTGGGAAGATTGTCTGCGCTGTTTTTTCCATACCGTAGCAGCTGTGCTCCTACCTTTTGCACGCCTATACTGGCCGCCGCGGCAGGTACCGGTTTCCGGCAACGATGCGAAATGAAAATATTCTACAAAGCGAAATGAAAATTCCCATGTGATATAAAATTTATTATGAAATCGTCACTTTTCTCAAATCCCGAATGTCCGTCAACGTTCGTTTCCACGGTTTTGACCGGCTGGGGTTTCGGCCGACCGCTCGATTATGCGTACCTGACAAACGTATATTACTGTGGCGAGCGATCTTGGTGGGTTCAGCTGTTCCATCCACTGCGCGCACTGCATTTCGAACGATTGCTCTACTTCACCTTGCACAAAGTGCGGCGCCATCTTGCAGAGTTTTTAACTATTTTCGATAGTAACAATTTTCTTCAGTGCAAGCAAGCAGCGCGTTTCGCGTCCCTTCACTTTCGAAGCCCGCCTTGCAAGAATTGACATTTGCGGCAACGACGTATCCGGAAAGGGTTGTATCGAACCCTTTGCCCAAACGTAAATATAAATACAAGCAAACGTCAAAAAACGCAACTTTGAGATTAATGCGTTTCTTTGCCCTTCGGTTATTTCTTGCGTTTCACACCTAAGGAAAAATCCGTCCTGCCCAACCGCCACGAGTAGCGGTTCTTATTTAAATAATAAGAAATGGAATCCGAAATGGCATTAAATTAAATTAATTTTAAAATTGTAGAAAGCCCAAGCGTTTTTTTTCACGACAACATTTGTATAAAAGCTCTCCAGCATATTTTTGTAAAGCTTCTCAGAAGCTTTTCCGATTAGCATAAAGCATAACTGAAAAATTTCAGCAGTATCGGCTTCTTCCTTTGAACCACCTTTCGTCATATGATGTCTCGATGTGTCAAGATGAGATAACCCTTTCCATAGTTGAGTTTATTATTTCATTATGTTTTTTTTTAATATTTTCAATTGAGCAACTTTATGGTAAAAGTAGTGCTAATGATATTTAAAATAAAATTGGTTTGGATTTCGTAACTGCATTAATGCTACTCGTTTGACAATGACGTTTATCTGGGTGGCGATGCTGCGTGCTGAGAGCGTACGCATACAAAGAGAGTATTGAACAGGCAACGAAGCCAGTTGCTGTGGCACACACACTACTATCTTTAAGTGCGCACTAGAGGTAATATTGATATTGACTAACGATATAATTGTTTTAGGCCGAGAGAGCTCTAAATAGGGTTAAAAAGATACTTTAACAAAAACAGTTCACTAACGTTCTACTTGACGTGCAGTCTTTTTGCACAGCCATGCGCATTGAAGCTGTATTTTTCTTTCGTCAAAACACAATTTTACCGCTCACGCTAAAGATCATGAATGGTGTAGTGAGGTTTCACCAAACAAACAGTCGTAGCGACCAGCTGGACTCAATGTTAAACCTGGGCCACACACAGTCAGTCCAAATTTGCTGTGGCAGTCGTGTGCTGCGTAGCATGATGCGTTCGCATCAGATAAGAACTCCGTGTAGCGATGGGTAGTGAAAAATTAGCACGAATGGTACGAATAATAACTTTACAGACAATTTGTGCTATAACAGAAATCTATTCCAGCTTTAAAAGTGATTATTAGAGCAGATCTGAACGTTTCCAACTGGCTTCATACTACACTATCAGGGACACATCTGGTAGAAACAATCCTTTATTTATTCAAGCTAGTTATGCTGGTTTTTCACTTTTGAAAATGGAATTGATGCCTGTCTTAGTGTGGATTGTTTGTAGCAGGAACGAATAAGAAGTAAACATAAAGGGATCCTTTTCCACAGCCTAGGTCCCGAGGTGCGAGAGATGGCCCGATCCGCGGCATCCTTCTTAGTGAGTTTCATGCTGTGGCGGGGTCAAAGATTAGCTGTCAGGTACCAGATAACCTAATCTCGAAAGAAGTGTTCGACTCAATTCGAACCTTCATTATCCCAAAGCCACAGCTGCAACGATGTATCCTTACGATGTAAGTAATGTTGCCCATATTATGTGTAGGTTTTGTGTTCGGAATGTGTATTAGACGAGTGATAGTATTCTCGAAATGTTCGTGCATCAGGAACTTCAGTTCGGCCGCATAATATACGCCCAAAGTTAGGTACGGTGAGAACACAAGGAGCAAAACTTGGCTTTTTTTGCACTACAAATTGCAGCAAATGAGGTGCTCGGTCTAGCACCCAACCGTTTCCAATACTTTTTCGGCAAACTAATAGCGCATTAGCAAACCTTAGTCTCTAACTGTAAGCATTTTATCTGTAGGCGTTTAGTCTTGTCAAGCAACCTACTGGTATAGTTTTATATCCCCAGCACGAGCGTTTATGAACCGTAACAAGTACTTTATAACAACTATGAAGCATTAAAAGTCTTCGATGAGTAATCATTACAATTCGTATCCAAGTTTACGGCATTAATATCTTTCTGATAGCTTATGGTTAGCGCAATATTCCTAATCCTTCGATGCGGCTGGTATACGTTTACGTGATACGAAAAACCAGCTTTCTACACGTTTTCAGTTAAGTTGACAAAAATAGTTTCAATAGCTACACGCTTTCAGCTAAGCTAACAAACAATCAAACTATTATGTTTGAATTCCATTTTTGATACTGGAGAGAAAGTGAACAGAGCTACAAATTTCTTTCGGCTGCATGCCGTCTATACAAAAACTGCCATTGAAATAAATTTTATGTTTTTAGTGGATCATTATTGGTTTATTTTATTTATTTATTAATACTATAGAACGGACAGAACAAACTTTAAGTGTTGCACTCCAGTCGAAGAACTGTCACATTAGCAGATAGTTTGTTCCAAAAAAACACTTTTGGTATTACATCCGTCATATCTATATTGACACTAATACTGTTTAAGCTGTATTTTATCGTATCGTATCGTATAGTGTCGTAATTCTGATATATTTGAAACCAGTTATTATTTCAGAGAATCTTTAATCGTGATCAACATGTGAAAAATGTTCTTAAATATGCACTTCAAACAAAATCCGGTACACCCTTACAGAAAAATTGGAGATAAACGGTTTAATCAGTCAACTTTCTTAAAAAATTTCTTGTATCCCATATATTATATATGTAACACCAACTTATGATGATGTATGATGGAATTATTGTTCTTTTCTTGCAGCAATATACTGGGCCACAAGGTGATAGGATATCCCGTGCTAATTAATCATGTACGCTACCAACGGAATGCTTTCTATTTTAATCTGTGTTTTGTGTGTGATTCATTGTCACGAACCGTGCAGTACGAGGCAGTGGTGAAGAAACTCTCAGAATATTTGCTAATGATGGAGGAGGAGACGTCTTTCCTTTCATGTTCCGAGAAGAACGGCAACATTCACAATCTCCTGACATGTATACTGCGCGATCTAAACGAATGCCAAGTGGCCACAATCGTAGAAGGCAGCACGACGATCTATTTGAAAATCGGACGCCTCAAACCGGATCCTCCACCTGTCCAGGATCACCAGGTACCTCTCCTGTGCCGCGGGTTCGAGGATACGGATTTGGACGCATGGGACCTGACTACACAGCAAGTGCTACCATTTGTCAATGGCATGAATCATGTGGCGCGGATTGCTGCTGAAGCGGACGTCGAAAATCAGCTTGTGAAGTCCTGCATCCAGAATCTGGTCTACTACGGAGTGGTACAGCTGTTGCCACTTCTAAAGTACAGCAACGTGTACATGTGCACGCGAGCGTTGCAGAAACTGACGCGTAACCGTACCTTTGCGGACGAGTGTCGCCGTTATGTGCAGCTGCACACAGCCAAGGATTCGGTGCGGTTACCGAGCCTATTTAATATCCTACAACTGTACTCGCAAATGACACACGGCGTAACGCTTCGCTCGCTCTGTCAGCGGCTCTGTCCACGCGACAACAACATCGACGAGCGGAAGTTGGTATCATTCGGGCTGCAATACTGTCTCATCCGCTGTATTAACAAGTATCCCATTTTCACCGGTTCAGTACCAACGCCAAAACATAAGCTCTACACAGGACTGAACAGCTTTGATGAGATCTGTTGCAAAACCGGCCTAGCGCCTAGTCGTATTGAGCAGGAAATAGATATGGATTCGAATGTAACCGTTATTTGGAAGTGAGTGCATGCACGAATACAGGCTGCTAGTACTGGTTCAAAATTAATTTTATGCACGATGTCAGAAACATAATTCACACGCGCATCGAGATTATCTTAACTACTACGAGATTATGGTACATGATGCTCGGATTCGGTAGATTATTTTAAAAACTTTTTTGCATGTTTTGCTGTTCTTCTTTTAATTTTTCGTTAATTCAATGTTTGCTTAGTAGGTCACGAACTTGTTGTTTAATTTATTGCCTGATCGTGCGTTTTGTCGACGGAGTTTTAACCAGTTTTTCGTAATCGAATCGCGTCCGCAAGGTGCTAGTTTGATGTCTATTATTGTGAAGGATTTACACAAACCTCAGATGGCCCCCGTTTTATTCATAGCTTTATATGCCTGTTTGTAAACAGTCTGCTCAGTCACTAGCTACTACTGGTGACCACCTGTTGTGTCACAGAATTCTTCAGGCCACTAGAAGCTGGCAAAAGATATTCGTATCGAAAGCATGTTAGATTTGTAGCATTTTAACGTATCATCGCAGTCTATGTCTCACAAATAAAGTGTATGATACTATGAATCAAATTTCTAATAAAAAAAACTGTAACGGTTCCTTTTGGCTTTTATCCGAAAATTGTTGCAAAAACATAAAGTATACACTTCGTAAACATACTAAAACTTTACACTTGTACACACTCACTTGCACCAGAAATTCTATAATTGCAGACAATTATGCATTAAAACATTTTATTGTCATTCAGATTACAAAGCTCCTATTGATTATACTTGAGCGCGTGTATTACACATAAAATGTTGAATTCAATCAAAACACATGCAAAGGAAAAGGAAACCGTTTCAAAAAAAACCGTTTCAGATTCGGGAACGTTCCGGCAAAGTGAGAAGTGAGAAAAGAGAACTCTCGCTATGGTCAGTTTCGGTTAAGCAAGGTAAGGTTCAAAAGTCAGGTTTGCATTTTCATTTTCAGGGAAGAGTTGTGAGTTGTTTGTCAATTCAATTTCAAACATTCAATCGTGCGGTTGGGATGCGTTTCGTTCGGTCTCCTGTTGCGTGTGTATTTTCGACGACGTAAAGTACAGTCAAAGGTATGATTGGTTTTCACTATCAAGAACGGATTCAGTACTTTCGGTTCGGTGTGTTCGGGCTAGTTATAGAATTTAGAATTCGCAGCCGACACTGGATTCGTTAACACCCGTTCAAAGGAGGCCGCAAATGCACAGACAAGAGCTCATTTGTTATGCATGAATAGGCGCAAATCGAGTGCGCAGTTTTTGATCTGAAGTGAGTGTAAGCATCCGAGCGATCACCCGTGTGAATTGTGTATTTTTTTAAATTTAAAATCTGGAAGTTTCGACCCTCGAGGGCTGCATGGTGTGCACAATCGAATAGTAGCACATCCGTCCGTAGTGTACTTCCGCGACAAAGGCAAGGCTCTTCGGTACACGCGATCCTAAACGTGGCGATCGTCCTTCGAACCAATACGATTGTAGAGGCTCGCAAACTGCTCCTGGTGTACATATGAGTGATCATAGAAAGGACGAAGCTGTACTAAACGAACGATCCTTGGAATATGAAGACTTCAGTGAATCAATTTTAACTATTGAATGTGTTGGAAAATAGTGTTCGAAATGGTCGTTGCTGTTGATTTCATTTGTTCGCATTTTCTGAGTTCGCGTTTTCATTGTGAGCGTATTGATTTTGTTTGAAAGCAAATTGCACCTTTCAACAATCATCACATCCACTGGTTCACGGTTAGTTGGTTGCTTTGGTGGTCGGAAGGAAAAAAATGCAGCCCGGCCCGCTGCAAACCCGATGAAACTAACCCTTCGACCGTGTTGTGGTGTTGACCGAACCGAACCCAGAAGAAACTTATAGCACAGCGGAAACGAGATTCCAGTCACAGAACGCCTATCAAACTTTCGAACTATCCGTCGAGCAAGTCCCAAGACCCTTCAATCAACGGTTGGCGGTGTCCCCTCCCCCCTCGTTTTGGGTGGGATACGAAGTGATCGCGGGTGAAACGAGAGGGTGAGTATACGATCTTCGAACATGTACGCGTATGTTGAGCTTGGTAATAATTGATCGACTGTATTCGGTGCAGCCTAGGACCTTGCTGGACTTAGGACTAAATAGCCACCGTCCCCATCCAGGTGCCTATCTCCGGTGTCAATGGCAGGTCCCTGAGATGGCCCAAGACCAGAGTATCGACCGGATTAGAGGGCTTTCTACAGGCCGATCGCTCGCGAATACGCGGATGAGCGGGAGCGGTCTTAGAAACGCCGGAGATTGGTTATTGGATTGACATCGATCCCGTGGCGCGGTGCACGTACACCAATCCGGAGTGGGTGGTCCCTTTTTTTTGGGCTGAATCAAGTCATTTTGCTGGTACCCAAGGTTCGAGAAGGTTACGATAGTCTGGATTCGTTTCCGGTGGAAGCGCTTCGGCACGTTCTCAGTGTGGTGCCTTTATGTCGGCTCTAATTCTGCGAATTCTCCGTGTGTGTGTATGCTCACCTGAAATTGATCACGAAGGTTCCCGCCCGCTGCTGCTCCTGCGCTTTGTCTACAGAGTTTCCGGTATCCTATGTGTTTTTGCAATTGTTTTTGGCGAAAGACGGAAACAGGAAAGTGATTTGTGCTGATCGTCGTCGCATGATAAGAGCGCCTAATGAGAATGGAATGGCCAATGTGGATGGTGGGGGTGGGGGTGGGTGCAGGTGCCGCATAATATACTACTAAAGTGCATACGTGAATGCAGTGGTCTCGAAATACGCCAGGTCAACGCCAGGAAGCCCCAGGGTTGCGAGAAATTCCGGCCCAACCACCGGCGGTGTGTTGGTGAACCGTGGCACTATGGGGAAAAGGCGGTCATGGCTTCAAAGTTTAGCGATTTTCCCTTTAAGGTGACAAGTTTACTATGACCAGCCTTCTGGGTTGTGTACATTCCGAGGGTTAGTGATTGGATAGCTGTCAGAAAGCTACTAATGCCGTATACCTGGACATATAATGGAGTTTAAATGCTTCATAGTTGTTACAAAAGTACCTGCTACGGTTCATAAAGGCTCATGCTGGAGATATAACGTTACAGACCTCCTAAGCTCGATTGACTATGTATTTAAATCAAGTAGATGATGATTTAAATCAAGTAGTCGATGAAGAAATAAAATGTTCGTCGGTTCTTCCTAAACCCATTACAGCTATGTCCGCCTGTCCCATACGAATTCCCCATAGTGCGCCGCCGCCGCCGCTCCAATAATGCCGGATCCAGCGAAGTGGACGAAGGCCGGTGGGGAGGTTGCTCTCGTTTGGGCTGGAAGGGCCCCAAGGAATGCGCCATGCTATACCACGCCACGCGCCACGCCGTAGATCAACGCCAATTGACTGCAATTCGCCGATTCCTTCCGATCGTCGTCTTGAGGGTCGTTACCGTGATTACCGCATCTCTGTCTTTTTCTCTCTCTCTCTCTCTCTGATGAGCGATTGTGGTTCTCGTTGAGTTCTGTCTTTATTCTTATTTTCTTTTATTTTTATTTTGTTGCGAAAACACTGCACCTTACCTTCCAAGGTTTTTTCTTATTGTTTCGGAGCGTCACACTCTCGTCAAAAACCGTTCACAACTTTGACCGTTTTTCTACGAATTCAATCGTTCAAGAGCTTGGCAAAAAAAGGTCTGAACACGCGTACGATTGATGTGACAAAATGCGCTCAGCCAATTTTGGCAAGGCTTTGGAACGAAAACACAAATCCTTGTGCAGTGCTTACCGTGTGTGTGCTGTGAGTTCGGAGCGATTTCGACGGGTGTCTAGCTCGATCGAACACACGTTTGGCCGTTGCTAAAATATTGGTGCCCTAATAAAGGACGTACCTGGTGGGGACATTATCTCATGCATGAAAACCGTCGTCGTGGGATCGTCTCGGAAGGTAACTAGATGCACTTTAGTCTAGCTTTATCATCGAGCAAACCGAAGATGCTCAAACTTCTCACCTATGGCAACAAATGACCGTACCAGACTTCTAAATTAAATGAATATGTCTCCTAATCTTCATACTTGGTCTGATCAAAACTTTTGGCGACATTTTAAATTTCCGCGGGCTACGAATATCCGATTTTCGATATTCGTTGGGGCCTTAGGTTGCTACACATGTCAGTGACTTATGGCGAAAAGTTCGGTCATTTTGAGTAATCAATCAATTTTTGACAGCTGTTTTGCCTGTGACAAGATTTGGCTCAAAACTAATTGACCAGGAGGTGGTAATTTATGTTTTTAAAACAGCAAAGGGTCACAGGAAGCCAGATCTGGGGAATATACAACGGTATCGGTAGGCATCATTTGTGGGCGAAAATTTCGCGCAGAAACCAAGATGTGTTAGCAGGAGCGCGACAACCAATTTTGGTTTTTCCACAAATCCGGGTGGGTTTGTGACGAATTGCTTGGGGGCAAATTGTGCATTACTTGCAGGTAATATTCGTTATTGACCGTACGATAGTTTCACCATAAATTTTTCACCATAAGTCACTGACAACCTACACACAACCTAACGCTACAAAAAAATATATCTAAAATCAGAAATTCAAATGTCGCGAAAACGTTTGATCAGACCACGTGTTATTCAAATGTTCAGTAGCTAAACTCTTCTAGTCACCGTTTATTCGCAGTAACCTGGCGTGTACAAATATGTCCCATAGGTTCTCTTTTCTTCTCGATTTTTCCGTTCTACCTGCCTGCTGTTACCTGTTGGCCAGTTTGGGTTCGTTCAGCCACTTTTTAAAAGCCACGCGTACCAGCAACACGGCACGGCAGGTGGCGGGGACCGACTCCGACAGAGAGAGATCTGGTAGCGCGTTTTGTTTGTTTGTAACCACGAGGAGCCAGCTCTCTTACGCTTTTACAATTAAAAGTGCCCTGCTGGTGGTAGACAAAAACTAAAATACCACTTTCCACTGGCGCGACGGAGGGAAGGGGGGGGGGGGGGGCGGATCCGGATGAGTTCCGGATGAGTTCCCCAACCCTCGCACACGAAATGAAATGGGTTAAATTTTTCATCTCTCCGCGCACGACGCCGGTGTCGTCAGCGGAAATCGTAAATCAATTAGCCGTCTTGGGAATCCTTACTCTCAAGGGCACACGGGAGGAGCAACAGAGCGTATCCCTTGCTGCCCGTTGACCGCTCGCCTTGTCCTCCTCTCGTCCTTTCGCCATCCGTCACGGACAGGGTTTATGGGGCTGTGGCTGTACCGTATTTTCGCCCGCATATCGTCCTTTCGTAAAACATAACATCCGCTGTTCTGTCGCTGACGTTCTTTTTTTTTGGTGAATAAGAGTCCGACCAAAAGGTGTTTCCATCGAAATCGGTGCAACTTTTAATGATTATCTACGAAGTAAGTTTAGAAACTGTTAACCGTTTAATCTTTAGTCCTCAACTCATCAACTTGGTTTTATTTTCTAGTGGCCTGCCGAGAAGAAAATACGGACGGACGGAAATTCCGCTTCCGGACGCAGGCGAGAAACACGTGCTCGGCACCAAAAAACACGGTGCTGACAACTCGCAACTCGCGCTGGGCAGCTTGTTGCTTGTTGCTGTGCCGAATTAATTTATGAAACTCGATACTACTGCTCGCTCGCGGCTGTGTTCTGCGAGGTACAGGACCTCTACAGCAGGACTACAGGCTCCCGTGTGGGTGAGGGTGATGGCGCAAAGTACTTCGCTGAATTTTTGATGCACTGAACAGTTGGGGGCTTGGACTTGGCTGACTTTTGAAGTCAGTCGCCTCAGACAACGCCAACCGCCGCAGGTTTCCGTGATCGCAGGCTCTCGGTCGGGCCGGATCTGTTCGCACAAAAGAACCTAACGAACGTAAACAAGTGCTTTCGCCATTTCACCAACGCAACTGTGCATGGCTGCGGTGCTTACTTATGCATGAATCGCTGACCTCTGACCGCTGTCAGGGAAGGGAAGAATCACCGTCGTCGCGCAAGGAGCTCGAGCGGCGGCGGCGGCGGCGGCAGGACTTCCTCCCCGAAACGGGTTAGTGGTGGCTAGTTAGTTCGTTTGTTTTTGCCAGTTCCTGGTGGCGGTGGCGTGTGGTGCGAGAGCGAATTGTTAATCTGTGCTTTCTTTTTCTATTATTTATTTAACTCCGATACACACACACACACACAAACGGTCGTGTCCCGTACCGGTTAATCACGACCGCTGTTTGAAGACCATGAAGAATTGAAGCAGCACGAAAGACGAACCCGACGGGCCTATAGGTTAGTGATTGTCACGGAAGATTTATCGCCGGTATTGTCGATGGCTGTGGGAGGAGGCTCGGGCGAGCAGTTCGCTCGGGCGAACAGTCGGCCCGCAGGCTGTCCCTGTGTGTAGTCCTGCTGTAGTGTGTTTTGTTTTCGTTAGCCACATCGCATCGCATCGTGTGTAACAATGCACGGACGCGCTGAACACAATGGGCGCGCCATGCTGAACTTTGCATCCTTGGTTTCCCCCTCACTCCCTTCGCAAACATCCTCAACAACAAGCTGTTGCGAGCTGGTAAGTGAAAGCTAACCCCGGTGTCGATCCGGTGTCGTCACTGATTTACGCCCTGGGCGAGCTACGCTCTGCACACCAATTGCTTCACGGCTTGGTGGGCGTGGGGTGGGGAACGTGCGATGGGGTGGTGCGATGGGGTGACGAATGGACGACTTCACACTTTTTACTGACTTGGCGTTCGTAATATGTTCGCTTCGCGAACGATGCGCCGACGAGATCAAGGAGTTCAAGGTGTCACAGATGAGCCGCGCTCACCTTACCTCTGGGACCACCTTCTGACGTGGCCGTTTTATTGGCTTGGACCACCCAACTGCGCCCTGGTGTTGGTGGGTCTGTAACCAATACTGGTTGGACTCGGACCACCAGCGCGCGCCTTTGGGAGCGATCTTTCGATGCTCTCAAAGTCTCCTTTTCTCCTTCTATCTTTCGTTGATCTTCGTCCGTAGTTTCGGAGGAACACCAAACACCCGGAAGCTGTCCGTGTTGTTTGACCCAATTGAGCCCTTCTGCTTCTCAAGTCGGCCAAATATAAGGCTGGCTAAAAAGTAATCCATTATTTTCTCCAGAGATGCCTTTAGTCATCGATATCTCGTGAAGTATCGATCGTACAATTTCAAATTTAGGCTCATTTTAAAGTTCATACTTTATACAAAAAAAAAATGCTCACAAAGAAGCTCCGTTTTTGGGCGCCACCCTATTTACACAAAAAAACCCCGATGGATTGAATGGCCATCTGCGCAATTTTGGCCAAACGGAAAAAATTGAACCATTTCTTTAATGGATGGGTACTGGGGATGAGGAATGGGATACATACAACAATACTGTGTGAAAATGATCGTGATCAAAGCGTGGTGATGCAGCTTAACCGGTCGTCAAACCAGGACTCACTGGGCCAGGAAGGACCATTTATTGAGAGTTGCTTCCGTGTAGCCAAACACTAAATTTAGATCTCTCTACTGTCAATTACTCCATGTTCCATCAGGACAACAAAATGGCCAAGCGATTGACACCTTTTTCGCGGATTAAAAAAAAATCCTGAGTGATGAAAAACTGAGATCAAAAAAGGATTGCTAAAATGGATTGCTCGAGTTTTTCGCCAATAACGACCAATACTTCTACAAGAGAGGCCTTTTTGAAATTTTCTAACAAAATGGTGCATATTTGACGCAAATCGCGGATTATTGGAAACCTGTTTAAATACAGTTTTGATTACTTTTTAGCCAGGCCTTATACATTGTGTGCCGGACTTCGAAGTTGGTGGACAGTTGTGGTTGCAAAACTGCTGCGCTGACGACCCGGGCCGACCCCGGGAAGTGGCAATGTGGCGACCCCGCGGACTCTACGACCGACTATACTAGCGAAAGCGTGTCCTTATAGCGCTGATACAGCAGACCGTTTTCGGAGCCAGCAGACCAGCGCTTCGATGGTACGCTTGCTGGACGTTGCTGGTTGCTTGTGGAGGACATCGAAGATCTCGATTTTTATCGGCACCGATTTATCCATCTTTTGCTTGCGAGACGAGTGTGTTCCGGGTCCGGCTGTGTCAGCAGAAACTTCTCGATAGAGAGAGAGAGAAAGAGAGCGTGGGGTGTCCAGCTCAATGCGCTCAAGTCCACGCCAATTAGCGGGCTATAGAGAGCTGAGAGGTTGTTTATGATAGGCGAAAGGTTTGGCTCTCTCTCGAGGGTCGTCGGTGTTGGCGAGGCTTGATGTGTGGTGTGGTTCCAGGCACCAGGCAGCTAAGATAAGAGCCGTCGTTGTCGTTCGATCAAAGTTGCGCACGACCACGACGGACGGCGTGCATGATGTGCGGTCTCTGGATCTTCTCCTGGGGTGATGTGCTACTTGGAAATTGGTGAATTGACGCAAAACTGCCCCCCGGATGAAGGTCCGGATGAAGCCCGTGTCCTGTGACCCGGGCGGGCGGGCTGGCCAGGCATGTTAATACATTCTCCGCGGAAGTCACCCCCCTCCCCCCTCTACCACCCCTACTTAATGGGTTTAGCCGGACGGTGCTTGCTTGCTGTTGCGGCCCGCCTGATGATGATGATGATGTGAGCGATTGTGAGGTCCACCGAGGAGGATGCGATGCGCGCTGCAGGACAGGACACGCTGCTCTGTCAGCTTTTTCAGCGCGGACTGGCGCTCATTTATGATTTGGCAGTTTTTTTTTCGGTCAGCCCTTTGCCTATCCAGCCCGGTTTGCCGATTCGACGGTCGTCGTCCACACCACGTCCATTATCCGGGAAAAGGATCCGGGGCACTGTGTTTGTATTGTTGTGTGCAACGAAAGAGTTCGGGCGTCGGGGAGAGGGGGCGGGGTGCGACGTTTCTATTACCTTGTGGGAGAGAGAGAGAGAGAGTGTACTTATGGTGCTGAGGTACCGAGATCGGAGTTTTTTTTTTGCATCGTGTGCCCTCTAGCTTTTGCATAATGATCTCGGCGAACTCTGCCAACTCATTCTGCTGTGGTATCTGCGCCACCATATGTTGGTCCTTCCGCGGAGTAAGCCCTTTCCAGGGAGTGCCGGGACGGGCCAGTATAGGGATCTGTAGGATAATGGGTCGTGTCGATACTGCCATAATCCTTGTTGGCGGCCATGGCGCGCGGAAGCCGCTCATCGAGTGGAACCCCGATACGTACACGATGCGGGGACGAGGTCGGTGATGTCACAGTACAGCTGTGTGTGGTGTGCGGATAACAAAACCATAAATTCCGCAACCTTTTCGGCAAAAATCGGCTTCTCAGGCAAAATGCACACATGCGTCAACAAGTTGGGTTTTCGTTATAGTAGTCTCCTGTAACTGGAAACGGTGATCAATTTTGACAGCATCCAGCATTCGATTGTTCGAACGTTGTTGCTCGATCAAAGCTCGAACGCTTATTTAAGGCTTAGTAGCGGCTCAGGCAACAGGAGAGACCACATGCTGGGGAATACTTGCTGTGGTGCCGTTCCCAACCCCGGGAACATGGGCGATGCATGGGGGGATGGGAGAGACCTTCGGTTCTCCGGCGTATCTGGCGGAAGGAGCCGCGCGTAACACATCTCCACATGCGGAATCTACCTCCCGCCCTCCCACTACGGTTCCGAAGATGATGAAGTCGCGTGATGATAAATTAAAAGCAACCGTCCCGCGGTCGCGGGGTAATAGTAGTTCGTGGGGATTGTTGTAGCTCCGCTCTATGGGGACCACAGGACTCCCCTCCCCGCCCACTCGCCACCAACGGCATCATCACCCCCCCCCACCCCGGGAACTTTACCAGGCCGTGATTTATGTATCGAAGGATTTGCCCCGAGATCTTCATTCATCATTAATTGCCTGGCCCTCCCGATATAGGCTGATTTGCAGATTTTGTGTGCCGTGCATGCTGTGTGCCGTGTGTGCGCATTGCATATATCGCCCCGGTATCGACATACTACGCACAGCGCAACATCACGACGATAATCCTCCGACTTTCGTTCGTGTAACAATGAGCGGCATAAAGAAAGGAAGGACATGCCGCTGTCATCGAAAGGAAAGGGGGGGCGGGGGGAGAGGAACGGGTGGGTGGGGGTACGCATCGACGACCACCGCAGTTCACCGCCCCGTCCTGATGACAGTAGTCGATAGTCAGTCAACATCGGCCCCGCGGAGCCTGCGAAGGTTGCTGGGATAAAGTTCGCTTTCGGCAGTTCCAAGATGCGGCAGTCGTAGGAAGGGAAATCGGGGATTGGTGTGTTGTGCGGGCGGGAGGGGTGGGGGGGAACGCGAAAGTTAGCCGCATTTTTTCTTCCATTCATCACTATCCTGTGCATTCGGTGGGATTGTAGGTAGGGATGGATTGTATATTAGGTAGTCTAAAAAGAAATCCATTATTTTCACGGTAGATGCCTTTAGTGATCGATATCTCGTGAAGTATCAATCGTACAGTTTCAGGTTTAGGCTCGTTTTAAAGCTGATACTTTACACTTCAAAAAATGCTTTCACTGTTTATTGTTCGTTCTATTCGTTTGTGAGTTACAGGGTGTTAACAATGGAAGTCACCATAGAGAAAATACGGTACATTTTACATTTTTTCTTTGAAAAAGGCGAAAATTCAAGCTAGACCGCTGAAATTTTGCATGTTGCTTATGATCCCGATAGTGTAACAGCTAGTTGTGATCAATTTTGGTTTCGTTGACCCGTTTAAGTTATTTTCGATGTTAAAGATGCTCCTCGCACAGGCAGACACGTCATCGAAAATGTCGATAAAATCACAGAAATAAACAAAGTTGGTCAGCATGTTAGTAGTCAGAGCATCGGCCAGGAGCTAAAGACTAACCATCAGACAGTTTTAAGCCATTTGTGCAAAGCTGGATTCACGAAGAAGCTCGATGTTTAGGGGCAACCCTATTTACACCAAAAAACATTATGGCTCGAATTTCCATCTGCACAATTTTGGCCAAACGGAATGAAATCGAACCATTTTTTATACGGATCGGTACTGGAGATGAGAAATGGGATACATACGACAATACTGGGTGAAAATAATCGTGGTCTAAGCGTGGTGAAGTAGTTCAACCGGTGTTCAAACCAGGACTCTTGCTTAGAAAGGTTCTACTGGGTATATGGTGGGACTTGAAAGGAACCGTTTATTATGAGTCGTTTCCGTGTAGCTAAACAATAAATTCAGATCTCTACTGTCAATAATTGCACCGTTCGAAGCTAGCAATTGACCAGAAACGATCAGAATCGGCCAACGGAAGAGGTTTTTTGTTCCACCAGGACAACGAAATGTCACGCACGTCCTTAGTGACTCACCAGAAAGTCCAGGAGCTTGGTTGGGAAGTTTTAATGCATCCACCGTATAGTCCCGACCTTGCACTAATCGATTGACACCTTTTTCGCGCATTACAAAATTTCCCGAGTGATGAAAAAGTAAGATAAAAAATGGATTGTGAAAATGGATTGTTCGAGTTTTTCGCCAATAACAACTAACCCTTCTACAAGAGAGGCATTATGAAGGTATTTTTAAAAAGACAACAAATTTTCCAACAAAACGGTGCATATTTGACGAAAATCGAACAATTGAAACCGTATTAAAAACAGTTTTGAAGTACACGCAAAAATAATGGATTTCTTTTTAGACTACCTAATATTTTATTTGCCGCATTATCGCCAACTAAAGCTGAAGCAAGCAGCCTACTGAAACTATCGGCGGACGACACTAGCCATGGACACTGATACAATCTTTCTTTCGCTCTGTGCTCTTCATATCGCCAGGCCTTGAAATCGCTGAAGAGTTGGTAAGTTCTCCGAAACGAAACTGAATGGTATCTTTTAACGATCTACCGAAGGGAGAGAAGCTGATCAGCGGTAGCGGACTTCTTTCTCCTGAATCCTTCCCTGATATTTGCCAACTAGCTCTCTAGCGTCCACGTCGTTGGGGCTAGTCGTTTCAGCAGCAAAACGAGGGAGAAGATTTTGTATACTAAACTCGACACTAACCGTTCCGTAGAAGATGCCGAGATTCCGGTCACAAGGCATCGGCATTCGCTATCCCACAACGCAACGCTATCCCTCCCCGGCTCTCTATGATCTCGGATGGGTGGTGTAGGTGTGGAGTACATGCTTAAGTATGCAGACGGTCGTCCTTATTGGCAATCTTTTCTTTCGGCCCGCCAGGGGTCGCTCCATTTAGCACAACACACTACGGTGCTACGTGCGACGTTGGTCTATGAGCTGCCCGCACGGGGCGGTGGTGGTGGGGGGGGGGGGGGGGCAAGACTGGTTGTCGCGTCCGTGGACACTGGAGTACTCCCATGAAAAGGTTACCCTCGCAGCAGTAGTGGTGCGTCTGGCTCGTTGACGCCTGGAAGCCGCGCCGAAAGCCTTTTTTTCCGTTCAATCCGACAGCCCGCTGCGATTTTGGACGATGTCTGAAGGCTATTTTCCACCCCCCTACTGGGACCCATGCAGCATTGACCCTACGCGTGTGTCTATGGCCCAAGGTCTCCCTCAGTCTGATCAGCATAGTGCGGCCTGTCACTGACAGCGCGGGTTACGCAGGTACGCCGGGACGTATCGCCCGTGACGATATCGGAAGCGCAACCCTCTCTCTGGCTGTCGGAGTGGGCTTGCATCGGAACTCCGGGCGGCCGCTTCAACGATTACCCTGCTGCTGCTGCTGCTCTGTCGGCCATCATCCACGCAACGCCAATCGGTTCGTTTGACATCAATTTCGCTCGTCTAACCCTCAAACAAGAGGCAGATGTGCAGGAGCGCGCCGTACGTGGTCGTGACCGTATTCCGTGTTCCATGCGTGAGTGTGGGAATAAATTTTGAGTGACTCGGAAACGTGTGCCGCGCTACTTGAACGGATGATACAATACTCTAGCGATAGTGTGCGTTTGGTCTGGGGTGTGTGTGTCGGCGGCCGGTATTGGTAATCCAATCCATCCATGGTGGAAGACCACAGTAACGTGCGCGTGGGTCTGGCAAAAATGCACGGAATCTTTCGAGAGCACCCTGTCTTCTGGACTTGAAGTGGGCTAATTCTCGACACGGCTCTGTCTGGTATCGCTCTCTGACAGCAGCGGCGCCCAGTGACTATACTGTGTTGATTTATATTAGTCCTATCACGGAGCCTACAAGTGCCGTGCGGCGCAACACATGTCTCGGGATATACACTGCTGGGCAATAAAATAGGTAAAAGTATCAAGGCTGCATTATTTGATCATTTTTCAAACCCCTTTTGCATTCACAGGTATTACAATGATAGCACAAGATAGTAGTGCTAAAAACAATATAAAGATAATCTAAAAGAGCAATAGAAAGCAGTGAAAAGTACCTGGCCAATAAAATAGGTCAATCGGTGAATAAGGCTAATTTTGATGAATTTACACGGTTTACACTTTTGCTAGTATCAAAACTCAATATATTTTATTTCCAAAATAGTCAGTAACCCGTGTATCCACCGTTGTTTTGAAGCACTTCATGCACCTTTCGTGGCAGCGAACCCTGACCAAATCCTGACAAGTTCTTACTGAAATGGAATACCGTTCCTGTTGCACTTTTTGCCGACAATTCATCTTTGTTTGAAAAATATTGTCCAGCTAACTTTTGCTTCAAAATATTCCACAAGTTTTCAATAGGGTTTAAGTCAGGAGACTGACTTGACCAAGGCAAAACTAACACATTATTGCCATCAAACCACGATTTCATACGCTTCGACGTATGCTTGGGATCGTTTTCTTGTTGAAATATCCATCTCAGTGGTATGTTTTCTTCTGCATAAGGCAGTACAACGTCTTCCATGATTAACTTATACTCAAGAGCATTCATGGTGCTCTTTACTCTGAAATAGGGACCTATACCAGATCATGAAAAAATATGCCCAAATCATGATACTTCCACCTAGATGTTTAAATTAAAGAGTGGCACTTTTCTTGCAATTCGTCCTGGTAGATTCGCTTCTTGCAACCACCTATGGACAGGTTTTAGGCCAATAATGTTATTTATTATTGGGCAAATCGTTTTGGACGAACCAAACGGATCCGCTTTGGCCAAAAACCTGCTTGCTGCCAATGCTTTCCACAACAAAGCATTTCTCACAAAATTACTGAAATGACGTTAACTAGTGTATCTAACTACAGTTTCAGTTTGGTAATCATTGGTTTAGTAGTGGCTTGTAGTTGCACATCCGGTGACCCGTTTCGTTCTAGCCAGCCACTCTGGCTAGACTGCTAATGCTCGTCAAACTTGCTGGAGTTGGAGTCACTTTAACAGATGGGCCGGAAAGTCCCGGTCCTAAAAAGAAAACGGGTGTTTTATGTTTAAGCATTAGCTTTACTCATCAATTGTAGCATCAAGAGCCACACAATCCTTTCAATACCACTTTTGTTGGAACGATTTTTCTGTCGAGTTGAGCTTCAACGAGTCTATGAATCACAACGCACAACGCAAAAACTCGAGGCCATAAACTTCCCAGGTCCGATTGCGAGTGCCTTGCGGGCGCTTTGGACGAGGTTCACCAGTTGCGCTCTGCACTCAGTTGACGATCGGTTTGCTTCCGTAGTGGTGAAGTGATGAAGATGAATCATCTTTCACGTCACATACATTGTCACATATCGACGCAAAAATTCCGACACGTTCTTTTGATATCGTTACACTGTGTCAGGTAACTCACCGATCAAAATCAGTTAAGTATTCTTTGCATTCCTGTTGCCTTGTTCAATAGTTTTGGTTCATTTGTTTGACAGGAAGTTGAAGGACTGTCACGCGCTGCCAAAGAAAAGATGGAGAAAAATAAGGTCTGCCAGTGGCCAGCTTGGCGGCTGGCGTCAAAATCGTCCGTGTACTGATTTTTTGGAGGTCCCGCCGGACAATCAACATCGGTTTTCGGTGAATCGATTCCGAAGCGGTAATTGGTGCGAGAATCCCACCAGCACGTCACCCAACCGCCGTTGTCAGGTGCCCAGTTTTCCATTGGTGTCTGTCTGTGTGTTTGTTGAGGTCAAGGCCTAGGATTCGCGCTGGATCGCAGCGCATCGCTTCGTCGGACCTTTTCCGGTCCGGTAGCAGCTGCTTGTTGCAGTTGGAATTAGTTTCCGAATCGATCGACCGGGTGTCCGGTTACAAATGCCGCCGTCATCCGGCTGCGGCTGCTGTGCAGTATGGCTTCTGTGCTAGAGTAATAGAGATGTGCACTCTGTTGCTTTGATAAATTGTTTCTCTATATGCTAACGTGTTGTCTTTTAAGGGCAAGCAATCGCCACTCCGCCGGCTCAGCTCTATTCTTGCACCCTGCGATCAATCACGCGTGGTACGTGCCCCGTTTCGGCCAGCTACTGGAGAATGCCAACTTCTTGGGCCACTTCTCATCTGTGGCGAAAAAGTGGCCCGCCCAATACACGGAAGAAAAATGAATCCGACAGTTTATCCGAGAGACAGAGAAAATCAGAGCCAAGCGTACTACGGACCCTTTTCGCCTTCGACCAATTCTCGCATCGACCCATCGCAAGAATGCTGGGAGAATGAAACAATAAAACCTAAGAAGAACAATAATAAATACCATACATAATGCTGTGGTCAGGAGAGTGGGCGGAAAGCACCAGGAGGGGAAGCATCAACAGGAAAACACGGAAGAGAAGGAAAATTATCGTCAAAATATCGGAACTCGGTGGTTGAACCACCAACAATGAACCCCCCAAACCAAAACCTCCACCTCAACGGGTTAATCGCCGGTGCCGGGGTGGTGCAGGGAGATGTGTGATCATCGCCGTCGAAGATTTCGAGTTCTGTGTCATGCAGGCACGTTTCTCAGCCACCGCCACGGACGGCCCGACACCCGCCGGCCCTTCCGGTTGACCTCAGATTGGCAATTATTTATTGTTCAATTTATTTTCGTTCTGCTCGGTTCCGATTTCCCGATCCGATTTGTGCCCCCGTTCCCGCCACCGCCACCGCCACTTTGGCCAAATTTCCCTTCCCTCGGTGCTGGAGGACAATCTTCGGGAAAGTTCCATGAACATCCATGGCCCCAATGCGCTTGTTGGTGGTTGGTGATGTGTGTATATATGTTTCGATAAATCAAGCGTTTTCCGTTTTTAGCGTTGCCGCTGCTAATATGCGTAACAAATGGCGGGCGGCCCGGGAAACAAAATAATCACGCAGGCTGTGTGTGTGTGTGTGTGTGTGCGATTTCGAGTTATCCGGCAACATCCGATAAGTTATCGGTGTGTTTGTTTCTTTTTAACCAACAACGTGGAGGGTCCCGGGCTCGCCCAGTCTTGAACGCTTCAAGGACAGCAAGGTGTAACAATTCAATCAGGCGCTGCAAGTTGCGCTGCAGTTACACCTGCCTAGGTGCCAGACAAGCTTATCTCGGAGCTCTCTAGTGGACGTTGGAAGTTTTCTCTAGTGAAACCCATGGACGTTGGGATGATTCAGCTAGGAGCGGTGCCAGGGGAAAGTCCGTGACACGGGACACGGACGGCGGCAATTGGACATCATTGGCACCGTGACGAACAGGGTTCGCGTGGCGGGTTCCCTTGGTGGCTTAGCATCTCATCGGCGGGCACACTGGAACGAACGCCGCTCCGTACCCTCGATTGCTGTTTATTACTTTATTACTCTTGCTCTGCCGCGTGGCTAATCCGCCTCATGGAGTTCGTGCTGATGGATCCACCGTCGTCGTCGTCATCATCGTCGTGGTAGATCTTTGTGGGGAGAAGTCATGTCGGCGCCGGGCATAGGGTGTCGTGTGTACTGCTAATGGGCTAGGCAATTAGCCAGCACCAGGCTGTTCGATAAGCTTCGATTCGAAAGAAACGCACAACTCTTTACTGTTCAGTATTCAGGTCTCCTTGAACATCGGTACATCCATCGCGTTCCAACTAGCAAACTTTTGCTTTTTGAAAACTCCAAACTCCAACAAACTTTTGAACTTCAATTCATGGACTTTTGCTCCAACGTCAACATGCTCTTGTGACGCGGTACATTGTCCGGATGAAAAACGGAAAGGATCTCCTGCAAATCGGGTCTTTTTCCCCGAACTTTCTCCTTCAGCTCTGGTGTAAATGGTTACAACTTATATCCAGAATTTATTGTTTCACACAGTTTGCCAATATCAAAAGTCCTTTTCGTACCCCAAAAAAAACTGATGCTACCTAAATTTTTGCGGGTTATTTCTGGACATTAACTCGTTTCGGAACCGAAGAACCCAAGGTTCACCGCACCACTTTTTAGCCTCTTGTTTTGACTCAGGATCAGGGTGATAGACCCAAGTCTCATCCATAGTGCTGAGACTTTCACAGCACGATACTTGATTTTTGTACCATAGTAAAAAACAACGCTAAGAAAGAACCTGACAGATTGAAATGAACTACTTCATATGGGAAGGGTGGGTGTACCAAGGCATAACAAAATACAAACCTGGACTACTCTAGCAGCAGCAGCAGCAGCAGCCCTCCGTATAATGGCGGATGAAGAATGGCAAGCAAAATGCTGCAAATTTGCATGAAATGTGAGACACCATGGTGTTCTTCACAACTCGCGAACGGCGATCGAAAGGAAAAGTCCAAGTAACAGCAGGCTCTGGAGTGGAGGCGATAAATGCATTATAAGGTGCAGAGTCTCCCCGGAGTCACCAGATGCAATCGGTTTTTACCTTCTCTCTCTCTGTCCCTCTGCACCGGTGTCGGGAGACCCCACCGAGCGGCGGGACGGCCAAGCGCCGAGCGTTTTCGTTCAAGTGCGCCATTAATATCCATAAACGATTGAATGCTGCGCCCTTCATCGTGCAGCCGAGTGCCGAGCGGACCTCGACGTCTTCATCGCGTGTGCCTTCATGTCTTCATCATGTATTAGCTCTTGAAATGCGAAGTACGACGCCCGGCGACAGCGCGCGCCACCAGCGATCTTTCTTGTGCCGGGCGAAAACCCCCTTGGTGGTGCTATAAATCTTTTCGGCACACGTCTCGGTCCGTCGGTCGCCCCGAAGGCGCAGGCAGAAGTGTGTCCCGGTGCAAGGAGAGCGACGGATGGAAGAAACGCGTCTGCTTTCTTTTCGTCGTGGTTCCGTTGTTCGGCTGAACAAGGTCTGGCTGACGAGGGTGGACCATGTCAAGGCATGGTGCTGGTGTGTGCTGGTGCTCAGAAGTGTATGCATGTTAAGGGCCACAGGAAGAGACATTAACCTCACTCTCGGTGCCCATGGCCCAGGGAGGAAAGAACCCGCTACTCTTACGTGTGCACTTCAAGTTAAGTCGCGTTATCTTTTCCAAAGCCCACATTATGGTTTCTCGTCCCCGAGCAGGCCCAGCAATTGGTGGCGGCGTGGAAATCTGGAAAAATTGAACCCTCAACTCTAGTGGCGAGGGTGGCTTGTGGTCGCCCTCGTACGTCGTGTTTTTCGACTAATTGAGACGTACGCGCGAGGCACGCGGTGCTGCTTGCCCCGTTCCATTCTCCCGTCCGTCAATCGGTTCGATATGCCGCCCGGCGCACTGATTCCGATTCTGCGGTGCCGTATCGCCGTAGGAAACCCTTCGCTAGCCTAGGTGCCCTCAAGCGACCAGTACCTCACGCTCGATCGATCGGTCTCGAGTTCGAGTTCCCTCGTCTCCAATGCATGCCTACTTTCTGAGATGTCTGTCGCCGCCGGTCGTGATCGTATGCCGCCGGATGGAGATCCGATGCAGACCTCTGACTGTACGTCGAGTGTTGTGTGGAAAGTATTTGAAAATCAAAACTTCGGCGAAAAAGGTACACAATTCAGAGGTCCATATCTGAAGGCATGCATCCGAGTGGCAGCTAACAGACTACAGACTACTGATTTCACGTCTGACCTCAGCGATGACCAAGTGCTAGTTTGGAAAAGGTTCAAAATTTTCCCCCGTTGCACTCGGTCAGAGTTCAACAACAGAGTACAGCCAGAGCATTGCAACGGTTGGGTTTGATAATGTTAAAACATTTCTCCTTTCCGGACGTCGTCGTGGGGACGTGTTGTGTGTCGCGCTTGACGTCCGCTCGTCTCGACCCGATCTCGGAAGACCGATTTTTCTTCGACCGGGATAGAAGGGCCACACTGCTGCCTGATGGAGAAAGGATGGCATTTCTTTCCATCTCTTCTTTTTCCAAGGAATTTTGTCTTACATCTTGCTGGTCCTTCGAGCGAGGCCAAGGACGGGAAGCAAGTGCGTGTGGTGCACCCGTTGCACGAGACACATGATTTTTATGACGCACTCCAGGGTCGCGGATGACGCAGTTCGTCGTCCTGTTTGACGTTTTTTTTTCTTTACGAGTTGCGTTGTGGTTCCTCCGTTGATCATATTCGGCAACGCCTGTATTCAGCGGCTTCCAGCGGGCAATAGGCGTCGGCGTCCTGAATCCTGATCGGGTAGCAACACTTGAGCGCAACACTTTATTGATGCCAAGACGTTCTTATTCAAAATAATAATGATAAAAATGCAAGAATTAGTTCAAATGTGTGCGGTGCGAGTACGCAATCGACATCGGCGAGCTCCCGAGCCAAGAGTGAGGGAAATAAAACAGAGACGCAGCAAAGCATCGTCTCGCGTTCTTGCGTCGTTTCGTATGTCGCCCCATTTATCGCCTTGGTCTCTTCGCCAATGCTATCGACTTCAAATCAATTATCCAACAACTTTATGGGTAAACTTTGCGTTTGGACCCCGAGCGAACGACGTGCGAAAGTTAATTAAGTTGATTAGCTTTCGCTTCGATTCGTATAAAAACACCTGACTTTATGTCCATCGTTGCACCGTGAGAGATTGCTTGCGAGAACGTACACACGACACGTGCGTATTACCGGGCGGCTCAGTCGCGTTTGAGATATCGACAATTAAAAGAAAACCAACCAACAAAACGGCACTCGGGCAATTGGTCCAATAAATTTCAATGTTTAATTAAAGTTAGAAAATGCATCGAGAGAGAGAGAGAGAGAGAGAGAGAAAAGAACGGGAGATAAAGAATGAGAGCATAAGATAAAGAGAAATCGATACCCGCGGTACTTTGTGCGTGCCGCCTATTTGTGACTGAAAAGCAGTTTCGATTTAATTGCGTTTTTTCCCCCTTCTAATCATCGTTTAGTAACCTCCGCCTTTTAGTGGCAGCAACTGCCTAATTCTGGCCGTGTGTGGCGTGGGTGACGGCGAAACGACGCAGGGGCAGGGGCAAGGAATGAAAAGATCCCTCAACAACCATACCTGGTACTTCTTTGCAGAGTGGCGCAGTCACTTCGTAGTTCAGTAAATTTTATGGAGAGCGCACCGTCGTCGACCAAATCTATATGTAAATATATTACAAGTATGATGCAATTGATGACGTACAGTCAGGGTTTGCCATGACGCCCCAAAAGACCTAAATTATCCTTCCTTCGGACGAACTGAACCATGTTGATGTATTTTTTTATATACTTTATGATGTAAGCACAATGAATAGAACACCATAGATAGGAGTGAAGGCTTCAGCAACCATAAGGTAGTGGTAAAGGTTTCCGAATGAGTGGGCTCAAGTGATTGGAAGACCAGAAAATCCTTGCTTATTCCAGTATTGGTCTTTCGGGCATCTTACGCACATTAGGAAGGGTTCCTAGTTTCTAGACGTGAATTCTACCTTATCACAGGCACAGGCTCCCGGAGTTATATCGTTCAGTGTTCACAGTCGTTCGATAGTTTAAAATCTGGAAGAACACCTGAAGCCAACTGCAAGAACTTTTTGCAGTTACCTATACTACCAGACGTATAGAGTCGTATAGAGCGGGTGTTCAGCACCTATTCCTCGTCCGTAATATCGCTCGCGAACTGGAGCCGACATTTGAATCCAAGATGCCGAAGACCAATCCTTCGAGCAGACTCCATTTCACGGTTGACAATAATTTACACAAGCGACTCGTCGTCGTCTTTTCAAGCGTTGGTAGTTCTCCGCGGCAATCAGGCCCGCGGCAATCACATTCTTCATGGCACAATTTTTCTTTTCCCTTTGATCTGTGAGAACACAGGCTTTAGGATACGATTCCGGAAGCAATTTGAAGTTTAATTGTCGGCGCGTTGTATTTGGCTGTGGCTTGTGGCAACGAATTCGTATGAAATGTCACTAATCCGTTGCGTCACCTAGTGTCACTCACTGTAGCATGCGGCATGTAAACAAATGTCGATTAGGTGGATTTTCCAAAAGAAAAAGGAGCTATTGATGGGGGGATGGTTATCGGTCTGCATTATTGACCTCGTTTCGGCGGATAGGATCGCCTGTTAGGTCGATCTCACCAGACAGCTGACCGAGTTGCATGTGAGAAAAAAAAATGGTTTACACGAATATAGCGCGCGGCGAATGATGGAATGTGTTTGTAGCTCGACGGTCTAATAACATGCTGCACACGGGTGCGGGTGTCGTCGAGGAGGTTTGCTAAGTTTGCCGCGGGACCCTCTGTCATCTGCCGATGATGTACAGGGCCTGAGGGGGGCAACAGTTCGGAGCAAGAAAGGCTGTGGCGGGCGTAACACGCCGCGATTCTCTAAACAATTTTATGGCGTGTAATGGCTGGCATTACTTATGGGCGGCGGTTGTGCTCGTCGGCGAACCAATATTTGTTTTATACTTAGAGGACCCCTAGGCCTGGTGGGTGGGTGGGTGGGAGAAGAGGGTGCGCCAGGGTAAGTGATCGATTCATGGAGCAGCGTGTGGCGTACGTCTTTTCCGTGAAAACCGCGCGGCCGATTGTTTTGTTGATCGCGGATGCGCTTCGGTTCTCACTTTCACCTTTCAGATGTGTGTACCGGGAAGTGCCATTTCGGGCAGGATCTCTCGGTGCCAGAGCAGGCGCATAGAGCAGGTGCAACCATACGTGAAGCTGTCCTGCCAGAAATTCTTGAGCTGACCCGGACCGAGGTCGCGGTTGAAGTTGCATTTTTGAATGAACTCAATCAGTTTGGCCGTTAGCAAGAATTAAAATAATACATTTTTAGGAAGAACCTAAATTTCACTTACGCGAAAAAAAGTTCAGTATCCGCAATTCATACAGAGAGAATATTGCCAAACAGCTTGGTTTTGTTATGTGATCCTTTTTACAGTCCTCTGGAATTACTTTGCTCCAAATTCTTTTGCTTAATTTAACTAATTCTGTTAAATTGACTGCGGTCTTTTCACATGAGTAATGGCTGGTTGGTTGGCCTGGACAACGATGTTAGTAGCACAGGTCCTTGATATCCATAAGGCATCCTGCTGCATGACTACTTCTCTGGGCTAGTGGATTGCTGCAGTATCCTGTGGTATTTTCACAAATGAGACTAGTTCTTTCGCGAATTATGTTTGCTTTCAGCAAGTTTTGGCCAGTTTTCACCTTGTAAGTGAAGTGTAATGCCACCAAAAAATTTAAAATATAATATACGTAGCCTGCGTAAATACTAAATTATCATTACTTTTTGAACACACCTCCGAAACTTATATTTTTCAGATATTTTTCAAATGTTCAGCAGCAGTACGTTCACCTTTTCGCCTTCCACTATAGGTATACTTGCTGTGCAAAGGGGAAGGCACGTGTAGAACCCCCGAAGACCTGCAGTATAAAGTGGTGTGTGTGAATATTGTGTGTCGCAGGATGCATCGCTCCCATTGATACCGGACTGAATACTCCTTGCTACTAGCTAGCTGACAGGCTGCTGCGAACTGAGTGGTGTTCCTCAGGTGTGTTGAGACCCTATTGTGCGACGAGAGGACCCCTTTCAATAGTATAGTGATAGTGTGTGTGTGTGTGTGCAGACAGACAGGTGTTGGTGATGCTAGCAGTGTGTAGCAGGTGAGCTACTAGAAAGAGAACGATCCATAAGGCGCGACCCCAGGTGGTGCAGTCGGCCGTGGATGTCTGGAAGGCCGCGCGCCCTGCAACCGTGTCCATTCGCAACAATTCTCAAGTTCAAGAAAACGCGCTACGGAATGGCGGACTCGGCCGCTCGCGGCACCGGTTGCATGAGTAGCGACGCTGGCCACAACAACAGCAACAGCAATAGCAACAACAGTAGCAACTGCAACAGGACCGCGGCCGGTAGTCGGTTCAGTATGGTGGCAGTCAATCAGCCACCGACGGTCACCTACAGCACGGCCACCGGTGGTGAGGACGACGGCGGCGGCGGCGGCGGCAAAGTCTGCGTCGGTACCGAGGTTCGCCCGGACGAGCCCGGGCTGGAGGAGCTCGATGACAGCAGCGATCACACCTTCTCCGCTCCATCCATCGACGGCGGCGGCGGCGGCGGCGGCGAGGGGCTACTGTTGGAGGGGCGACGAAGGCTCGGCAACGACGAAAACGGATCCAACAAGAACAGGTCGTCCGGGGCGGTACCACTGCTCGCGACGGGCGGCGGCGACGACCCCGAGAGCGGCGGCGGCGGAACCTTGACACGGAACGAGGCCGCCCTGGTGGTGTCGGTGATCGGATCGGGCAGTGACACGGCGGAGGGTGGTGGCGGCGGATTCGGAGGTGGAGGCGGCAGTAGCACCAATGAATCGTCCTTCAACTCGCAAGCCCGGAACCGGCGCAAGAACTTCCGGTGTGGTAAGTGTGGAACGACCGACATTCTAGAGTCTGCGGACTGACTTGACTACTGATGATGGTTTCTCCAAATTTGCTCTCTTCCTCCATGTGAACTGGATGTGCTCAGGACTCTATGCCCGGTTGCTGAAGCTGTTCGAGGTGTCGCAGAAGTCGGAGCGGGCGTTCCTGGTGCTCGGCGGGATCTGTCTCGCGCTGCTGCTGATCGTCGTCGTGCTGGCGTCCTGCTGGCCCCACATTCCGGACTATCTGCGCATGGAGGTCTGCATGGAGACGGACTGTTTCGAGGCAAGCAAACAGGTCAGTGAGTCTATGATCGGGATATGATGTGTGGCTATGGTTTGTCGTAGAATCGAGAATCCACAGTCCAATCCACTAGTCCACTAGAGTCTATTGCAACAGAACAAAAAGAAACTCGACTAAGTAGGAGAATGACAAATTGTTGATCCAAAGGTGGTCGAAAGCTATGGTCACAAATTGGGATCCCAATGATACTTCTTTCAGTGTCTCTTTCGTCCAATTCATGTGGAACTCAGTATTCGACATTTTTCTAATCATTCGCATGGCACAGCAGGCGTTTGGAAACTGTCGTCTGGTCAACTCCCAAACATTTCTGCAAGCTCTTTTTGTGTCATCGTGATCGAAGAATGCAGCCAATTCTTCATGGTTTTCGACTGTCCAGGTCCCGCTCTTGGTCTTGCAAGTCAAATTCACAACTTTGAATGGATTGAAAGTTGAAATGAAAGATGAAACATGAATTCAAAGTCCCAAGAGATTGAAATTGTTAGAGTTTTTAATTAGCAATACCTGAAAGTGTGGCTTGTCCGTAGATCATCCGTCTCGGTCTCAACATTAGAGTTTGGTTCGCATGCGTCTAAGTCAAAAGTGTGCTATCCATCTATCTACCCTTTTTGGACTTGGATTTGAATCATTTCCATGTATTTTGATTATTTTGCCCTGCCCAACTTTCGTCAAATATGTTGGTAATTTGTTTGCTATCTCTACCCACAACAGGCACAATTATGACCATTCTAAGGTACTAATATTAGTTTAATCTATTTCGCTTTGTTTACCGTCTCAGAAGCTGCAGGGACAAAAATATGACCAGAGCTCTGTGATTTTTTTTCCCTGTGAGTAAGAACTATGCAATTTGAATATCAAAATGTAGGAATAGGACTATTTCCAAATGCCCGTGTGCCTGTGGCAATCAGGAAGTTTCGTTCAAAAGTCGCCATATTGCTCACAGAAGTCAAACAAACATAACTTTCGACATCTACAGAAAAGTGTCTTGCGTCAACGTACATATTTTCAACGTACATCATTTAAGTGTTCAGATTCAGCCCTGAAAATGGTTGCTCAACTCGATCTGTCGGTTGTTGTGCGATCTCGATGTGCCGGTCTGGTGGTTGTGTTGTACATTACATAAAATTTATGATCAAATGGCGTTGGTCCTCATGGCGTACGGGGGGGGGGGGGGGGGGGGGGGGGGGGGCGTAAATTCAGCTTCCCTGGGCGTGGCTCTCGGGCGTAAAAAAGTGCTGAGGTTTTTTTTCCCGGTTGAAGTTAAACTGAAGTGCCTACGTTGAACAATTGCGTTGTTGGTGTAAAGAGTAAGCGCGCACGAGCACGCCGACCGCGGGATTGTGTTCTTCTGCGTAGAACAAGTAACAGATTACAGAATTTACGATGTGTTGCCTTCCTTCGGCCCGTTTTCTTTGGGTCACTGTTCTCCGCGGGTTCTCCTTCTTCGGCGACGCTGGGTTTTATGGGTCTGCTTGGCGTGCTCGGTTCGACATTTCTCGGCCAGAGGCCTCGGCTCGGATCAGATTTCACCATCCCATCGCACCACGCCCGCCCCCAGCAAGGGTTCCAAGGGCAGCACCAGTCGCACCACACGATCGACTGTTACTCGGTGCCCGGTTCTGTGAGGTCATTCCGGCGCGACCTGGCCCGAAGCGCAATTCTAGCACATAACGTCGTTCTTGCAGGTGGCCAAATCCACTCTTTCTCTCTCTCCAATCATCACCCTCACGCCAACTCTTTCTAATCATCAACACTGCTAGGGGACTTGAGTGACATTCTCCGCCTTGAAAACACAATCCTGATCCTCGTCCGCCGATTTGGATTCGACGTTTTTGAGGGGTCCATGAGTTTCTAAGGCAACCCGCTATCACACCACCCACAAGATGTGGAAACGCAGGTGTCGCAGGTGCTGCTCCATTTGTGAGAAGGCACCAGTAGCAGCAGCGCAGCGTGTACAAAGTTGTTGAGAGAATTGCGCCCAGAAAAAGAGCATCCAACCGGTTGGCTGGCTATTTCTGTCCGACCCGGACCCGGAACGGAAGAAATCGTCTGGTCGGGGGTGTGGGGAGCCACTCTGGACATTCTAGGGACCGGAGGTCGTTGGCGGCGGGGGACCACAGACAGTTCACATCCGTGGACAGCAGTGTGCCTCCAAGAGCGCCGAGGTAACCCATTAGCGTTCCGCGCGCCGCGCGCCGGGCACGCTTTAACACAATATTCTCGCTAATGACGCATGACAGCGTGGTACGGCGGGGCAGGGCGGGGCAAGCAGCCGGAGCAGGAGCCGCGGAGAAAAGCTGGTAAATGATGGTTCCGGTGGCCGATACCGGTCCGCGTGATTCTTCAAAACAAAAGTCACGCTCGTCGCCGTCGCCGTCCCGTCCAAGGAACCAAACCAAGGAATGTGGTATAGTGGTCTGTGGGGTGGGTGGGTGGTGATGGGTAGGTGAGGGGGGCGGTGTGCTCTGGTTGTCTGAGTGGTGGTTTCGTGCGATTTTCCACGGCACGCGGTGCGTGCCGTGGTCGAAACCCAGAAAATCCGACAAACAAAACAAAGTCCAAACAGTGTAGTTTGTAGTGCAACATAGAAAGCGAGAGGTAGTGGGAGTGGGAGAGTGGATGAAAGGGAGAGAGAGAGAGAGAGAGATGTGTAGGTAGGAAGGAAGTAGAACGTTGCCGATTGTTGGTCATCAATTCAAGTGTTTCTCAACACATTATCACGTGCGATAAGTCCGATTTTATGATGATTATGTTTTATGCCGGTCCCGCCGGCAGTGTGTGTGCGAGTGTGTCTGTAAACACTATTACACATCAATGCTGCTCACGGCCACGATGGTCTTTCTAAACAAAACATGAAATATTGGACGGGAAAAAGGCAAAAAACAGAAACAGAGCGCTGCGCAATGCAACGTAAATTATGCCCTTCCTGACCATCAATACACTTGGTCCAACGAGACTCCAATTTATAAATTCCATCCCTGAAGTGAGAGACTGGAAGAGCTTCAAAATACGCTTCCGCAGCTGACGTCATCATTTGATGAAAAACGCTGTCAACGCATGATTTTTTGGTGTCGGAAAACATATGGAAGTCACTAGGGGCCGAATCTGCTGAATACGACGGTGGATACTCCAACAATTCGAACTCTAATTCTAGGATTTTTACCATTTTCAAACGGTTTGCTCTTGTGACACACGGTTTGGCATTACCTTGATGAAAGAGGTTGTTTTTCTTCTGCAGATCGGGTTTTTTTCACGAATTTGCTCTTCAAGCTGGTTTAAAAAGTTTCGAATCGAAATTTATTGTTTCACCAGTTTGTCAGAGTTCCTCTAAAAAAAATCGTTAGTTAAATATTCGTTAAATTCGACGTTAGTCAAAACGTTGGTTATACTGTTCAATGAGATGGCTAGGCCTTATACTAAGCTTCTTTAAGTGATTCGACGATTTCCAATACGTATTATCCTGTATTTTTTACGATTTCAGGTGTTGTGTCTGTTTTTTACGTTTTTGACATGAATCGTCTTGTTTAAGGCTAGTACCACCACGTTAAAACTCAGAAACCCCTCTTTTAATGTACTAATTGAAAGTGAAGAGTCCTTTTACACATTAATTCAACGTTGGTTTATAATTTTCTTTTGCTTTTAAGCCTCGCAAAAAAAAATCAATCATTATAGGATACTTGATTATTCCATTCTAAAAAAATCCTGTGACACGTCGATACTAAATGAAGTGACAAAACATGTAAACAAAAAATGAAGTAACCGATTGAAATGAAACTTCACATACGTTCTTATGAAGAGTGTACCAACATAACAGAAAAATATTAGACTCGTGGCAGCGCTCTCCGTTTTCTTTTTCGCCAAATTAATTAAATTTTGTTTTTAAAAATAATTTAATATGCCTGTAATTTACATCCGCTTTAGGAGGGTCCCCCGCCCTCACATGTTTAATTTCTCACCCACACACCCCGAAACAAAACGTTGCGGCAGTGTGTGTGTGGCTGTGTCCCATTAGACGTTCGAGACGTTCAATCATTCAAATCAAAACAAAAACCCGTCAACTGACGCGGCGGGGGGGGGACAGGTGAGGCCCGATTGTTTTCTGTACAAAATTATTTCCGGCGTCGATTGTTTCTTCATTCCTCAACGGAGGGGGTGGGGGCTGACCAGGACCAGCAAACCGAGCAGCTGTGTTTATGTGTATCCTCCGTCGGCCGCTTTAACGTTGCCCCAATTTTGTTGGTGTGTACTCCTCCTTCTACTTACACACACACACTCACACACACACACACGCCACAGATAGAACTCGCCACACAACCCGAGCCCCGAGAGTTTGGGTAAAATAGTTTATTCTTCCATTTAGCACACATGCTTCAGGGGCGCCGTGCGCTGTGTTGTGTCCACCACATGGTCCTCGTCACCCCGAATGGGATGATGTGTACCGGATGTGGAAGGTGGCGACGACGACGGACACATCCGGAACCGGAACGAGTCCACGAGCAAACGGTCCACCACCGGAATCTTTCATTTCTCTGGCGGCGGCTACACGTGTGCAACTGTCTCCTCTCAGTTTTTCGGTGAAGCCCTCGGTCGTCCTATACTGGGTCAAACCTCCTGGTGGCCGGTGGCCACTCCACCCAGCCCAGCCCAGCCCTACTTGGTACCGGTACTCTAATTGTTTGCCCTGTTTTTGCTTTGTTTTGATGCGCAACATGCTTGTTGGGGGACCCACGGATGGAATTTTGGTTGGTAATACATAAATGCTTTTAAAAACATAAAACAATCCGATTGATTTCCCATGAATGGTTGGCTGGCTGGGGGGTTTGACACCCCCCCCCCCCATCTGAATGCGGGTACTTTGTCGACAAATACATAGCGCCCGTTGTCCGTTGCCCTAGTTTCGCAGTATAGTGCGAAGAATTTTCGATTCGGACGAATTTTATTTTTCGCACTAAACGCGCTTTTTATACACAGTGGCAGTCGCGTTTGGTGCCTTTCTTTGGTCGGTTCGAAAAAATCGCTTTTAATGCTATTCAAAAATTTCAGATAAACGTTTCCACTGACTCTGTCGGAACCAATTTCCATGGTAATGTGAATGTGGCAAATACAATTTTGAACTACATTGGAAATTACACCTGATACAAGCGAGCTTTTCTGGGGAATTTCTTCGATCCCCCGATTTCAATCTTCCCGAATCGACCCGAACCGAACGGAAAAGCTAGAAAATGTAAACGATTTCAAACAGACCGCTCGGAGGAAGCTCTCCGTTTTAGCCCCTTGGAACTCTTCGCAGTCTGTCATAAATATCCGCAATTGCCTCGTCAATTAATTCAAAGCCACATTTGGTCTAGTGGAGAAAGGGGGGGGGGGAAGGGGGATGCCTCTGCGGATTTTTCGATGATAGTTTTGTGAAGAAAGTTGAGATTTGTATTGGAATTTAATAAGAATTTAATGTTTTTATTGAAATAGTCAGTCGAATAGTAAGTTGTGTGTTCATCTTTCAACTCAGGCCACTTCGTGCCACAGTTTTTGATCGACCATTCCCTTTCAATCCCACCACCGGAATACGCAACATCAACTTCGTGATGGTCGCACATCCAGGCTTCGCACAATCGTGCTTGGATTGGCCTGCCCTGGCCTTTGATCACGGTCACTTGAACGTTGAACATTCCGGTACTAAATCAATATTCTCATCGCGGTGTCGCGGCCTCATTAGTCGCATTGGACTGATGGTCAGTTTTCTGTTGGTTCGAATGCATGAAGTTCGCGAATGGTTTTAGATGATTGCAAACTGTGTCGTGTCGGCCTCTGACTTCAACATACCAACATACTCCATTTCTTTCTGTTTGAATCGGAAGAAAACGAAACTCTTGTTACGAAAGAGGGGGGACCCCTTTGGAAGGAGTCGATCGTATGCCGTACCGTACTGTTATTTGGTTGAGGGCGGCGTGCGTAAGGTCGTTAGTTCGGTTTATGAGCAGCAAATCGGCACAACTCGTAAATGATAGTCGCTCGTTGGACGTGCTGCACCATAAACTGACCCTCTGCTGCTGCTCCATAGTGCCATATAGGGTCCCTGCGAGATGCACGCAACTTGTTGACGCGGACTTCGGCCGTCGGAGTGTCCTTTCGAAAGAGCACACACCCCGTTCCGGCGAGGACGATCCCATCCTTTCTGACGTCCCCGACGCCGACCTGCCGGATGCCGGAGGAAATCAACTGATTCTTCACTGATAATTGCCACAAATTCCTACCATTCCTATTCCTGCTTGCGCAGGCGAAGAACCTGAAACGTGCTGCGATACTTGCGAGACGGTGGTACGGGAAGGCTGTAATATCACCATCCCTCCGGGCCGGCCCGGTATCTGTGTGGCGTGCGGCTCATTTAATGGCACTCCTCCCTCCTCCGATCGATCCGGAGCCGGATAGTTTTCGGCGCCAAGAGCAGCACCTCGGGGTCAAGTGCACACCATCGGTCCAAAAACCGGGCGAAGTCCTTTGGTCCGTCGTGCTGCTGCTTCTCGCTTCGTCCGTATAGCAGCAGCATAGCCCTCTGTGGGTGGGCGGTGGGGTGCCTATAATTTGCCGTCAAGGAATCGATATTGCTCCAACGGGGTTACGGTATTGGGTGTACGAAACACCACCACCCATCTTCCCCTATTTAAATCAATAGCCGTTCGGCGTGATTTTTCCGCCACACCGGCGACCAGCGCTTGACATACACCACTTCGATCATGTTGCATCATAAAAGAGGGCAAAAAAAAATAAAATAAAGAAAGAAAGGAAACGACGGTGTCCGGACGACTAGAAATGTACGTCAAATCGTTGTCGTCGAAAATCAGGAAGAATCAAGTGTTAGCGGATTCACCAACACAGATGTTACTCCTACATTGCGTTAATAATGCGACTGAGGCGCGAATCGCGAGGCTTGAACCCCGGAACCGGAACACCGTTTATCTACCGACATTAATTGTGCATTAATTTTATCTGCTGGTTCGCTGTGCTGCGCTGGTGGCATCGCCATCTGACCTCATTGCGACCGGGCCCGGGTCCGGCCGTGACATCATTTGATGGACCACCGTGACCACCACCACCACACGTTCGGTTTTTAGGTTCTTATGCCCCCCCCCCCACCAAGAAAATCCCACTTTTTTCTGTGGAAGGTCTGAGGTGTTTTCCATTTCCGACTCAAACAGCAACGCCACACAGCTGCACTTGCTTACTAGGCTTTGAAGAAATGGTTTTACGGATCGGAAATTTGAATTCTTAATTGGACATTTAAATTGGACAGAAGCTGCCCCGGCTGGCCGGCTGGCCCAACATCCTAACAACATGGCAATGGCTTTTCCGGTTCTAGCGCGTTTCCGATCGAGACAGCTACTGTCCGGTTTCCACCACGGAAGTTTCCAGCCATCCTAACGTTCTCAGATGGCGCTAGGATTGGTTCGAAATTGACGAATATCTCCCCCGAATTGTTTTGTTGTTGTTGTGGAACTCATTAAACATTGTTTTCATTTCATTTCAACATTGTCAAAGCATGCAGCCTACCGACCAGAAGCTACTGCTGCTACATCATTATCATCATGATGCATTTCCTTGTTTCGATTGGGTTATTTCTCATCAATAAGATAACTGAACATTCACAGAAAAAGAGATAAAAACGGTACACAGGGTCATCCGTTTTGTAGATTCGAAATTACAGGGCTGGGGCACTTTACAGTTTCACAGTGTCAAACTTTTAGTTGAGTGCCTGCCATTCTAGAAAATGGTTATTCGAGCTTACCGAGCGATTAACAACAACGAAAACAATACGCCAACTGGACCAGCTCTCTGGAGCAACAGGCCGAAAACGTCAGTTTTGCCAGCAAAATTTTCTTCAGCGACGAGCCACAGTTTTTTTTTTTTTCACTGCGACGGCTACGGAAAACAAGCAAAATTTCAACATCTGGGACACTGGAAACCCCTCGCGGATCGATAGAAAAGAGGCCCCCTTTTCCATCCAGAAAAGCCTGACTGGGCTGGCGTTATGGGCTGGCGGGCGTCATAGGACTCTATTTTTCATCTGGCGATAGAGCTCTGCTGATAACCCATTCCTGTTTTTTTGTTTTGTGGCCTGTCAAATCATTTCGCACCGTTTCGGACTTTTTCTTGTTGGGTTACGCAAAGGATGCGTGTTTATGCGTGTGACACAAGTCTGCAACATTCGATTTGGCATTTGGCAAAATAACATTCGCCAAGTTATGGCCGAAAGGTAACACCATAAATGTGGCAAAAAAGCATTGAAAATTGGTAAATGTTGGCACAAATAATGGCAAAATACAAAGTTAATGATGAAAAAAAAAATAATTTTATTATAACTCCACCTAATTTTTCATGTATCCTTTTTTACAAATACCAAATAAATAACTCTCTATTATGTCGTGTGCTCTGGTTTGGTGTTATCCGACATCCGGGTAACCCGAGGAACAGAAGTAGTGTAAATGAAGGCGGACAAAGAAAGGGCGAAAGATGCCGCGAAAAAGGTGCAGGAGCAGTGTGCATCACTTCCCCCCGGTTGGAGGAGGGCCTCCAAAATCGACATCGGAATCGGGTTTTGTAATTTAATCGACAATCGATCAATCTTGTTCTCTTTGCCCCACCACCACCACAACAACACTCTGCCCCTGCGGGGGTCACCCTTTTTCGGTAACGTCAAATGCCGTTTATGGTGCGGTTATGCGATTAACGTTGGGCACCATTATTGGGGTGGGAATAGTAAATTTCGTAAATTTAATTACGACACGCCGCTAAAAGCCACCGGAACTCTGACACGCGCGCGCCGGTCACGGAAAATAATGTTGTCATCGCGGCGCGGCGGCGGAAGTCTCTCGTTACAATAAATAAATCAGAAGCAAAACATGACGGGCGCGTGGGGGCCGGGCGCGCCCCGGGGGGGGGGGGGGGGAGGCGTGAACAACAGATTCGAAGGCAGCGGGAAAAAACCGCGAACGAAGCGTAACGAATCGGGTAAATGTTGGTGGGCCGGTGGCGGAAATGGTTGACCGAGATGCTGCCTGTCTGCCTGCCTGCCTGGGAAGGGAAGGAAGATTCGGTTGCGGGCGAGTCCTGGCGAGTGGCTGCTATGAATGTCACCCATCCTACGATAATGACGACTCGCCTTGAGTCATCGAAAGTGGAATGGGCTCTCGAAGAAGGGTGCGGTGTGACGATTACTGTCGTAACAATCATCACCCTGACCCCCGTTGCCTACCGATCCTCTCAGCTTCCTCGGCTGGCTGGCTGGCTGGCTGGCTGGTGACCACATAATCGGTGTGTTTGGTCTAGATATTTACCAAACCGGAACCACCAGATCGGGAAGATTCTTTTGCGCGCGCGGATCCAAGTGACCTTTTGCGTTCGGTTTTTTGTCAGCATCACCTTCCGATTATTATGGGGGGGCGGGGGGGGGGGGGGGGGGGGGGTGGTCGTTTTTGTGGAGAACCTTGTTCCCGTTCGTCTGGTCCCCTTCCTCCAGTGGGGATGATGATGGGGGGCTTGACAATAACAATTGAAGAATTTATCAAGACAACGGTTGCTCAAGACAGGCGGCGGCGCCGTACGGAGCAGAAGCCTGACTGTCTGCCGTAATCAGCGTAGCTAGCGTACTCCAGGCAGCAGCAGCCAGTAGTGCGTGGCCAGATGGTCTAGAGTTGACGATCCGCTACTTCTGCTGCGGCGTACTGTGTACCTATTCAGAAGGAAACGAAAGGATACGACGCTCAGAGTAATGGGTAACGACGCACGACGAAGTTGTAAAGTCCGCGCAAAAACCCTCATTATCGTTCATGGGGCCGAGGGAGGGATGTGTTTGCCGGGGGGCAGTGCAGAACTTTGCGTAGTAGAAGAAACACTGTTCTTCTGGTTTTATTAATTTGTTTATAATTGCTAAATAAGGCTTGATTGGCTACCGAATTTACCCATTTACCTTTTGAAGGAAAAACGGGTCTCCACGGCAAATCCAACGGTCTCAGGTTCAATTTCGTCCAGTAAGCGTAATCCAATTTTTCCAACCAATTTTCAGCCGCAGAGTAATAGTCGTAGCGAAAAAATCTGTTCTAGATATTCAAACGACATTCAAAACAGGTTAAAAGCAGCACGAAATTTCGATTATTTGGTGATGGGAAGACATTAGCTTTATGGCGGGATCATCGGTGATCTCGAAGACGATAAAGTCGAGTCAAATTAGGAAATGTTTACGATATGATTGCCGACAGTGCACCTCTTGGAGTTTGTGGAAGGGGCCTGAGAGAAACCGTGGAAAATTTGACGTTAGGAACTGGGAAACAATAATATAAACATCACGCCAATGAATGAGAATGTCATCTCCCTATTAATGCACCACGAACCATGCGTTAATCAAAAATGGTAAACGAAATAGAAAATTTAGGACCAACTTCGCGCGTCAACCGTTTCATCGACGACGACCTAGAGCATACACCTAAATGACCAGTCTCTCATTGTTCAACTTTCTTTTAGGTACTGACCTCAGCTCAGCCGAGGGTTGTGGCCTGTGACGAACCATACCAGTGGGCCTGTGGGCGGTTCGAGGAACACTTCCGGACGCACGCCTTCCGCGAGATCTACAAAGGCGAATGGTCACCGGTGGCGCAGCACGACTACCAGCGCACACTGGAGGCGTTCCAGTTCATCGTCCAACTACCGATGACCGCCATGACGTACTCGGCCCAGCGCATGATCTACACGCTGTACCAGCGGTGCAGCCGGCTGGAAACGGGGACGGATCGCGAAGGTCTCAACGCGCTCCGCCACATACTGCTCGATCTCGGTGAGTAGTATCGTCTGCGGGGGCGTCAATGTCCTGAGGATGTCCCAAACATGCCCCCCGGGGGCGTTGCAGTGCCAAAGTTTCCATTTTAGCAACCTGTGTGATCTGCGGACGCGCCCGCCCGCGGAACCTATGCTATGATGCTGCGATGATGTAATTGGTTTACTCTACAAGACCGGCCAACACCGGCCCCGGCAGCGCCTTGTCCGATAGCTCCGGTAGCTGACTCGGTCGATCGGTTGATCTTTATCTAAGCGACACGCGCTCGGCAAGGAGAGCCCGTGTTCTCAGGGGGGGGGCAGGTGTTGAAACGCCGAACTTGTTGGGAGAAATACCAGTTAGACCTGTTTGGCGTTCGTTTTTTTTTTGTTGGTTTTGTTTTCGGTTATCATCCTCTCACCCCATCGCCACCCCGTTCCGGGGGTGTACCAGGTAGCGCAGATCAAGGTCAATAGCGTCTCCTCTTCGAGTGGTTGATCTAAATCTTCTTCCACGGTCCATACGATCGGCTCCCTCTCTATGGTTTGTTGTTTTTTGGTGTGACTTCTGTTGTTCAGTCCAATGGACCCGAATGGACACTCCAGCCAATGGACCTGAATGGACCAACGATCGCTACCTAGTTAGAGGCGGGTTTGTTTGGTTGGCGTCAGTCGTAGAGGCAAATTTCGGTTCCCGTGAGAAGGGTTCGTTGAACTAATTGCTACGTACGCAAAAGTCCCTACACCTCGTCGAAATGTGTTTGATTGTATAGCATGCACGCATGTCTTTATTGAAGATGGTCGTAGCATCTCGTGAGCCCTATCGCCTTCTCTGGGCGGGAGAGGATAGTTTCTAAGCTAGTCAACAAAACATTGCACACTTTTTCTTATGACCTGCCCTTGATACCGTTTGCTGTGTGGCGACCTTGAAGTAGTAGTTTATCGTTAGCAAGAGAATTGTCTGCGGCGCTGCGCTCGCCCCTGTACTTGGTACTCGTCTCGTCTTGGGTTTTTGGGGTGGAACTCACCCAACTTTGCGTTGGCTGCTATGTACACTCGCGAACTGGTCTCGCGCTGCCTGGGGTTCCATGGCATGATGGTCCACGTCTGCGTCTAGTACACGACCGTATCATCAACAGCACCTACAGAAGCGACCGCTCCAGCCGAAGCCGACGCCCCAGCGGAAGCTCCGGCGAAACCATCGACGCTGTTGAAGCCAGCATTGAAGCCGCTTGCTCCGTTTGCCACGCCGGACACGTCCGAGCGCCCACCGAGGACGGGATCGTAGCTGGCGGCGGAACCGCTCTGGGCACCACTAGCCGCAAAGGAACCGCCGAACCCGGAGTTGAACCCAGCGCCACCTCCGTTGGCGTCGTTGAACGCAGTTGCTCCAGCGTCGGCGAAGGCGCTGGCACCAGCACTAGCACTAGCGCTGCCCGCCGCATCCTTACCCTGGTACTTGATGAAGTAGACCTCCGGTTTGCCGGACGAGAACGAGCTGGCATCGGCAACGGCACCCGCCTTCGCCTGGGACGGCTTGTTGACCAGCACGTAGACGATGGTCTTCTCCTCGGTTTGGCTGGCAGCCCGGGATGCGGCTCCGGCACTGGCACTGGCCGACGGCGCCTTGATGAAGATGATTTTGTAGTGCTTGCGCGGCGTAATGGTCAACGTTTCAGCTTCGGCGGCGGCCTTCGGGTCTTCCGGGGCGACGTGGTAGTAGAAGTGCTTCTGGACGACCGGAGCGGCATAGCGGACCTGAGCCTGGGCAGCGCTGTTGGCCGTAGCGCCAGCGTTCGCACCGAATCCGCTTCCAGAGGCCGAAGCCGAGGCTCCGCTGAAGGCACTGGATCCTCCGAAACGTGCCCCAGAGGCCCCGGCACCGGCGGATGAGTCCGCGGACGCACCAGCCGACGCACCGGCTGACGCTCCCGCACGCAGTCCTGCCTGATAGCCGGCCTGATACTCGTCCGAGGTTGAACCGGACGTTGCTTCACCACCGAACCCAGACGTGCCGGTGGCGGCCCCACCGAACGAGGCAGCTCCAGCGTACGAGGCGGCTCCACCGTATGCGACCGCACCACCAAAATCAGAGCGACTGTCCGCTCCCGCCACATCAGCACCACCGACGGTATCCTGATAGACGGTCGGCGCGTAGTCTACCGATACCGACTGCTGTCCGACGTCATAGCTGGTCGCACGGGCTTCCGCTGCCTGACGAAGTTTCAGCCCAATGTCGCCCGAAGCGACTGCCAAGCAGCAAGCAGCGAAAATCTGTTGGGGAATGTGACAGAACGGAAAAGACATGATGTGCGACTCAGATACTGGCACTACTGGAATACTGGATTACTTTAGGGCACTTTCTGGGCGCTATTGAACTATAGAACTACACGGAACCCCCACGGTCTCAGAATTATAGCGAAAGAGAGACTTGGAGCGATTGATTGTAGAACACAGGTGTTGATTGCTGCGCTGGTGTGAAACGCGATGCCTCAGGTGCCACACCAATTATTAGTTGGGTTCCACGAAAAACAAAAAAAAACCTATAGACTCACCACGAAGGAACGCATCTCGCAGCCGGAAAGTTGAGCAGTGAGTGGCGGAGTCGTTAGAGTGCGTGTTCTTCTTGGTGACGGCGTCGGTGACACTTAGGGAGGGACGCCCTTCGTAGTAGAGTATCCTTCTCGCTGGGCGCGAAGATCGAACTGAACTGAAGATGAAGCAGAACTTTCGCTTTTTATATAGGCGCGTCACGATTTCCACGAACGGTTAGTTCAACGTGCGGCGCGCTCCTCCACCATAGCTTTGTCGGGGCGGCGCATTTGTCTACGGGGGTTCTATTGGTCTACCACAAGACAGGGGGCCAGCCGCGACAACCACCATGCCACCCCCCCCCCCCCTGGCTGGGGGGGGGGGGGGGGGGGGGAATGGAAGACGTTGCGTCTCCTCGACTGTTTATCTACGCGCGCGCGCGCGCTCTCAGACCTTTATCTAGCATATCAGCAATTTTATGTAGATGATGCGCATACATCCACCCATTTTTTGGCGGCATCAGAACTACACTGGAGAGGGGATGCCTGAAACCCTAAACGGTACGGTGGTGGGGCCCCCCCCCCACCCACCAATACACCGGCCTATCGGCGGGCTTTTATCGGATGATGATTTGCGTGTGGTTTGCGCTCACACAGGTGTCTTGTTTCGCCCGATCTTGTCGGTGCGGATCTCTCTTTATCGATTCTCACCGACGGTGCGGTCGTCGGTTCTCTTGGGAGAGGGAGCGTAGCTATACTCCGTAGCGTACCCCGGTTAGGCCTGACCATCACCATCACCACTTCAGCACCAAAAATCAACTGGAGACGCACCACATCACTCATAATCCATCCAGCACAGCACAGCACACCACCATCATTATCGATTCGGCGGCGAAGTGACATCAGTGACAAAAGTAAATACCACCATGCTGCATTCATTACGCGGTGTAATATCCATAGCAGAATGGGCAAGGAAGTAAGCAAGAATGTGGCAGAAGGAAGAGAATCTTTCAAACCTCCAAAAACTGGACGGCGGGATCCGGAGAACCCGACCTGAACGGGGTTTGGGGACTTTTTATTTTCCGCTTTGATGCCGGCTCCGGGGTTGGTTTGCCGACGGGTCGACGGGTAGAGGAAGCAAATATTGAGGTGCCGCGTGAATAACGCTCAATGCTCTCTGGCCTTTGATAATATATTGGTTTGTCTTCATTTGATGTGGTCCATCTATTCGCCAGGTGTTCGCCGAGGGAACAAGGTTTTTCAATAAACTGACAATATACTATCGGTCTCAGTGACAACTCAGCGACTTTGGTCGCTCGCTCTTCTCTGTGTGTGGAGTGGGGGGGAACCTCTTTGACATTTCGGCAGTGTCTGTCTGTGACTGACTGCTGATTACGATCGTTTGTTGACGACCAGTTCCGATTCATCGATCTCCCGTGCACGCGCGTCCCCGTTTGGCAGGTCTTCTTTTAAGTTTCGCTCTCGGTTTCATCTCGATTTTTTTGGTACCTTGGCATGGCCAAAAACGCACTGTAGTCACTCACCAGCCGAGCGAGTGGAGCCCCGGTTACACCGGTTTGACTTCTTCCACCACAAAGGGATGACGTTTATGAGTGTTTTATTTGTTTTTGCTATTCGGGGCATGATTTTTTGTATACGAAGCGCGTAGATCGTTCGAAATGTTTCTTCCAAATTGTTGCCATTTAAAGTATTCTACAACTGTGGAGGAGGTAATAAAGTATTTCTATAAGTTCAAAAACGTCATTGGCAACAGAGCTTAACATTGTCATTGTGGCTCTCTGTTGCAGGCCAAGACCGCTCGGTGGTTCTAATTTGCGGATAAGAAGATGAATCACTTATCACGGCAGAGGGGCGACACCTACACCTTGAACAGACTCGATTGGTGTTGTCAAAAGTAGTGTCGACGCTCCATCCTGGGACATCCGTGTGGCTTCGTGCACCATTACTTACCTCGTGTAGGCTGTGAAAGTCGGTGTACTACTGGCGGTACAACGATTTCCTGCCGTCGTTTGCATTGAAGTCTCCGCAAAAGGATTTTGTGTTCCATGACCCTAATGTCAGCCCGTACACCAAAGCGTGGATATTCGGAAAACATGTTGCCGCTCTGTACGACTTGAACGGAGGACAAGCAGGAAAGGAGAGCTTTCGGGGGCGGCATCGGTTCCTAACCCATTACAGAGCAACGTTGCAGAAAGTGACGAATCCGAAGATGACGATAATGGAACGATTGGTGACGGGATGATGCGGTTCAACAAAAACCAAGAACGAGTAATAGTTTTTTTTACTTTGATTGTTTCTTGTCTTGCTATGTTATGGAAATTTAGGTTTGTGTGTGTTTTCCTTATAGTACAAAGTTGACTTCTTCTTTTTCTACTGCTTCTACACTTCTCTTCGGGGGCGATGTTTTTCTGGTTTTTCGTTTAGGCCCGTCTGCCCTTTCGATAGTAGTGTTACCATTATTTTACACATGTTTTCCTACGGTCCTCCTAAACACGAGTGGCGATAGTTGCACCGCGTGTAGTTAACACACGCGTCCTAAAGAAATATAAACCTATCTATTTTTCATCGTTTTTTTTCTTGTTCGAGAGACTTACGTCGTAAAGCTGTCGGTTTTTGAGGTACGGGAAGAACAGAGAGTATCAAAGGAACACAGAAAAGTGCGTAAGGTACTTGTTACACGAGTATTTAGTACGGGGTGACCACTCCCTGAGCTCTCGTCGTTGAAAACCGGTTCGCAGACTCCTTAGTATTGATGGAGGCGCTCTGTTCTTTCCGAAATGTCGCGAAACTGTTGGGCGGACGTTTCTAGTTGAGGATTGGGATTTTACGACTAAGCTACAGGCGTGCGCTCTCGGTAGCTGCGAAAATTTAGTACACATTCGCGTTGTTATTAGCAGAAGCACCACCAAATGCGCTACTGTCGTAGGCAGGGGTGCCACCGAAGCCCGATGATCCGGCATTGTAGCCACCGCTTCCAGCCGCGCCACCGGACACACCGGAGTCAAAACCAGAACCGGCAGATGCACCGGCTCTGCCGAAGCCGCCAGCTCCTCCTCCGAAACCAGCATCGGCAGATGCTCCGGCTTGGCCGAAACCACCGGCTCCTCCGAAACCAGCATCGGCAGATGCACCGGCTTGGCCGAAACCACCAGCTCCTCCTCCGAAACCAGCATCGGCAGATGCTCCGGCTTGGCCGAAACCACCAGCTCCTCCTCCGAAACCAGAATCGGCAGATGCATCCGATCTGGCGAAACCACCAGCTCCTCCGAAAGCATCAGCTCCTCCGAAATCACCTCCGAAAGCGCCGGCGTTGGCACCAGCTCCAGCGGAGCCCGGAGCCTCCTTACCCTGGTACTTGATGAAGTAGACCTCCGGCTTGCCGGGCGTGAACGTGCTAGCTGGAGCCTCGGGACCCGATTTGGCAGGGGACGGCTTGTTGACGAGCACGTAGACGATGGTTTTCTCCTCGGTTTTGCTGGCAGCCCGGGATGCGCCTCCGGCACTGGCGCTGGCCGACGGCGCCTTGATGAAGATGACCTTGTAGTGCTTGCGGGGCGTGATGGTCAACGAGTCAGCCTCGGCGGCGGCCTTCGGGTCTTCCGGCGCGACGTGGTAGTAGAAGTTCTTCTGGACGACCGGAGCGGCATAGCGGACCTGAGTCTTGGCGGCGGCGGATGCACTTGCACCACCGAATCGGCCGGCCGTGGCACCATCGAAGTTACGAGCTACGGCTCCACCACCGCTACCCGGGTAAGCCGAGGCCGACGGGCCCGAGGCTCCGGCGCCCGCGGAACCGGCACCTGCGGAACCGGCACGCAGACCTGCCTGATAGCCGGCCTGGAACTCAGCACCACCGCCAGCAGATCGGCCTTGGAAACCCGTACCAGCTCCAGCGCCAGCTCCGCCGAACTCCGAAGCACCACCACCAAATCCGGAAGCACCAGCACCAGCTCCAGAAACACCTCCAAATCCAGAAGAACTACCAGAACCACCACCGAATCCAGAGCGAGCACTGGCCCCGGCACCAGCTGCACTGCCTCCTCCAACAGTATCCTGGTAGACGGTCGGAGCGTAGTCTATCGATACCGGTTGTTGTCCTCCGGCTCCCGCTCCCTGGCGGAACTGCGCCGAGGCTAGTCCTATGCACGCGACGAAAATCTGGGAACCATGTAAAAAGGAAGACCATTAGTCAGATTCCCGAGTACCCGAGTGGTGGACGTTGCAACTCCTTTGGGAACAGTGAAATTATGCTTGGAACTCTGCATCTGGTTGAAGTCCAGATCTGTGTCAACGATTCGTTGACGATTGATTGATGAAATTCCGCTCACACTCAGTGCTCAGTAGTAGTTGTTGATTGCTGATAACACTACAGGCGTACTCCATAGCACGGTATTGTTCCCAGAGTCAGGAGAGAGTAAGAAAACATGTACAGCCGCGGGAGTATACTCACCACGAAACAGCGCATCCTGACTTCCGGTGTGGATCCTGCTCGACCGTTGAAGAAGAGACCGTTGGGACTGTTTATGACTGTTTGACACTTTGCTTTCTGCGAAGACTACTTCTGCGAGTCGTCTTCTCTGTGGTGCGCCCGAAAGAAATGAACTGGAGATAGGACCGAACTTTCGCTATTTATACTCATCTCCTGGGCTGCAACCTTCCTTGTTTGCATTCGCGGCTTTTCCATTCCCTGCCGTCTTTTCTTGGGCGTTTTTTTTTATTTTGCTAACAATCCACCAACACACATTTTAGTTTTATGTATCCGCAGCCCCCCCACTACCGTTCTGAGTTGCGCGAAAAACAACTTGTCCTGTCCTGCGGCAGGTCTGCCTGTCAAATAGAAGAATTTCCCCCTCCACAAAAAACAGCATCCTAATCGATGCTGATGACATTTACTGTGGCTGCCGGTCGTCGAGTTCATCCCGTTCTGGTTTCGGTTTTGGGTTGTGACCGGTTGGGGTCAACTTTTATTGGTTGGCTAACCCAACTCTTGACCGGTGACCGGACCGGAGCGTGAATCGCTGTTGCCAATCGCTGACACTCACGCAACGCCTATGTATTTGGTACGATGTTTGGTATTGGTATTCATAATTAAGTTGAAGATTCTCAGAACGGCTAAGAACAGGCGCGTGTCCAGTAGTGTCTCCAATAGGTTCTAACCAGTTCTAACGTATACCCGGTTGTGTCAGCGCACAGTCTTACCGTGCGCAGGATGTAATCAGCTACATTGAAATACATACAGGAAATACTGTTCATCCCGATTTACTGTCAAAAAAATTTGTTACTGTCAAAAAAATTAATAAAATCAAGTTGGTAATCGAACAGACCATATTATTAAACTAGACGTATGCTAAACACATCAGCAATCCGCTGTTAGCGCGTGTGTGTAGGCCAAAAAACGTCAACCTTAGCAGAACAAAAAGGAAGAGAATAGAAGGTTCCACAAAACTGTCGTTAGTCCGGTCCGGACACGGTGCGTGCTCTATGACATTTTGGGGATGACCTTTTAAAATGCTGAACTTTGTTTGGCCCGACGAGGATAGGTGATTCCTGTCCTGTGATTCTCGTTCTGCGTGTGTCTCACGAAACGTCTCAACATTTTATTGATAGGTGTAGAACGGGGGTGCGAGCGCGAAAGCGAGGGGTGGTGGGAGTCTTTTACTGCAAGCCAGGACCGCTCGACCAGGGTTACAGCTGCCGGTTGATGATGATCGTGAAGCGTCTACCTTAGTCTAGCCGATGGATAAATTGGCAGACAAGAGTCTAATAGTCTGAAAGATGCGAACCAGTGATTCGGTTTTTTGTTGGTGATCCGAATACTCGTTTTCTAGTAGTAGCCGCCGTTGTGGTGCTGCACCCTGACGTTGGCTTGGGGAGGAAACACAGAGCTATTGAAACCTTGGAAATGCAACACGTAGAGCCGTGTTTTCGTAGCATCAGTTTGAGGTTCTAGAACAAATAGTATAGAGCTTAAGCGGCATATTTTTGGAATACGTTCCAATTCTTCAACCAGTTTCCAAAGGCAGTAAGGACACGTGTTATTCTGGCAGGGGATAGTGTGCAATTTCTGTACCGAAAATCAGTTTTCGCTGAACAGCAAAAGGTGACGATCACTTGGAACCGCAGCTTCTGGACTGCCTCGCGGCGTCACCATGGGATTGTGGTGGTGAGGAAATTTATTTCCCTAGTTATATTTTGAAATAAATGAATACGGATTTGATAAAAAAAAAGTTAGTTTGAGCCGTATATGGATACTGGACACATAAGAACATTGAATCTCCTTATGAGATGCTTCCAACGCGTTACGATTGGTGCGGACCTGTCATTGGCTAAGGAAGTCGTAAAAAGGATGTTAGAAGCTAGCAGTAGACGTTCTTTTGCAGATTACCCTTTGAACTTTTTGAAATTCGAAACGAATTTCAATTTTTCAACATTTACTATCGATGAGTGGCTGCATCCACGCTTCTTGCTTTCGCTTCTTGAATTGTTTTGTTTTCTTCCAATTTCGGTTGGTTTGGTGCGCTAGAAGCAGTCTTTATCTCCCATTACTGTTCGAGAAATTTGATATTTGATTTTCGTTTTGAAGGTAAAATTGGGATCATGTAATTAGAATTGTTCATTTTCTTTTGGTTCCAATGAACATGAACGTTTATTAGTGAAAGCATACCGTTGATTTCAAAGGGCATTTGTTGAAGTGGTTCTGGGTATACAAAGTTTTGAAATTTTTTCTCCAGGGATGCGTACAGAAACACATCTGACACTGTACAAACTGTACGTGGTACGATACTTCTCGAGATATCGAACACTAAAGCCATCTACCGAGAAAATAATGGATTACTTTTTAGCCAGTCTTCGCCATATTTTCGTTGATCTTTTGGGTATGAGAAAAGTCGCAGCACGTCGATTAATGCCAAAAGATCTCAATTTTGTTTAATATGTTCATCGCAATCAAGTGGCTCATAGACATGCTTAAAAACGATCAAACTCTGCATAATTACTGGTGACGAGACATGGACCATACGAGTATGGAATTGGAATGCTGTAGTCCAGTTTTGTTCGCACGTCAAATTAATACCAAACAGCTGTAACAGCTTAATCACTCTCATCTTTCTATCCAGACCACCGAACTATCCATCTATTGAGGAAAATTAAAGTACGCCTTTTCTTCTATGTACCGAATATTGTAATATTGTGAGAAAAACGAAGCCACTTCCTAGACCTGTGAAGTGTTGGCAGACGTGTGTTTTTTAAAGGCGAGCCTCACCATCTCATTTTAACCAACACTCGGTCTTGGCGGTCTGAGGGAAAGTGTCAAATTTTCCGTTGCGGACCGTACGATTTGCTGTAATTTCAAACCGAATTGGCGCTCGATGTGTTCGGCGATTGAGAAGAGGACGATAAAGGGGGAAGGACGATCGGTAACGGCGATGATGAAATGATGGTCGATGTGAAACAAAAAAGCCAAAAACGAGTAGATAGTTTTTTACTTTGATTGTTTTTTGTCGTGTTATGTTATGGAAATTCATGTTCGTGTGTGTGTTGGTGTTTTTCTTATAATACAAAGTTGACTTCTTCTTCTTCGACGCTTCTCTTCGGGGGCGATGTTTTTCTGGCTTTTACGTTCGCGCGCCCCTGTGCCCTTACGATAGTAGTTAGCATGATTTGTTTGAACAATGTTTGCCTACGGACTGTGGCCTCCTAAACACTAGTGGCGGTGTAGTTGCGCCGTGCGTTGTTATCACACGTTTCCTAAAGAAAAATAAATCTATCTATTTTTCATCGTTTTTTCGTTTTCTGTTTTCGAGAGACTTATGTCGTAGAGCTGTCGGTTTTCTGAAGTAGAGAAAGGAGTCTCGCGGAAACACGCGGAAGTGCGTGTACACAATAGAGGTTACAGGAATAAGATAGTATGGGCAGACCATTCCTTCGGGCTGGCCCCGGGGTTCGGGGTTGAGTATTGAAGTTTACGACTAAGCGCGCTCTCTCGCTGGCTGTGAAAACTTAGTAGACAACCGCGTTGTTAGTAGCAGAAGCACCACCAAATGCGCTACTGTCGTAGGCTGGGGTGACACCGAAGCCCGACGAAGATCCGCCGGCGCTAGCCGCGGTGTAGCCAGCGGTGAATCCGGCATTGTAGCCACTGCTGCCAGCGGCGGCACTGGACACACCGCCGGAGCGGGTAGCATCGACGAAGTCGTAACCGGCGTCGGCACTGGCCCCGGCATTGGCCCCGGCAAATCCGGCCGCACCACCGAAGTCGGCGGCTCCACCGAAATCAGCGCCACCGAAAGCTCCGGCGTTGGCAAACGCACCAGCACCAGCACCGGCACCACCGGCACCATGTGCGTCCTTACCCTGGTACTTGATGAAGTAGACCTCCGGCTTACCGGACGAGAACGAGCTGGCATCGGCAACGGCACCCGCCTTCGCCTGGGACGGCTTGTTGACCAGCACGTAGACGATGGTCTTCTCCTCGGTTTTGCTGGCAGCCCGGGATGCGGCTCCGGCACTGGCACTGACCGACGGGGCCTTGATGAAGATGACCTTGTAGTGCTTGCGCGGCGTGATGGTCAACGTTTCAGCCTCGGCAGCGGCCTTCGGGTCTTCCGGGGCGACGTGATAGTAGAAGTGCTTCTGGACAACCGGAGCAGCAAAGCGGACCTGAGTCTTGGCGGCGGCGGATGCACTTGCACCACCGAATCCACCCGAGGAGCCACCGAATCCACCGGCTCCCGACGATGCACCACCGAAGGATGCACCACCGAAGGATCCACCACCGAAACGGGCACTGCTGCCGCCGCCCGATGAGAAAGACGAGGCTCCGGAAGAGGCACCGGCACGCAGACCTGCCTGATACCCGGCCTGGAACTCAGCACCACCTCCAGCTCCACCTCCAAAGGACGAACCTCCGGCTCCACCTCCGAAAGACGAACCACCGCCGAAGGACTGGCTACCTCCGAACGAGGACGAACCACCACCGAATCCTCCCGAGCGTGCCGAAACACCGGCGGCGCCTCCGGAGGCGGAATCCTGGTAGACGGTCGGTGCGTAGTCCACCGACACCGACTGCTGCCCGACGTCGTAGCTGCTCGCCCCACCGGCTCCCGCTGCCTGACGCAGCTTCAGGCCAATGTCGGCCGATCCGACGGCCATGCAGGCGGCGAAAATCTAAAGCACGGAAAAGAGAGCTGAGGTTACACGTCACGTCACACACGGGAATGGCAAAGGGGAGTTAGGAGGTGCGCTAGAATTGATTGATGAAAGAGGCGCTCCGTAGCTCACTGCACTGTGCGCCCCCGAGTACTCGCGTAATTGATTGTTGATAGAATCCAGGATTCTAGGGTACCGGGGTTCCTCCAACGGCGTTGTGTACCCTTGGATAGACAGTAGTGTCCTCCGACGGGACGACGAAGTGCACTCACCACGAAGAAACGCATCTTGTATCGTTTCTCTTCTCGTTCTCTCTTTCTTTCTTTCTCTCTCTCTCTCTTGCGCTTTTTCTGCACTCGACAGAACTCGACGCTCGACTCGAAGATTCTCGAGGCACGATCGCGTTGGCTGGACGAACTAGAAGTGCGCCTGCTGCTAGTGCTGCTGCTGCTGTGTAGTTCACTTCGGCAGACTTCCTACAAGACGACTTTCCTTTGCGAGAGCGGTCTTCTCTGCGGGGCGATCGAATTGAACTGAAGATGGAACAGAACTTTCGCTTTTTATATCCACCTTCGGTGCCGCTGGTGATCGCAGCGCAGCCACACTTCGGACGCTGGAGTTGGACGTTGGTTTTTTGCTGTGACCATTTACTTGTGGGGCTCTTTTTTGCTTTCTTCTTTCGGTAGGAGCCCATTTTTGCAACTCATTCACACAAGAGCGCCAAGCATATCTGTGCATTTCTGTGCGTATATGCATGGCCGGCCGGGGCGTTAGCTAGCCTCTTAGCGGCGGCGGCGGCGGCGGCGGGGGCCCGGGGGTAAGAAGCGCCCTGAAGAGTATGCTAATCACTCGAATGCAGCTTTTTTTGGGTTGTATCACCCCAAAGTGTTCTCCGCGGCGCGATATAAAATCCCCGCATTTTTATGGGTATGGTCTGGCCATTCCATTCCCTCCTCCCAGCCCAGACACGCACACAGAGTTAGAGTCAGCAGAGCTCCAACAACAAAAAGTGGTTGTTAGAGTCTGTGCGGGCGTGTGGTGGTTTTGTGGTTTTCTGGTCGGAGTGGGGGTCGATCGCGCGACACCTACGACACTCTACGCGGATCGGATCGTAGCCACCGCGAACAAGAATCCGTCGGCAAAGCTCTGGTGGAGACTGGGCGTGGAAAGATGGGATCGTGTCTCATCCCATCCCCCCGAAACACACCATCTGGAGAGGGAAAACTCGCAAAAAAATTAGATACCCCAGAACCGAAATATACTATCCATAAAGCCGAGCGCGAGTGAGGTGATCTCCTTCTGGCATTTAGCGGCTTTCGAACCCAGCCGAGAATTTGTTTTTTTCTTTCTCTGCCTAAGGTGTCTGTCGGTGGTTGATAAATATAGCGTCTCGTTCGCTGTGGAGCTTAGCTATGGCTGTTGCTGCCGGCCAGCCACCTATAGGGTGGTTCATCTATATCGTAGCGCGCCGTCAGGGAGAAATCAAATGTCGTCCAAGTCAGGACCCCCGAAGATCCATGTTCTTCATTCTCGAAAAAATCAAATGGACAGATAATGAAGCCAGACCAAAATCCACACCAAACAGCAGCCACTCCTGTTGGGTGTATTGGCTTCTCTTGCACGACGTGACGACGGGTTTCCGTCGGAGCCAAAAATACGCAAATTCTGCTTATTCCACCTCGAGGTGGAAATCAGCGTTTGCAAATTTCGTACAGTTTGTGTAGAAGACATTTCGTGTAAATGTTAAAGTTTTTACTAAATGTTTACAATTTCCAGAATGAAACCTGACTTTTTATAGGTGAAGTAATCGCTAACACTTGATCACCCTATATATCTCGGTTCTCGGCCAGAGAAGCTCCTAACTCCTCCTGGTGGTTTACAGACTCCACTACATGGTGCCTAATTTGGCGAACCTCCCCCCGGGCAACCCCCGGCACAACAACGCCCCGCCCCCGTGAGCAATCCACCTGCTTATCGCACGGGAGGCAGATGAGTTCGCCGAAGGATAGGTAGCCGTTCTTGGGTTATTTTGTTCTTCGCTGGCGTCGGCGTCGGCGTCCGTCGCCAGAAATGTTATTTTTGGATACCACCATTTTGGATACCCACCACACCGTCAGGGACGTCCCGCTACTTACTGCCGCTTCCCACGATCAAGATTGATCTCCTTCTGCTAAGGAATACGTTCTCCTCATTAAAATTCATCTACACCCCGTCCCGTCCTAGCTAGCCAGCCAGCCAGCATGCTCTTTCTATAGAGCCCCATAATAAAGCCTCTGGTGTGCTCTCTTGTAGCACTTTGACATTTACCGAATTCTGCTCAAAATTACCATTCCGGTTCCGGTTTTTTTCTGATCCCAACCCAAAAATATACTCTGCTCGCGGCCACAAATACACAACATCACCTCTCGACAGCCGCCGACGAGCCTCGGCTAATATTAAAATATTGAACTGCTAGCTCGGTGCGATCTGGTTGGAGATCGGCAGATGGCCAGGTATTAACTGCCTACCAGGCCTACTGCTGTTCACATATACTGACCTTTCGTATTTGACGCCGTGTCGGTAGTCAATTGGAGTCCATTTCAAATTTCCGCCCCAACTACGTCGGCGTCGAAATTTGTGAGACTCGGGGTCAGCAGCGATTGTACACGACTGCCAAAGGTGTCTCCCGCTGTCATATGACATTGACCATGACCAGCGGGATCTTTACTTAACAATCTGGCCCGCCCGGGGAGTACTCTAATGGGACTGGCCGAGCCCAAGTGTCGGACCAAGTAAACAAGTAGTTCGCCGAGCTCGAATTCTGGTGTGCGTAGAGGATTCTAGCGTAGAAATGTTACCAGCATGTTCGGGAAGAGGTACCAGGTCTGGCATGTCCCGAGGAATGTCCGTGTTGGGAAGTTACGAAACAACGCTCGGTGGTTGTAGTCGGACAAGAAGAATAAAAAGACGTAACAGTCTGGGCAATTCGTTGTCTCTGACCTCGTCAACTCAACTCGTTGGCTGGCTGAAACTAAGTCCATCACTCTTCTAAGTCCGTATCTTCAATTGCAAGCAGAAAAGTCCAAGTCCAAGTGTCAAGAAGTAAAAGTTTGACACTTGGGTCGACAGATACATATTCGAAAACCGTGCCCTGAGCCCTGTGATTTCGAAACTACAAAATGGAGAACCTAGTGTAGTGTGGTAGCATCGCATCGCAGAGCAGCAGTGCCGAATACCGGATCAGGTACTGTTGCGCGCTGTTCGATTACTCATCGCCCATCAACATAAATCTCGTCTGGCAACTGTTTCTCTTGTGACCCCACTCTATCGGGTCAAATCCAGTAAATGGTGAAATAGCAGATGAAATGCAGAGAATGCTAATGCCGCTCCGTGGACACTGCTGGCCGGTGGTGGACACAGACGTTATGTATTGCCAAACGACGGCATGGCATTGACCTTACGCGAAATTTCAAATTCAATGGCTTTTTCCAAGGTCATCAGATAGAGAGGCGAGAGAGAGAGCTTGTAGTGAAAGCTGGATTGGTGCGTTGGATTTGCTGCTGGTGGTGGTTGCTGTCACTGCTGCCTCCCTTTTGCCCCATCGGACGGGAATGTCCTAGAAAAATACACAATTTCTCTGCAAATTTATTGCGACCGCCGGGTCTTGCTGTCAAAGTGTCGCGCGCCGGTGTCGTCAAGCAGCGTGCAGCAACCTGGTCTTTTGGATTTTTTTTTCTACTACGTTGCACCGACCGTGCGCCATCCTGAACCGCCATCATAATCGCCGCCAACGGCAGTTGAAATCTCTAAGGTCGAATGAATGTGATTTTCATTAGGTTTCTCGGCTCTCCACAGACACGGGGGCCGGCGCACGAGAGCGCGGTCTGTTGCGTAAGCTAGATCGACTTAAAGAAGTGCTTCACAATCAGCTAGACCTCCCCCCTCTATGTTGTGGCGATTATCAATGCAAATTGGTGTTACCAATGGGGTGCCTGCCGCCGTCGCCGTTGCTGCTATGTTGTGTTCGAGGTGTCCGGAGCATTTCAGCTTTTCGTGTTATTTTCGTGGCTTGATTTTCTCTATTTCTATATATGAAATTTATCCCCGGGTTCTGGCTGGTTGGGTGGTCGGTTGGTTCCGAACAATCTTGCGCAAGGATAGAGGCAAGTTCTTGGAAAGAATTTTGCGTACGATCCGCTCGAGATAGCATCCAACGATGAAGCCAGCGATTCTAGCGGATTAAAGCAAGACCAAATGATAATGCTACGTTCGCGGAATCGGAAATTTGAAATCCAACGTTTGTTTAGAGTGAAGAACCTCTGTGGAGTGAAGTGATTGTAGCCAAGAAGAAGAGAGGATCCTCAAGATATACGATCACGCGTGTCAAGTGATTCAGGAATTCTGCGTGTCTAAACGCGCTCTGCTCAGTGAAAATGCGGAAGACCTTGCTTTTGCAGCTACGCTACGACCTACGAGTTGAGTGAGGAGCGTGTGATTTGAATAATGCAAATTGTTGGCCAAAGCTGTTAATTGCGCAGGCCAAAGCCCTGCGGTAGAGTCGAACTTAATTAAAGCTAATTGACGAGACGTTATCGAGGAATTAGTCTCTTTTTCTCGGAATTGGCGGACTTGGACTAATCTGCAAATTTAAATGTCTGGCAGATGTCCATGTTGTGAAAAGATCTTCCGACTATTCGACGTCGCACCCCGTTAGAATTTATCCAAAACATAGATTTGTAGTTTGCTTTCGGTACACAAAATCTGTTTTGCGATTTGCGGATCCAAAGGGCCGCGTACAGTGGAGCACACTGATTTGAGCCATCGAAGCTGTGGACTCAACAGCAACGCCAACGAGAAAGACGCCTTTTGCAGGTCCAGTCAACCTGCAACAGAACTGTATCGCGGTCGCACATGCATTTGGTTTGGTTTTTTTTTATTTTCCTATGTATTTATGCTGTCTTGCTCAATTTCTAATCGGACGAGGACACCGACGACAACAACGCGGACGACGAAGGTGATGATGAAGACGAGACGCGGCACGGTTTCGATAGTAATATGTCATCAAGCAGGGCACCCCGAATCCGGTGCGGCCTTGCACTGTAATTGATGACCTTCTACGGGCGCCTTCAGTAGCGCTTCAATCGCACCTTCTGGGTATCAACACGGCACACGGATTAACTAATGGAAAACCGGTTCCGGTCGGGGACCGGTGGGGTTGGACCTTTGATGAATCGGTTTCGATTTTCTAAATTATTTAATCATCGTCGTACAAATAATGCCGATTTGATTAGGTGTCGTGTCCAGTTCACGAGATCGAACCGGGTGATATCGAATCCGGTGGAGCTCGCTGCGAAAAAGGGGGGAGAGATTCATCAGAGTAGAGCCCACGCGGGTTGACTTCACGAAACACCGTTCCTTCGGGTCATAGTAGTACAATTTTCTGACGGTTTACATGATATGTACGAGGTCCAGATAAATAACGAGATTTAAAATAATATGCATCCATATGTGTACTAGTTACATAGTTTGAAAGGTACGTTCTGCTTCTTTCAAACGCATCCAAGGTTATGCAAATCGGATGACAGAACAAAAAGTTATGCTCATTTATGTGTCAGTATTTTTAGTACTTGGAAGACCTGGGGCACGTCCACAAGATCGAAATCAACAAACAAGGATGCCCGTGGAAGATTATATGCCGTGTGAAGCTCAACTGTAACCAGACACTTTGGCTAGTTTTTTGGGAGCGGCTTTCGTAGCGTTTTTGGGGTTGTGGATCTTGTTTTCGTGCAAGCTTTCGGTTGGACGCGAGACATTTCCCTATCGCATCCTCCACCATCGCAACAGGCAGTCAACAGGCAAGAGAAACCAGAAAAAGCTGTTTTCGACACAAAACCAAGACTGCTACAATAGCTGACCAAAACGGCCGATCTCTGATCGGTCGCCATCATCACTAGCAGAGCCTCCCTAGGATCGCAGATGGTGCGCCCCGCGATTCTCACCATCACCACCCCCCTGTTCTCGTAAACTATGATATTTGCTGTATCCCCCAAAACAGCCAGCCGCCGCGGCTGTTTTGGCCAATTTTATGGAAAAAGCGTTAGGAGCTCGCGCGACCGACCAGAGGCAGTGCGGGGGAGCTCATTTGCATGATTGGCTTCAATTAAAACGGCAACGTTGGCCAGAGAGCGTGATCAGAAGAGCGTGTTGCCTATTCGCGCGATAACTGGCCGCCACCTCGCGGAGAACTGCGGATAGCGCATCCCAAATCTCACCCGAAACGTCGTCCCTTTTCGGCGGGTGGCGGGTTAGGGATGAGCTCTGACTCTGGAAGAACCGGTTTCGGACGAAACCGGACCGCGAAATCCGTTCCATACCCCTCCCGTTCCTTCCCGGTGACTTCTGTCATGGCCGCCGCAATTGGGGAACTCGCAAGACAGCATTATTGGAGCGCTTCTGAAATTTGGGCATGGAGGTGTGGAGCTCTTCTCTAGCTCGCGCTCGGGCTGGTCGGGTGGCAGGCTGGCGGGGGCGGGTGCAGGCGATTTCTTCAAAAAGCAAAAGTTTGGACACGTCTGGAGTGCCTCGCCGACAAACCTGACCCCCGCTGCATTGCCGAAAACCCGGTTTTGGAACTCTCGATCTTGAACAACTCTCGATCATCTCGTAACGAGGGGGGGAGGGGGCTCTCGAGGTTTGTCTTGTGGGATTGCTTATTTGTCACAGGCAAATACTAGTTCCCAACCAACCACACCAACCCTCCCGTACACGGCGTGGAAAGCAAAAGTTCTATCCATCGCTTCTTCACCGCAAAGTTAAACAATCAAAACGGGCAATCAAATGTAGGCGTAGGGCATACCTCTGCGCCACCCCCATCATAAGGTCAGGTCGTTGGGATTGGGATTTTGGTCGTCCCTAGAAGCGTTGATCTCCCCAGCCGCCGACTCAACAGACACCGACAAAACCACCTCTCGATCGATAACGTCAAATTTCAAGGTCCCACACCACAAGGCAAACAGCCGGCCACTACTGGCTGGCGCTGTGGCTTCGGCTGCGTTTGTGGTCTGCCGGTGCCGGTGCTGTCCTCATCAGCATCAGCATCAGCGCATCTCGGTTGTGTGTGCACCAGACTAGCAGTAGTAGTACCCCAAGGACTCGATGGGAGCCGGCTTCGCCCTCAATTTGTAACCCGCGGGTGGGTGTGGGTGCGGGTGTCTTGTGGCCACCGCAACTGTTGGTAAACTTCTGAGGACCACCGAAACCACCAAGCAAGGTGACAGATAGCAAATTCCACCCACAAGAAGCGCCGGCGTGTTGCACTCTGTTTGCTCTATGGAGGAGGACATAAAAAAAGATGATTCATTACTGGCTCCGGAACTGCGGGCGGCGTGGCGTATGCAGCACATGGGCTGAAAAGTCCCGGCCCTAACGCATGTCTAGTCTTGTTGCATTGGTCGCTTTTTTGGTTAGCACATCAACAACGAATTCGTGTTTTAATTTTACATTCCTTCTTGGTGGGAGAAAATACTGTTCAAGCGAAGAAATGGCTTGAAAAGTGTCCGACTTCACGCGTTACGCGTTCACGGGTAACATACGAAAACCAATTTTGAACAACGCGTTTTCTTTCACGGACTCGGGACTTTTCAGCCCATGTGTTACCGCCACGCTTTGAAGGGAGCCAGGTTCCTCGGCAGAAGCACACGAAGCCCCCGGGAGGGGGCAGCTGAAGGGGCAGCAATTACGGAGGTTAAAAAGCGTTCAATCATCGGGACACGCGGAACACATCGAGGACCAATTCAAGGCTATCTCGGTGTTTTGCTGTCACTCGCGCTCTGTTCTTCGTCTTCGCCCACTTCTGAACCGCTGATTATCGTCGCTGATATGCGAAGCAAGCATTCTCAAACGCTCTCGGCGGCTCGGTGGAAGAAGCGCATTTACTTCAAGACCCTCCGACGACCCACACGAGAGAGCAGCGGCCTGATTGTCTCACTTTCCGCCGTTGATTTTTGGGGTTCGCCGACAGGTGTTTCGTCAATTACCACCGGCTCAGCGAAAGGTCACTACTGAGCCGTCCCGTCGCCAGCAGCAGCAGCAGCGAAGTCACAGGTTGTTCGCTGTTCGCGGTAGTGACCTTTCCTTCTAGTGCCTGACCTACCTTTTCACACACTATTGATCGCGCGTCAACACCACCGGTCCGGTGGAATCCGATCTCCACTTTGCACTTTGGCAGGAAAGTTGCAGACAGGAAGTGCGCGCGACACCTCTATATATATGAGAGATCGCGCTCTGGTCGTCCGTGTTTTGGTCGAGCAGTCGAGACTAGCTGTGGATAACTTCCGCAATTTGTGGCAAGATCCTCATCCTCGACTTCCCGAATCGGGCTTCAACACGGAAGTGTCTATTTTTCGGGGGTATGGGTAGTGTATTGATTAGTGGAATGGCGAATGGGAAGCGAGCGAGTGTCGGTGGCCGTGACATTCTCACGCGCGCATCCGAGGTCTGTCGCTTCTGCCACCGCGATCCGCCCTTTTTTTTTTGACAGTTTGACAGTCGATCGCCTATCGCCTAGTTTTGATCGCTTTCGTTTTGGAAATGACAGACTCTGGACCGCACCACCAGGGAATGGTTGCCGGTACCCAGATAAGCACACGGGAATTGCCCAACGCTCTAGCGAACCACCTGAAGCGTCTGGACGTGAAGAAATATGCCGGAAGGATCACCACCAAGTGGCTGGGGTTGTCTGTGTTACCGTAACATTCTAACGACGTTCTTCACCTTGTAGCTCGCTCGCTGCAGTCGGTTCTCTCCGATAATTCAATATATAGGCCTCGCTGATGTCAACAGGGAGAGCTTGTGTGCGCACCGCAAGAGTATTTGGTACACAGAGGAGGGCACCTATTAATCATAATCAAACATATATCCGACCGCAAGCAAGCTTCGCACGCCGTCGTGCATGCGTCACCTTCTCAGCCTAGTGCTTCCTAATAGTGCTTCGTAAGCTCCGACGTATATGGACGCCGTGATTTGGGAGCACAAAAACGGTCAATATACGGAGCTAGGGTGCGAAAGGGTGAAGGCTCGTGAAAAATGAATGCCTTTGTCGGCTGGCTGGCAGATTACCGGGCGGAGGATAATTAATTATGTCCGTTATAAGCGCCAGCGAACCGAAGCGAAGATCATCTGTCAGACTTGTCACAATGGCGGGAACCTCGTGCTGTTAACGGATATGGTTCACCTCGCAGCTGTAGGTGCAAATTCTTGATCGTTTTTAACGTCTTGGAAATAACGATATTGAGCCAAGTCATGCCGGTGTTCAGTTGTTTGGTCCTTTGGTGGTGACGTGAGCGAGCCACGACTCTGACAGCGTTCTTTTGCTTCGGGTTTGTTTCCTAAAATAGTGAACATGATGGTCGTCGACGGTTAGCGTGCTTCATTTGATCTACATCATCTGATACCAGAGCTGATGGCTTCATCGTTTAGATTTACAAATTCTTCATTGGAGCCTGTGCACCCCTTCATTATCCGAATATCCGAAGATGAGGCGCAAATTAACATAATCTAATTGTGACGCATCTTGACGCACTTTCTTCACGCAGGCGGCTGGCAGGTGATCGACGAGGACCGCCGGCACTACTGGGATCTGCGGGAAAATCTTCGCCGCGTACAACCCATGTACGGCGCGGCGCCCTTCTTCAAGCTCGGCGTTGACACCCGCAACGAAGCGCCGTACGACTATATGATCACCGTGACCGAGGGCAACCTGGGGCTACCGAGCATGGAGTTCTACAACCTCAAGGAGAGCCACCCGGTAGGTTTATGCTCGATTTCGGTCCCTTTGCCCGGGTTCGATGACGGTTCTCATCGTTTTTTCCGCTCCTCTTTTGCAGATCATTCAGGCCTACCACACGCTGCTGATCAACATACTTTCGCACATGGTAGTAACCTCGACGGAAAACGCGCAGGAGTTTGCGAGCAAAATCTACAACTACGAGAAGCGCATCGCGACCAGCGTGATGCGCGCGGTGCGGTTCGAGAAGTATTACCACACCCATCCGCAGGTGCAAACGTTGCACCAGGTGGGGGTCGTGGCACCGTCGGTAAGCGACGAAACGGCCGTCACTGACCATTTCGCGATGGTATTTAACTTGGGTTTGGGTTTTCGCTCCCACAGCTGCCGATCATGGAAGCGGCCCAGGCCATGTTCAAGGGCAAGAAGATTACCGAGAACACGCCGGTGATGGTGTCGAGCCCGGGGACGCTGCGGGCGATATCGCAGGTGGTGGCGACCAGCGACAAGGAGGTGCTGAACGATTACTTCATCTGGACGGTGATCTGGCACTTTGCACCGTTCGTGTCGCGCGAGTTCCGCGTCTCGGTGCACCAGTTCGAGCAGGCGGTGCACGGGGCCAAGGAGCGCGAACCGATGTGGTACTTCTGCGCGAACCTCGTCCGCCAGTGGATGCCGTACGGGTTGCAGGCGTTGCGCGAGAACACCTCGCTGATCGTACCGGAACAGCGTAGCAGCTCCAGCGGCTCCCTGCTCCCCGACAAGCCCATGTTGCAGCAGATACTGCGCACGAAGCGTCAGCTATCGCCTCCATACCAGCACCAGCAGCAGCAGCAGCAGCAGCAGCAAGGGCACGCGAGCACCCTACCGCTGGATTCGTTCGAGATCGGCGGTACACTGGACGGTGATGACGCTGGCGATGGGTCGGCGAGAATCGAGGCGGACAGCCTGTACGACTATCAGGTGGCCGAGCGCATCAGCTACGACGACGAGCTGGTGAAGCTGATCTTCTACCACCTGCGCGGCGAGTACAAGCGAGCGCTGGCGAATGCACCGTGGGTGTACGAGGAGCTGGCGCACTATCTGATCGAGAAGCTGGACACGCTGCGGGTGCAGATCGGCATCCCGCCGGAGCTGCTGCGGAGCGAGCTGCTGCTGAACGACTACTACGAGCAGCTCGTGCTGGACGGGCTGCTGTTTATTAACAACGTGAAGAACCAGTGGGACTTCACCAAGCGCCAGATGAACCGGATGCTGGACAATCAGACCGAGGCCGAGCGCATCCTGGCGGAGATGTACCCGGCGCGCTCGTCGGGCGAGCTGCTGCGCGTGCAGCTGCAGCAGGGCCGTAACCACGATCACCACCGGAGCCCGCTGGTGGACCCACTGGTGCGGTACTCGATCGGGCTCAACATGGTGATCGTGTCGCGGCAGCGCATCCAGCCGCCATACTTTAGCCATCACTACCCAATGTGAGTGACTGCCCCGATCCAATCCTGCCTTTCCTTCTCCCGCTCACCGTTTTGTTTTTGTTTGCATTGTTCCCCGTAGCTCCGTTAACTTCGCTCGTTTCGGAATGGACATTAGCTATGTGCTGCAAATGACCCTGCACACGCTCACGGAGCAGTTCCGGAACGTGGAGGCTCACGAAAAGTACCGAGATGCCGTCAGTCCAGGCCCGAAACCGGAAAACGTTTTCTATGACGAGGCGCAAAAGTGTATGGTTAGGTGAGTATGGTGACATTGCGCAGACACGACGATCAGACAGATCACAAGTATCGATTCCGATTCGGCTACCTTCCAGAGCATTCAACTACGTACCGTTCATTGGGCGTACCATGAACGAAACGCGGCTCAATCTGTACCTAAAGCTGTCGGCGGTGGCCATGGCGACGCAGGCGTTTGGCTCGCTGCTGGCCAAGATCGAGCGCAACGAGCGCATCTACGAGAGCGATATCTCCGAGAAGACGACGTACGAGATGCTGGGTTTGGACCGGCACCGCCGGTTGCCTGGGCTGCAGCCGTACGACGAGCACCAGCTGTTCACGCTCGTCTTCTTCCAGCGGCACTGCTCCGTCAACCACGACCGACACAAGGTGCCGAAGCTGCTGATGGAGAACGACATCACCGAACATGACCGGTAAGGAGGGACCCCCCAAATCGTCAGCGGCGCGACCGAGTAACGCATCGTGTGCTTCCTGTTCCTCCACAGATTCCACTTCTTCTGGAACCGAATAGCGTCGTTCGGGTCTTCGTTTGATTGCAAGACGGAGGATTACGGTGGGGACGATGCCGCTGGTGATGGCGTTACCAAAGGTCGTTGCAGCAATGTTCTTTGATCAACGCACCCTTCGGGAGATTGACAATCACCACCGCCACTATCACCCGCCACATGTTTCCCGTCGGTGGCACCAACGACACCAACGCCTTCATCGTCGCCTTTACCGACGTCGTCGCCGTGGCCCGTCCCGTCGACATCGCCAATGACTGCGACGACGCGTGCCAACAAAAAACGCAAAAACCTACCCTCTCCCCTCTACCTCGCCCCGATGGGACCACACCATTATCCGCCAGCACTGGACCATTACTACTATCACTACTATCACAAACAACAGCAGCATCAGCAGCAGCAGCAGCAGCAGCAGCGCACCCAGCCGTCGGTGCAGTCGCACCATCACATGGCGCACGGGGCGGTTCCCCGGCCGACCGAGATAGAACCACCACCGGCACCACCGGGGGTAGTAGCTCCATCGATGGGAACGCCACTGTTCCCGCCGCCCACCCACTCCGACGCCTTGGGGCGAATCGATATGAATAGCATTTTCTTTTGAGCGCTATCGGCTCAGAAGGGTTGAGAAGCCTGTAAGTGAGTTATATTGTTACCGCGTGGCCAGCTACATTGGCATATTTACCAAGCGCCAAGGGCAGCCAAGTGTGTGACGTGTGGATTAGCGAATCAAGGAAAGTTAATTCAAGGATACTTCGCATCTTGCAACACTTGGCGGTGAAAACAGGAAGATCTCACAATTGGACTACCAAGCCGCATGTTGTAATAATGAAACGAATTCTCCTCGACAGCGCCAAAAAGGTACACCATCTCGCCCCTTCATCTTGCCCTTTACATTCTTATTTTCACTCTTTTTGCTAACACCTTAGCTGACTACTTGACAACGGTGTTATTGTGATTGAAAAAATGCCCTTATTCACCCTCCAACCTTAACACTTCACAGGCCGCGGTATGTTTCGTAACGAAGTGTATTTAGCTAGCTCTTATGGCATTTACAAGCATTTTCAAGACTTAGTCCGGGCGCGTGCATGTTTAGGGAGATGCGCATGTAGATAGTATGAAAGCTACCCCGCCATTCGATTGCCATTCGTTACGGGAGGCGTTTTGAGTATTCGTTGATTGTTTTGCCGTTACAACAAACAGAATCAGCTAAATAAACCTACGAAAAGACGATAAAGGCGATAGAAAACCAAAAAAAAAAAGGGCGGAGACCAAAGTAGTATGTGAATAAGCGAAGAAAGGAAGCCGATCGAAGACGCGGTCGTATTTTTTTGCCTCCGCAGGCTGTTGGAGGCAAACGGAGTTTTCGAAGCACAATGATACTATCGCGGGTTTTCTTGCACACTTCTTCTACCACGCGATGGTACACAAAAAAACGGGAAAGAAGAACAACGAAAACATCTAATGAAATGAAAAGGATAGAGTTTATTTATTACACTTGTGAGAAATAGCATAAGTAACGTATCTCTCGTATCGTTAGATTTGATTGAATATAAGTCTCGTTCACTGCAATAAGTGTCTGAAACGGAGGAGATAACGGAGACGGAACTAAAGAGAAACTAAAGAGATATTAAACATGAATTAGAAAGAAATTAAAGGTAAGAATCCTCACCTCGTATACATTACAGACTTATTCATTCCGCCTGCGGTCGTTTCCTTTCTTCCACGATGATTATTTTACAAACGACGCACCAAGACGGAAGCAACATACGATACCCTTAATCGTAATTTTTTTCCCCTTCACTCAATGTAAAACCACAAACATTTATTTCCACCGCACATCGGCACACTGATTTCAGGAAGAAAAGTACAATGAGACAGGCAGAGAGAGGGAGAGAGAGCGACAGAGAGTTAGAAAATTCCAGTGAAAAACCAGTAATAGCAAAATAGGCATGTCTTACGAAAGCTATTCCAATGATAATAATGTCTTATATGAACTTTGACCGTTCAACGGTGACCGCGGAGCCATGAGCCATGCAAAACCACGAAGCGCTCTATGTGGAGTACATACATACGAGACTACATGTGCTCACCTGAAATATGCTCGGTTATTCAATAAAATACCAGGTTACAACACAACTCAGTTACAAGTTTACAATAAATTGGCGACCAGGTCATAATGATGCTGGCAACGAAGATGCTTAATTCCACCGGCAATTGCTGCAGGCGGTTAGAGTATGCTGCCCTCGGCAATACCACCGTACCAAACCATCGAGCCATTCGATCGTCAGAGAATGAAATGGGCGCGATGGGTGGAGCGTTTGGAAGGAGCTTTCCTGTTATCTTGTGTTCCGGCAAACATGAAACTACTGATGCTCTCTGCCGAATCGCTGTCTGCCGAAACATGGCGAGAATCTACTACAAACAGCACGTCAGGATCTTCGACGTCGGTCCACGAACCTTTGGCTGACAATCGCAAGCCGGAAGTTGTATCAACTTCACTACCAGGTACGAGTGAACGTACCGAGCCAATACCAAGAGTCGAATCAAACTACTACTACAAAAAAAAAAAGTAAGTTAGTGTACTCGGCGCCTCAATCCAAACAGTTAAATATGCTTGCGTTCAGTTATATGGCGGGTGGGCGGATATTTGCTGTACGGGGTCCAAAACTAAATGACTGTACACTGTATAATCAATGCAAGCAATATTGGACTGCTGCTGTTTCATATATTTCATATTCTTTTCACCATACAATGTTGCTTTCCGCTATCAGTTACTTACAATGCAAAAGATCAATCTACAGACTTCACACGAAGGCGTTTTGTTAAGCGTTTAGGTTTTTGTTTCCTTCCTCTTTCCTCACACGACGTCAGGCCGAGCCAGCCAGTAAGTGTTCCTCTGCCCATTCTGGACCTCATCGTTCGACACTCTACACCTTCTATCAAATACTATAAAAAGTAGTTGCTTACTGTTTCGCACGCTGTAACAGTTTCATCAACCGTACCAGAAAACGTTTGTTTGGAATGCACTGATTTGATTAGTTTTAGTGGCCGACAAGTTTGAAAAAATACAGCGTTCCGGACCTCCGTGACTACAGGGCGTTCCAGGAGCGACTACCGCAAGATATTTGAATACTTCGTTTTTTTAGGTTTACCAACACACACTCACACACATACACACACACAGTATCGGCAATGTTTACTTTCCAATAACTTTTAAGCAACAGTTCTGTTTAAAATTCAACCACTTTTCCTATATTTCCTATAATGTTAACACATTGGATGGACAGATCCAAAAGTAGTGCCCTTTTAGAAGACGCAGAATTTCGGCCCCGAGGTATCCAGATTCGTTAAAGACAATAAAAGAAACACCTGTTACTGACTGCCATTGCCATGCAGTTGTGATCATCGTGTGATGGCGAAGGATATCGTTTATGTTTTCTTACTTATTTTTTTAATCTTTGATAAACGAACTGGACCGTATATGTTTTTGATTGTTTTCAACGAATCTGGAAAGCCCGGACAAGAATCGCTCCATCCTCTAGCATTTTTTGACCGGTCCACCGTCGTCTGTAGGTGATGTTTTGAATGCGCGCTTTTAGTTATCGAATACGTGTGCTTGTTTGGTGACCATACACCATATACCATATATTCATTTGATATACCTGGGCACACACGCAACCCCTCTGAATTTCTTCATGCCAGGTGCCAACACAATGTTGGTAATACTTTAGGCACTAAATACCGCAATGGGGGAAACAGGTGTCGTATTGATGCCCTCCTGTGTGCACTGTTTGGATCTTTCGCTACTAACAACTTATGGAGGCGAGTGTATGTGTGTGTGTGTGTGTGTGTGTGTGTGTGTGTGTGAGTGTGCTTGCGTCACTACTGTTGCTGCGTTGGGTGCGTTTCTGTATTTTTGTTATGCTGTAGTGGTAATCATAAATTTTTGGCACAATGTTGTGTTTTCCCCTCGTTCCGTAGACCCTTTTTTTATTCGTTATTCAGAGCCAGTATAACGATATTAATCATTTCGCACTACGTACATGATGGTTCCGGAATCCATCCGGTACTCCTATGGACCTATGGAATGTTTCGTATGTTTTGAATATTCCGAAGCAATGGAGATGCCACAAAAGTTTGCGAAAAACTAAACAAGAACACTTCTGTCTGTAGAGCAACCTTTTCCTACGGTGCAACCAACACCGTAATCATGTGGCGAGATTTTGCTCATTGCACCAGAATTGACTAATTACGAATTTAAAAACAAAATAACGAAACGAGGAAACATAATTCAATTGACGTTCGCGGCTCAACGAGAATTCGTAAGCCACCCGAATAAATCGTTGCTTTAAGCTGCCCCGACCCAATTGGTCTTATTTCGACTCTCGCGCTGGAAGACACTCGTACTACTTCTATTGGTTGACTCTCGGTTTTGCTTCCCCTGTAACTACACGTCATGAGGCACCTACACTTCTACACTGCTTCTGCTTCGACGGCTGGAAACGGGTTCTTACGAGGCATTGTTTCCCGGTTCAATTCCGTCAATTCCATTTCGTGATGGTTGAATAAAGCTTCCGAAAGCGGCCTGCTGCCGAGTAACACACTTGACTAGATTATTGGGGCAAAGGAGGAATGTCATGCGGAATGTGACATATTCACCGCACACTGCTGTCACGTTGGTTCGGCTGTGACGCCGTTCCCTGCGCGCCCTCTAACACCGAGCGTACCTTGCGCACCAGCGGGAAACTTTCCGACCGCCCTTCGCCGCTCTCGGCATCGACATACAAGGCATTCTTGGCGCAGTACGAGCCGAAATCGTCGGTGTTGAGCGAAAAGATCATCGCTCCGCCAAACCCGTTCGACCGAACGAAGTTCGCTTTACACTCCAGGCTGCGCTCGTCGTCGTACGAGATCCACTCCGTGCCAGCGTGCAGATAGGGGGAACAGCTTTCTTCGTCATACGTCTGCATTACGTAGATGTTGTGCCGGAGGAACCAGCACACCTCGGAGTAGCTGGCGTAGCCGAGCGTACCGACGCGCCCATAACCGGAAGCAGGCGCTCCGATGCGCGTGTTGAACGGATTAACGAGCGTGAACGTGTGGCCGTAGGTTGGCAGTCCGACGATTACCTTGCTACGATCGAGCCCGGCAGATAGCCAGTAGTTCACCGACTCGTTGATGTTGAGCGTTCCGAGCAGTGAGCGCTCGTTCGGACGACGATACAGTGGAGCGTTTAGACCTGAAAGGGAGCCGAAAGGGCGATTGTTACAAAGGACGAAACATTTTGCGCGAAATACAATAGGTTGAGTTATACGTCAAGTAATGGAACTTAGGTGTCGCTGTGCAACTTACCGGTCTGTGGTAGATCGGGTGAGTAGAAGTGAAAATCGTACGACATTAGGTTCACGTAATCGGCGTAGCTGTTGATTTCTCCCACATCGTAAGCCATGTATGCCAACGTGCCTTGCGCCGCAACCGCCACGCTCAGTATGTACGTTCGGTGCTCGCGCTGGTACTCGCGCCGTATTTCGTGCAGCAGCTGGGAAAAGTGCATCCGCCGTTTGCCTCCACTGTCCGGAAACTCCCAGTCCAAGTCAACACCATCGAGATGGTAGTGCTCGAGCGTGGCCTTCAGTGACTGAATGAACCGCTTACGGTTCGCGTGGTTTTCCACCATCTCCGTGAAACCACCAACGCTACCACCGCCCACCCAGGTCAGGATCTTGAGGTCCGGGTTCGCGCGCTTCAGTGCCTTGGTGCGATTGAACGCTGTGCGCACGTTGTCGTCGATCATCAGTGTGCAGTTTTCGATGCTAATCACGCCAATGTGCAGGTGTGTGCAAAGAAACGGATCGATGCGCTCGGGATTCAGCTGATGCCGGAGCTCGGGATGCCGGAGCTCAGGCGTCGTGTAATAGCAGACGATTTTCGGACTAGCGGGCTGCCCACTGGTCGCTTCCTGCGAGTAGATGAAGTTACCGAAACGGGAGGGCAGAACACGCTCGTTGTCCAGCTGCTTGATGCGGGCTTGCAATGGATCGCCAGTGGCGTGCGATCGGTACCCACCGGAGCCCGTTGTGTTCGCCGCCGACATCGCTCCGCTGCTGACATATGAATTTCGCGCATCGTCGCCAATCAGCCTGCTGTTCCCATGGAGCTCCTGCCCGGGAGCAGCATTCAACCCCTTTTCACTCGACATATCCTGCTGTGTGTTAAGTTGTTGAATGGTTTGGCGTAAATTTGCCTCGTACAGGGCAATCCTATTACGCCAGTGGGGAAAAATATCTGAAAGCGATACAAAAACAAAAATATGTTAAATATGGGTGCGTCGGAATGTGCTCCAGCGACGCTAAACCTACCTATAAGCGTAGGTGGTATGATTAAATTCTGTCGGTAAATCATGGACCATGTTGCGTACACCGTCACACTAGACATACCGCAAAGCGCCACCAGCAAGCATCCCTGTATGTAGGTATGTCTTCGCCTGGAAACAAAAAGCAATGACAAAATGACGATGAAATAAGGTATCATGAAGAAAGTTTTCTCGAGGGTACATTTGTAATTAGTAAAATCTTCTTTCACCTGTCGGCTGTCTACATAATTTAATATCGTTTCCAATTTAATATTTAACAAGATTAAATTCACTCATTGTCCACCTATTATGTGGCAAGGATTGATTTTAAACCCTGTTAAAACTACTACGACTCTTTCTTTATTCTCATACAGAAAAATCAAAATCATTACAAAACCACACCTCCGCGACAGTCAATAGCAAGCATGCCTACGAAACGCATAAATGAAATTTGGCAGCCATAAATGTGAACAAGGTACCGCAAAAAATTACCACAAAAAGGTACCACCATAACATCCTGTCGGAACTGTTACGCTAGAGAAAAACCGGCATAGCACTAATTTTGTGCGGCTCTGGGGTCCCTTCGGAAGGCAGAAAGAAACGTTGGTATGCAGAATTTGCTACCATTGACTCCAGACATGCTAGCCAGCCGGAAAGGATTATGAAGCAGACGACAAGCTAACAAGGGGCCAAATTGCGGTTCCTACCTCCAAGAGCAAATTCCTACCGCCACGGGAGTATGCGTGATTCGCGGCGGCCAAGCCCATCGCTTAATTAAGCAAATGTGCTCCAGGGTGCTCCTGAGAACGAGCTAGGCCAAGACGAGCGTGCATGATGCATGATTTATTAGCCCCTTTCACAGCACGGCGTAATTAGGTACCGAAAGCCGTAGCAAATATCGCTTCGTGACCTCGTCAATACGCAACGGCCCGCAGCGAAACCAATACAATTTTATTCGGTGTATTCGATGGCACACCGTCAATGTTTGTAGCAAAACTAAGGGTACGAAGAGCAGCTCAAACGTTAACAGTTTTAATCAGCTAGAGGACGGAACCGGAAGATTCGATAAAATAAAAACATTTAAGATTGTGCCTACGCATTTACGCTGTCATTTCGAGTGGACAACGGAGCGCTTCGTGGTTCGCAATCGTGAACCTTAGACAAATTTCTGTTGGCCTCGATAAGGCCGATATAGATAATTATGTCCGAGAACGTTACAGTCTGTCGAGAGTCTAGGAGAGTATCCTACCTGAGATTGGAGTCCTCCTTCAGCAGCTCGTACTTTCCCTGTTGTTTAGACATTTTGCGTCCGACCTGCATGTGATGCACTTGCACGGCACGGGGTACTATTAACAACACACTGCACGCAGCCGGGTTGAGAGCTGCAAGTTGCTTCGTATATTCTGCGTAATCAGCCGAAGGTGGTGGGTGGGGGAACAAGGAAACTCTGCACGTCTGAAACGATGCTACTATGAGGCGATGCTAGCCAACAGCAATGCGGCAGCGATCTGCATCTCTAAGGACATCCGGTTCACTGGTTCTACCTTCCGATTTCGCCCAGCGACAGTTGACTGGTGCTCTGTTGGCTGAATGTTGATAGTCGTCGGAATGTCTGAAGAACCGGAAAGGGCGATATTGTTTCCGAAAAGCGACCGCCCTAGGCTATCTGCCCTCGCTCTCGTTTTCCGCTACGACTGCCGATGTGCACTGAATACTGTACGGTGACACGAAACGCACAAAGCACCAGGGCATTTGATTACGGCTGCCACCACAATGCATCGGATGAGGAGGTTCACATCACACGGCAGGCTGGTAGGCTGGCGGTGTTATCAATAGCGAATGCACCCCGATGCTAAGGCTTCGTAGTGCAGTTGTCTTCACGAGATAGACGAAGCTAGCGCTTCCTAGTAGTCCCTGCTGGCTCGAAAACACATCGACAAAGAGACAGCGATAGCAACAGCGCAGTTGGATCAACACCCTTCCACAAAAGGCACGACACGGGAACTTAGACGTTAAGAGGAGCAAACAATAAATGACCCGCACCTGCACGCAGTGGGACCTTGCTCTAGTTTGCTGCTTGCGGATTGTGTGTGATGTGCACAAAGCTGCCCGAAGCCATTCATGTTCGTCCGCTGATAAACACACTTGCACAAATACACACACTCGGGTTCGCACATCTGTCAAATCTGTTTTGACGTCTGCCGAACGCAACTATTTGAACGCGCAACTTTCTCCCGACCATGCTGACTTCAAGCCACAAATTGGCCGGCGTGGATTTTCAACGGGGCTGCTCCATACGATAAAATGCATAAATGCACTCGGTTGTTACCATCTCTTTTGTTGTATAAAATCGCAACAGTAGACTTTTTTTAGGTTGTCTCTGTTGGTTGTGAGGTGGTAGAGAGTCGAAAAATGTCGCATAACACGGTTGTTGGTGGTATATAATTATTTCTCTGTTTATTATCTGCTTTATCTGCATATATAACTCACAATCCTGATCAACGGCTCACCGGGGGGCACGTTGTCCGCTCACAGCAATGATGCAAGGACACGAATTAGCGCGTGGCTTTTGGTTTAGTTTTGTTCACAACTGTTTACCGTTAAACATGCAACACGTACGCCCATATTTACATATACATCAGCCACGCCTCAGAATCAGCCTTTTTTCCTAAAACACAAACAGCAGGGTGTTCCAGCTGTCAATTCCCAATTATTACAAATTACACAGCACGCTCGATAGTGTGATGTACAAATGCTTCGATCGATTTTATCATTGACCGCCTGACCGTGAACGCAAAAACTGCTACTACGAAAACAACGAAATATAATTTACTGTGTAAGTAACACCCTGTCAGCTAAACCTGTACCTCCTAAGCTAAGTGATTTTGCCAGGACGACCTCGATCCTCGACATAAGCCCACCCACCGGTGTTTTCAGGGTTTAGGGTTGCAGAGCTTGCCCGGGGATAAGGCTATTCAGTAGTGGAGGAAGTGCCACATGCCACGAATACAATACGAATTAAGTTCGATGAAGACAGCTATAAAGTGTAAATTTAATAAATACGGTTCAATCCGTTCTTCTAAGATTGAAAAAAAACTCTGGCTATTGTAATATAGTGAAAGAAACCGAACTGTCCGCTTATTGACTCGAACTATTCGAATAAGATCGACCGAGGCGTCTCTGCTGTCTTGCCGGAACTGCCGGCGGTAATCCACGCCCAACGTATTAATAGGAAACTAGCTGTTTCCGGATTTCTAGTAGCCAACTTCTAATAATGATCTCATTCATACACACCTTACATTAAAGAAACTAGCTAGTTTGGGAATGTTTCGCTTGTGAACCGACGATCGACAATAAGCCGGTCGTTTTACGGACGAGAGAATATATCGCATCGGAAGCAATCGATCCGGTGGGTAATATGATAATACTATAGCAACGACATGGTACGACAAACGAACTCACGCCCCGCGTGTGTACACGAAAAAATGTGTATGGTGGGAGAAGTGTAATAAGGTAGCACGCAAAGCACCAAGTATCTCCAATGTACCCGCTGGCTGTGTATGGCATCGGTAGCGAACAGTTAACTTAATTGCACAAATGTGCTTGCGCGAACGGGACATTAATACACATAACATCAATCACAAACCTCGCAGGCGCGGACTAGACAATCGAAGGGAATGTGACGTTTGACTTAAGATATGCTCCGCGTCGGTGTACTAGATGCCGTAGTCGGTGGGGTGGACAGGGAAAAAGTTGGTTGTGCAGTTGTGCTCGGATGATGTTCACAGGGCGCGGCCTTCAGCTGGCGTATCTCGGGAAACAACTCAAGCATCAGCGTTTCCAGCAGATCGTAGAACAGCTGCTTGTTGTAGAGTGGATTTTGCAGAGCCTCGAATACTTTTAAAGCGCCCTGGCGCGCATTCTGAGCCCCGATCAGGCTGCACAGCAGATCCGGTATGTTGTCCTGCAGCAGTGATCGAGCTGCATTCATGATCATCTCGCGCTGGTCGTCAGTCCGTTCGACCGGTCCACGCAGCACGTGCGCATTCGGGGTGCCTTCGCCAGTCCAGCAGGTCTTGAGTACCGCGGTGGCACACGCGTGCAGCATCGGCTCGTCGAAGAGGGCATTGACCGACTCGCGAATCTGTCGATTGATCGTCTGGCCGTAGGTAATTTGCACGAACGAGATAAGACTCTTCCGGAGCCACCGAAACACGCCACCGAGATCGAAGATTTCGCCGAGCAGCGCGTACAGCGGTTCGGCGATAGAGTCACGTGCTTCCGAGCCACTATCTGGCGCTGGGGTACCGGAGCCTCCCTGGGCCACCGGGAGTCCACCGAACACAGTTCGCGAGGGTGACGGTTCGGCTTCCGCTCGAACCGTTCCGCCAATGCCCTCGAGGTATAGCGATACCTGATCGACGTCTTCCGATGTGAAGTCAGCGAACGGGCGCATCGGAGGACCGGTTGACCAGAGCTGCTCCAGCTTATCGCTATTGGTGCCCCGGAAGAAGGTTGCGAGCGAGAATTTGGATTTTTTCGACGGCGAAGCATGGAAACCCGCCCCCGTTCCGCTACTAACTGCGTCACCGCCGCTCGCCAGTAACCCCTGCTTAAGACGTTCGGAGCTCGGACTGAGAAACTCGTACACGGCCTCGCTCTGGTTGAGGTGGTCGTCCTCGAGGATGAAGTTGAGGTAACGCTGGACCTGCGCCTTTGCCCTCTCCAGAAGTGCCCGATCGTTCTTCAGCAGGAACAGCTTGAAGGCGTTGTTCGAGGGCAGATCGAGCTGGCGCAATTCGCCACACATCGGGCGCAGCTTACGGTGGAGCGCGTGAAACTGGGCCAACGAACGCACCACCACCCAACCGGTGGAGATGCTCTCGGTGGCGTCCAGTGCCGTAGCCACCTCGTCTCGTTCACAATCGTTCATCTCGTCCACTTGCACGACGATCATAAACTGGGGCGGTTCACGATCGTCGGAAAAGTCGACGCTCTCGACGATCGCTCGCCACCGTCCGAGATATTCGCTCCACACCTCGGTGCGCAGTAAGTGCGACTCGAGCTGGCGCCGTTTGCCCCGCAACCACTCGATCTCCCGCTCCAGCATCACCAGCAGCTTCGAATCGGGTTTGAGCGACTGCTTGAGCGCCTCCAGGGCCTGCTGTTTGTTGGCGAACTTTTCGTCCAGCTGCTCCAGCTTGTTCCGCGCGTACTGCGAGTGGTTGCTCAGATCGACGAGCGCCGGATCCGTTGCCGGGGATCCGAAACCGCCGGCGCCAGGTGCAGCACTCTCGCAGCTACCGTTTTGTGACGATCCACCTGACCCAGACACAACCGACGACGAGGAGCACGTCTCGCTGTCTTGGCTTTCAGTCCTGTTCTGGTGCGGTGGTGGAGTAGCGGCGTGTGGTGACCCACTCACACCACCCAGCGACCCCGTGACGATCTCCTTGATGTCGTCGCGCGATAGCGAACACTTGAGCCGCCCGTACTCGTCGCTCAGCAGGAACGGTTGGTAGTATTTGCGCTCGAGCAACAGCAGACACTCCCGTTGCACCTCGTAGAACACCTCCGGCGTGCCGTCGCCCACCAGGAACGCCTCCATACGCTTACGGGCACCCCGCTCCAGCGGAATCTCCGAGTTCGGGGCGCGTATGTAGGTGTAGAAAATTTCGGCGCCCAACTGGTGCCAGGCCGCCTTCGGAGCACGGTATAGTTCTTCAACCGTCGTGTAGTACCCGACAAGCGAGTCCGCGTTCATGGGCTCGAGAAAGGTGGCCAAATGGCGCCGACCGGCTACCGTCGCGAGAATGTCGGCCATCGAGAGGTCCACATCCTTACCGACGCTCCCTTCCCAACCGAGCCGTGTCAGGCATTTCTCGCATTGGCTCTTGGCGAACGCCAGCTGCTGGATGTACTTCTTCAGCTTAATCCCGGCCGTCGGCTCCCCGCCGTGCAGTTGATGTTGCTGCGGCTGCTGCTGCTGCTGCTGCTGGTCAGCCTCCGAGTCCGAGTAAAGGGTGCCGCCACATGATCGCTGTGCTACCACCGTCTGCATGGTGGTGGCCTGCACCATGTCGCTGACGATGCTCGCCCGTATCGAGTGCAGCTCGTCGACCGTCTGGGTCATGTCGATGATGCGCAGAAAGTCGTCAAAGTTGGCGGCGTACTCGTGGCTGCGCTTCTGTATCGCCACCGCCACCAATCTCGTCTCGATGCACTCGACGATCTGCTGGTTAATGAAGTCGGGCGCCGTGAGGTACCGGATCGCTGGATGAAGCACACGGTAGGCGAGCACCTCGCTCAGTAGGTCCTTTATCGGCGATAGTGAGTAACCGCGCGGCAGCAGAAAGATGATCAGTATTTCCCCGATCTTCTTCAGAAAGTCCAGCTCCTTCTCGGCGGTGGCGAGATAGGCGGCCGTGCTGAACTCGCCCGAAGCTTCCTCGTTGGCGCCTGTCCCCGCTTTTCTGCCGGCTGCCGTAGGGGCCTGGGTAGCCGTCGCAATCCGCTGCCCATCCAGGCGAATCTTTTGCAGGTGCAACGTCACTTTGGCGACGAAATCACAGGCAATCATTTTCGGTGCGTCGATGCGTGAGGCGCGCTCGTGTAGCTTCTCGATCGCAAGCCAAATGTCTTCGCGCAGCAGATCGACGATACGCCGCGGCTGTGCGACAATCGTCTCGAGCGCTGGTTTGACGAAGTCACGCATCGCATTGGCAATTATCTGCTGCAGCAACCCATCCACGGTGCGGCCAAAGATAATGGTTAGTTGGGTGGTGCTTCCCGTGCCATTACCGGCCGTTGTACTATTCGTGCCCGGCCCGCTTGTGCAGGAGAAAGAGGTCGCCATCGATCCCGACGCAGCCGACGGGTAGTCGCTAAATAACGGTGATCTGGAAGAAATATTTTGCGGTAGGTTAAATGTTCGCTCCCTCGCACACCACGAGCCCGCGTACCTGGTGGCATTATATAGCACGTTTGAGTTCCGCCCCGCGTCTTTGTGGCTTGATTCTGTCTCACGGTTCGTTAGCTTGTAGTGCACATAGATTGTACCGAAAACAGCTACGGATGTCGAAGCCGAAGTGAAAAACATGACAGTAAACACAGCTCAACAAATACGCCCAGCTTCAAGAAGCTGTTCCGGTTCTACTCACAGGTTTACTTACCGATGGCGATCAGCAGTAGCGAATAGACGACGAACAGGAGGAAGTAGAGAAAGGCTGGCGAACAGACGCAAATGGCACAGAGAACGGCCACTACTGCTCCGATCCAGTATTGGGCTCGCATACTGGGCCGAACAACACTCCGACGGGGGGGGGGGGCGATTAGCCACTGGGGTGCAATGAGCTAAAATTGGTTCAACTTACACGAACACCTAAGATAGGATGGCTCTGCTGAATTTTCTTCTAAAAGAACATTGTACTTCTATCGCCTACGGTGCCTCCTGTTGGTTGCTGGCAGGTCGCATCGGTTCGCAATCCGAATTCGATCGATGGCTGGCGTTCCACCATTAATTCTTGGCCGAATGGCCGTCTTCAATTCGCCAGCGTCCCAGTGAATCGCGTTTTTCGAAACACACCAGTCATGACCATCCGGCGGCCCAAAATCAAGGTGTCACACGGCGGGGGCCAAACGGTGCAAGCTGTTCGTCTGAAGGGCGTCAATTGTTTTGGTGTTACTTTATTCTTTCAGAATGCGTCTGTGTGAGTGTAGACTTTCAGAATGCGTCTGTGTGGTAGACTGTGGAGAGTAAAGTCGGTGTGTAACGAGTCAGCGCTATAAAATGTATGGGGCTGCTTCGTTCGTTAAAACACGACTTACGAATACTTCCGCCATCACCAACACAACTGCACAACGTGTGTGACAGCGATGACGATCGGTGAAGATTTATCAGAAGCAAGATTTCATCAGATTAATCAGATTCTTTGCGGTGAAACATTTTTCATGGCACGCTACAATGCGTTTATGATTTATGTCGCGACAAACGTTAGCTTCGAAAAAATGCAATTAGGCTAGGGTTTGTTTTAATTCCAGTAAAAAACGCCTTTATTATCTTATCTATATGATACAGATCAAATGGGAAATATGCAGAGCGCAGTACACAACAATCTAATGCGAATTCAGCAATTTTATGTCATCTTTCTGAAATTCTTCAGTCTCGGTATGCGTTCCTGGTGTTTGCTGCTCAGCCACTGCATTTTTACTGGTTTCTGTGTCGGAAATGCTGATCAGGTCGCCATCGATAATGTTTAGATTATTTGTTGCCGGTTGCGATGCATTACTGCTCCGTGCGGTAGCTTCACCACCAACCGCAGCGTTCTGCCTTCCTTGAGAGCTTGAGGGGCGCTGAATTATATTTTCTTCACCGCTTGTTGCACTCAGCAGGAAAAGCCTCTTGGCTTCCCGGCGCACCGTAACCAGATGCATGACCAAATAGAACACCAACGGGACAGCACATGCGAATGAAGCGACTGACCCGAATGCCACCATCGATCGCTGCTTGTCTTTGCAGCAGTTGTACTGTCCGGACCAGCGGCGCCGCGTCTGGTTCATGCGATCCTCCACGTCGAAGCATATGCCCATATCGCGCTTTTCAAGCATCCCATAGTACTGCTGGACGCGCATATAGTTCTCGTCGCAAGTGGTACACGGATTCGAGACGTTTACCCGTGAGGCATTCTTTAAGCACAATTCGAGATCATTCGATAAATTCATAAACGTTGCTGTTTCGTTGGCGGCGTTGATGCACGATTCACAATTAGCCGCCGCCCATAACGCCGTCAGCTGGCCATTGATCGTTTCATAGACGTTCATGCGGTTGGCATTACGATATTTCTGGCACGCGGGATCAACGGTAAAATTTTGGTAAGCTTCAAGTGCCAGGCGATATTCGCTGTCGGCCTTATCGCTGGTACACAAAGTAAACACCGGTGTGGTGTGGTTTGGTAAAGAAACGGTCAACGTTGCGTAGTGCTTCAAGAAGCGGTGTACGGAATAGCAATCCTTTTCGGCGAACGTGTTGCTGGCGCTATGCAGAAAGTAAAACGGTCAAGCCGCATGTATTCCTCGAGAAGCATATTAGTCTGCTTACCAAATAAGAAAACACAAAACTACTGCCAATAGTTGCGACATCTTTGGGGATGCACACATGAAACACGAACTCACGGAATGACTAACCGGAATAAAATAATAAATCCAACCATATCATCGGATGTCATCGGTCTTCAGTTGTCAGTTGACGCTGAAAAATGTAAACAAACTGATGTTTACATGTTTCTCGCTGTTGCTGTGCTGTGGGGGAAACTCGAGCTACGGTCTGAGTGTCGTTTGATGATATGTTTTTCGATGGCGCTAGAAATGTAAATGTTTTACAATAATTTTTCCTGTTTACCTGCAGCCAGACCCTATTTTGAACTATTACTTTATATTTTTATAAAGAATGTACGTTTATTTAAATTTCTTTCATGGTTAGCTGCATTCTACGGGCGATCCCCGTGGACGGTCGTTTCCAGTTTCGTACAGTATCAAGTATGGCTCATCCGTCTGCGCTGCATCGATTAATCGGTTTCTATGCGTAAGACATCAGTCCGAACCGTGATAATGTATCGACTTAAAAGCTTGAGAGTTTTAATTGGTTCTGCTCTGTTTAACGGCTCCATCCGTTAATAATAAATACATACATTAATAAGTAAAAAACAGTATCTAGTGAATCAGGGTTAGAATTTTAATTTATTAAATCACTGTAGCATTCGCTCCACTTTCCACTTGCTTATGCCTGCCTTATTATGCCGGTTGGCTGTACTAAGCTCTTCTTCCAAATAATGTTAAGAGAAATACCTATATAAAACATGTTCGGAAAGAGACATGTAACGTGTGAAAATTCACGATGCACTCCAATCAGGAAAAACTGCGAGCGAACTAAAAGAAGCAATTTAACACGGCACTGGTGTGTGCCGAAACACACCAACACGGCACTGGTGTGTGCCGAAACAAATTGAAACAAAAAGCCGCGTAAAAACGACAAAGTAATAACATAATATGACAATGGTCTGTTGATTTCAGATTTCCTCTTCACTAGATTTCCAGCAGCAGCTGTGGAACGATACGAAAGGAAAGGGAACTTAACACACCCTCGATTTGGGGACAGAGTGAATCCGCAAGCAAGCACTATTCTGTGACAAGTGGAAGCAGGCGGGAAGGATGCCAAGTTGTTAAAACTTAGATAAAAATCCCTCCAGTGCGTCTTTAAATAAACACAAACCTACAAGATACTTCGATGTAACACGCAAACACAAAAGAAACGCTGGCTTTCGATTCTTTGGATATGCTCAACTCGCTTTTGCATTTGTATCCCTATCCTCTTCGTTATTCACAGAGCCACATGCAAAAAGAGATTTAAAACAAAGACAACGTGATTGTGTTTTTGGGCGGAACCAATTGACTAACTTGACTTGATCTGACTTAAAATACGTTTTAACCTCGTGATACACTTTTAGGAAAGCTACAATGTTGGGAAACGGACCGAGAAACAAGAATTCAAAAACACTGGAAAGTTGCCCGTTCCCCATGTAATGAGCTCTCTAGTAGGTTTCTGCCGCCTTCTGCCCTTTTTCTCATTCTACTTGAACCAGAGAATATTTCACAGCATTATTCGCTAACGGGCACTGTAAAACTAGAGTGAGATAAAAACAACAGGCACAGACTTAAGAGACCCAAGGAACGGCCGCACGCCTACAGTTCGTCACGCAGCAGTGTGTAACGGTTCTTCGAAGGACCAAGATTCTTGAACGTGGACTCAGGTGGCGTAGTCGGTTTTTTGCTGTCATCAGAAGCTATCGCGTCTGCTGTCGTTTCTTTTTCTGGCCCATAATGGAATTCTCTGCAATCAAGCAAAACCCCACCACAGAGGACGAATGAGTGATCATGTAGCTAGCCCAATGTTTGAGCGTTGCACACTTACCGGTGCAGTTTACCACTGTACAAATCGCTCAGGAACTGTCTAAGTTTGCCTGGTACATATATATCTTTGAAGTTGGGGAATAAATACATGTGCCGGAAGGAGTCGATTGCGATCAGCGGAAGATCGGCTTGCGTCTTTCCGAGATGGTGCAACGGATGAGCGAACCGCTTTCCATCGGCTGTCAGGAAATTGACATTCTCTGCAGTACCACGACACAACATAGAAAAAAACACGTGTCAATCAGGAAATTAAGTCGATGTTTCGTTTCGATGGACTGATGGCGAGTGAAACTTACGCTTCTCGGTAATAAGATCCATCTGCACAATCGCTTTGTAATCCTTAATCGCATCGAGATCGTCCGGAGCGTAGAAGAGGATCAAAAAGGGTAAACCTTCTTCGGTGAGCTCTTCGGCGTTTTCGAAGGTGATTTCGCGCACCAGTGGTACGCATTTTTCCTGTACCCAGATATTCATCTCATCGAAATTGCGCAGATCCCCGGTGTATGTTTCGTCATTCTCGTTCGACACGGCTACGTCTGGTCGAAACACGATAATTGGATGACCTGTAACGATAGGAATAGGATGCTACTTAACACGAACTTGTTGCCATTGATCAGTTACTAGCTAGCAGTTATTGCTTTTTAATATTTGCACAAAAACCTGCTCCAAAAAAACACACAACGTATAATGAAGCGTGGAAAATATCTAAAAAAAAGCTCCGCGAAAACACACATGATGAATATCGTGCTTCGGAAGATGAGAAGCTGTTGCCAAGACAGAAGAGGAACAAAGTGTTTCAAGTGAAGTGATTGGTCAAGTTCTCTGGTCCCTTCCCTTACCTGGAGGATGCAAGGCCTGCACAACATCACCGAACCCGACATGGAACTGGCAATCTTCCTTGAGGTTGGTAGCGACGCGCCGGAACGTGTTATATTCGGGCATGTCGCGTCGATCGAAGTACCCGACCACGATGCGTTTCTTCGAATCGAGTTGTTCTAGATCCTTGAGACTCTGGAACTCGCGAATCGGGTCTTCAAGCTGTTTTCGAATAAACTCGGTAAATGCTTCCACCGTCCGGGCGCCCCTATACTCGCGCTTTGTGGGCTGCCCGTTCCGCAACACCTTCAGCGTCGGGTACTTGGTGATGTGAAACCTTGAAGCGACCGCTGACTCACGATCGCAGTCCACTTTACCCATAACCACTTTCCCCGGGTCGGAAAATTCTGCCTGCACCTGGAAGCAAAAGGAGTTGGAAAAGCATGAGATTCACCCAAAGACCGTGTGCTACTGGTGGACTATTATTGCGGGACCCTTCGGTATTTGTTTCAGGTCGTCCAACATTGATTGATGCAAATATTTCTATGTTGAGTGGTGTCGAACAATCGAACTCACATGTCGAAATCGGATTGACAGTTATCAGCCGCATATATTAGTAATATTGTTCAACTTTCTTTCTAACATCTACACCGAGACCGTGACACGAGAAAGACTAATAGCAGTGTGATAGCTTTGATTCCGTTTGACACGTTGATAGTGGTGCAGCGGCAGTTCTTACGCAACGGGTGATAGAGGCCAGGTGATAAACCCAGCTGAAAGCCTTGATTGGGTCAGTTGCGGCTGTATTTGAATGATGCGGATGAATCCCAACCTGAACAAATATCAGTGTGGCCATCAACTAGTGCGACATTTCTTACCTTCTCCGCAGCTTCATCGAAGATCGGTTGTAAGATGTTGCTGAACCTGCACCAGTCGGCGTAAAAGTTTATCAATACCAACTCGTTGGACGCTACAGGAAAAAGAAGAACACAGAAAAGACCGTTGTAAAAGTTAATGGAAAACAAGGCATGTCCAAAACCTGAAATACAACAATACACGTTTTTATCTGTAGCCGGCGGTGTCATCACCTTGCCAGTGTGTGTGCATTTTTTTTTAAACTACAGCTGTTATACTGAGCCTTACACAGGTGTGTACCTGGTAGGCTCATTGCCGTTACGATATTGCGTGGTTGTTGTTTATCTTTGAATAAAGGTGCGCCGTAGCAGGGGAATCGGCCACGACCCACGACAGCGAAAAGTGCTTGCCGTTTTAAACGGACTCGATCGCTCCGTGGACCATATTTTCTACTCATTGCCGACACGACAGATACCGAGAGACAATGCAATCGTCTCAATGATAACCGTTTCGGCACCTGTAGCGTCGGTTTATTATCGAACCATCGGGATCTTTTGCGCTGTTCCGGGTGTTTCAAATCGGGGTTTACATTATCTTTGCGCTGCTCTACTTACCAAGGGTCATGTCGATGTTTTCACTGGTTAGCTTCACCGCTCCGCTGTCTACAGGGTTGAACAACAAGCATACAACCTGTGCGAGAATCAGAAAAAAAGAGAGGAAAACAGTGATAGCGGACCACCGGATATGATCAGTAATGATATCAGGTCGATCAGTCAGGACACCGGCAAGGCTGTCACCGAGCCAAAAGTTTGGACACATGCAACAACATTTAACAGTACTCTCCACACACAACAGCAGCATCATACACCGGTCACACAGACACACACGCTCCCAGAGAGTGTGTTTGTGCACGACTTGTGTATTTTATCCACCACACAACTTGAACGAATTGTGAAGTTTTGCGACTGAAGCTTCCGGAGGAAATGACAAAAATGCGTTACACTTGCCCGCACAACACGCGCCCAGCATCCTTCCGCTTCGTGCCACCGTTCACCGTATAGCCATTACTCACCATAAAATAATAAAATATCACTAACTTTACACTTGTGGGCAACATCTTCGATCTGCGCGCTATTGTTTCGGAAGCCGCCAATCCGGAATGCTGCGAACGAACGCGGATACTCCTTGAGCGCTGCCGGTGGTGGAATTCCTTCCTAGCGTTCGCCTTGGCGCGTACAAGGGATGTTGTTGCGGCCGCACACCACTCCCGCGTGTTCACGTACCAGGGCCACAGTACAGCTTTCAGTGAGCCCAATCCAGCCAAGGGTTCTAGTTGCTGTTGGTCTATTGCTATTGCTGCCACCGACCGGTATTTGTACCAACTCTTTCTGCCGTCGTTCGGATGCGCGATCAGAATGCCGCGTTGCCGTTATGCTGGTCGTTACGTTGCGGTGCCGGGGGGTTAGCAATGGGGTAGTCGTGCGTACGTTGTAGTCAATTCCTCCTGACCACAGGGAAAGTGCAGCAAAGCGATGATATCGGGAAGCAAACTTTTCCAACAAGCAAATGTAGTCTTCTCTCACTGCTACGGTCGTCCCGTATCATGCACTGTGTTCGAGAGTCGGGTGGTCCATGAAGCCATCACACGGCTGGCTAGGCACACACGCACACAGCTGTCCGGCAACGAAGAGACACGTAGCCTCAAAAACGACATCGGTCAACATCGGGGCCGCAGCATGCAGAATGAGCGGGCGCTGTGTGTGCGTGTGTTCGGAGTGACGTTTCGCAATGTGACGTTTCACATATTGCCAGTGCTGACAATTCGAAAACTTTCGAATATTTCTAAAATAATGTTTCACAAGACCGAAAATATTTCACGACGCGTGAAATGTTGCACCAACCGTCTCGGACCATTCAGTTTGAATCTGAATAATCAACGTCTCCGCTCGTTGATTCGCTCGTAGTGGTAGTTTCGAATTTTATGTCGCGCTGGTTACACATTTTTCTCGTTTCCTCCGGAACTTCACATTTCTTTCGGTTGGCCGCTGCGGCGCGGCCAATGAAACACAAGTCGTACTGAGAAATGGTGATAAAATAGCTTTCTTTTGTAATTTCCAGTAAGGCAAATAGGAAACAAATCACGTCTGTACCTAGATAGATATGCATGAAAACGGGATGGGTCGGATCGATCGTTCAATGATTCGTTCGGGTAAGGGCTAATAGTTGGGCATTATGTTGGTTTTGCGTTGCAGCAATGTAAATATTCTAAGGGACATGGCACAAATGAGCTTAGGCATCGATTTCGTAACGAGTCGTACGTGAGCTTACCAATCTTGTGCACTGAAGCAACGAAACGGGTCGTGATCGAAAGGGATACAACGGCAAGTGTAACAAGGCGCATTTTAGGGCGCGTTCCCTTGTTTGCTACGGAACGGGGAAACGTATCGAAACAAAACGTTGTGTGGCACACAGAGTTGCTGGGAGGTTTCCCAAATTACTTCAGTACCACAACCTGTGACCAGCATATGCGTTAAGAGTGTATGCCACAACGTGACTAGCATATGCAGCCCGAAAGACCCTGGTAAGAACATAAACAAGACACAATCGAAGTAGTTTGCCCCGCCGTTTTACTGGCGCACCTGTTCTGACTAGATTTGCGTTTTTTGCATGCATTAGCGCACGGAAACGGATAAGACAAGGAAGAAGGAAATCCTAGATACCCTACGTATTTACAGTGATACGCTACATGATTAGTCGGCTGCTCTGGCCGCCCTGCGCGGGTGGTGTGATAGAGATGTCGATGTGAGTCTTAAGTAAGTCGTTTCTAGTGCCATTCGTCTACGGTTGGAATATATCATAATTCGGGAGTGAACGGTTAGAGACCATTAAGAATGGGAAAATGGGCGAAAAAACCACAAACATACACACAGACACACAGACACACACACACACATGCGCGTGCGCATGCACTCACAAGTATACACACGCAACTCTATTCGCATTCAGTTGGGAATTCCGGTCAAGCTTCAGTTTCAGTCCTGGGAAAAAGAGAAACCACCATCGAAAGCCCTCTCGGGCCGTAATTTGGAATGCACGAGGCCCTAGCGACCGGGCTTTACTGGATGTCGTCGCTCGGGATGTTTGGCATGTCGGTGGCGGTGGCGGGGAGGACCGTGCCGTGCGGAACTATTGCCACGATCTGGTGAACGGTGCCGGTGGCGTCCGGAATCGGAAGGCAGGCGGCCGAGGACGGTTCGAGCAGCGGGGTCAACAGCACGGTTGACGGTGGCTGCGGCTGGGCACGTCGTCAGGTCATGATGTTGTTGCCAAAGTAGCTCAAGTTGAACTCATCGAACAGTATGTCGTCCTCCTGCGCCGTGGCCGACGGAATGCTGATGCCGAGCTCGGCCGGATCGAGCGCGACCGAGCGCAGTCCGCACTCCTGCACAATCTCCTCCTTCGGGACCGGGTTCAGGTAGTCGGCGATGTTGTACTCTGTACAGGTGGATCGGTAGCCAGTGTCAGTGTCGAGCCGGCCAGCCGAGTCAGTGGAGCAACGGGGGCCACTTAACTTACCCGAATCGAGCATCTCGTACGTCTGGATGGCTTGCGTCGGCCGGACGATCTGGATTTCCGTGCCCCGCCGCAGACCATTGAGTGTGTCCTCGTCCATCTGCTTAATCTCTTCTGCCGTCGCCGTAATCTCGAACTGCGCGTTACTGATGATGTCCGCGTACAGCGTCTGGGTCTGATGGTACGTAGCAGTAATAGGTTGCTGTTGATGTTGTTGCTGGTGCGGTTGCTGCTGTGGCGCCTGCTGTTGGTGATGGTGTGACTGCTGATGGTGTGGCAACGTATGGTGACCGGTGTGCTGCTCGGAAGTGGCTGCCGTCATTCGGCTACATTCGAGTGTCTGTGGAGGGTGGTTTTAAAATGGAGAGTGACAATCGTCTTGTTCTGGTCACGGTTTAAGTGTGAACTTACAAAGTTCTGCACCTGGCTAACCGGGGAAGCGACCATCGGTGACTTCGGGGCGTACTGTGCCAGGCTGGCCGTCGCCGCCGCAACCTCGTCGTCGGTCATCGAGTCGACCGTACCCGCTGTGCCCCGGGTGCGCGCATTCGCCTCCATCTTGAAGAACCATTCGAAGCGTTGCTTTTTCTGCCCAAAGGTGTCAATCGATCAGTCGCGGCCAGGGTCAGAAATGCGGGGCCATCAACCACTTCATACTCACGTGCTCCCACGCCAGGAAGTTGTCCTCCGAGTTGCGGCTCGAGATTGTCCATAAGTGGCCGGAACCGTGCGAGGACTTGCGGCCCTTCCGGAAGTGCGGATTGATCGACAGGTTGTGGCGGACCGAGTTCTTCCAGCGGTCGTCATGTGACTTGTAGTACGGAAAGTGATCGCTAGGTCGGCGGATGGGTAGAAAGGGGTGAATAGGGGGAAAAGTTACGGGTGCCTAGTGTGCCACCGGGAAGTCGTGCAGTCGTAAGTCCAGAAAGATCCGCAGTTCACCAGACCTCTGGTGAATACACCACCGAAACACTCCGGGTCTGCAGAGACGCATACTATCTTAATCTTGCGCGTAAATCTACTCCCTCATTGAACCCTCTGATTTCTGATCACTGATTGGGGTATTAACAAGCAGCACGAGCCACCGAGATGAACGACGCCATGGGTTTATTTCCGCACAAAGGAAAGCTTCGAGGCCAACGAAACCGCATTTCGTACACCGCTCGTCTGCCCAGCTAGCTGTCACTCGTTCGCACTCGTTGGACCCCTTCCGGGTTATATGGCCCGGCAGTGAGCTCATCAAACCACAGCCCACGAGAAAAAGAGAAAGAAAGAAAGAAAGAGAAAGAGGCTTCTCTACTTTGGCTGGCGGGGGCCCTTTTTCTTTTCGACACAGTCGATAGGCAGACGACGCCGGCAGAGGGGATGCCCACGAGGAGGAATGGGCAAAGCAATGGCACAAAAATATGAAGCGCCAAACTTTGGGATGCGCTGTCAACCTCGGCAGCGGGGCGAATGTCTTTTCCATTGGCGTCGCGTTGCGTCTTTCGACACCCCGGGACCAGCGGGCCCCGAGACCTCTGTCGGTTTGTTTTAGGTCGGAGTCACGGGGGTGGGGGTGTGGTATGGCGGACAGAGAGATAAAATCGAAGAACAACATTGCCTGGCCGAAGCACTGCCATGTGAACGACGGAATCGACACGGTTCGGTACGAACGGAACACCGCGCCCCGCTTGTCCGGAAGTGGCGGCGGCAGCGCTACTGTCCTTCAACATCAACATCATCGACATCGACGTGGTGTCTTCGCAGCACCGAAACGTGCTCGGTGGCCCGATATCTTTTGCCGATCCTGTCGAGATCTGGAAGTCTAGACGGTCTAGACGGGGAATCTAGATCTCGAAGACTTTTCCCATTTCCAGGAAATCAACATCTCTAGCTGGTGGTGAGCCGTTACATTTCCAAGAGAACAAAGAGGTCCTGGTCCATGCAACTTGTGAACGGGGAAACCCCCGGTGTCGACCTTGATGGCACCAGTTCTTGGGCGGACAACTCCGATGCCGATGCGAGCTACTGCATCATTACTGCCCTGTGAAGTGTTTACCTGTGTGGGTAGCTACCGTGCATAGGCCCCATTTCTGCACGTCAAATAGATGAGCTCGTAGCACGGAACTCCCACAGCCTACTAGCCACAGCAAAGTGACAGCCCGGCGAGGAAAGGGGCGAGGTCTCCTCCGTCATCAATCCTGACGACAGCCGTGGTAGCTGGTGGTCCGAGCTGCGTGCAGGGCATTACTTTTTTTGGTTTTTGTTCTTGGGCGATGGCTGATCTACCTTCGGTAATTTTTTGTGACAGTCCATAAATCTGCACTCTCTCGCCCAGCTATCAACTGGGCCTACCTACCCTACCTACGTCTCCGGGTCTACTGTTAGCTGTCATAAATCTCTGAATCAATCTTGCATTTTATGCAGCACCGGGGTTGAGGGGGCCGGTAGTTGAGTATACAAGAAGAAGATCCTCGCGGGCACGGATTGCGTGCCGGGGGCCGGGTCATCAAATACACCCGCTACAGTGTATCGCATGTTGCAGACATGCGACAGAGGCGCACCCGAGGGTGAGCTACAGGCTACCAGGGCATGGTCACAACGCTGAATGACAAATTTCATTGACTTGGTTGATTGACTCGCCCGGGGTGCCTTTGAAATATAGTTCCAAAAAGCTCCCTGCGGCTGCGTCAGTCCTGACAGCCGGCTCGGGTTTTTCCAAATCTTACAGAATTAGCCCCTTTCGGAGGGCAGCTAGGCCATTACATAACCCAGAGGTGCACCCAGAGGTCACCCGAAAGGATAACGCAGGTCCGAAACCGGTCGACCGGAGGAGAAGCTCCAACTCCGGCCTCTCCGGCCAGACCCTTTCTATGCTGTTGTGTGTCGTTTACCGTTCGTTTTCCGTTTCCCCAAACCCCCAACACTAATGGTCGTCTCCGGTGCACCACCCGTCCAAAAGGGTCTGTGCCCGAAGGGGCTTGTCAGGTCAATTGTAATACGTTTTGTGTGCTCGGCGCTTGACGGTTTCACCTGCAATGAAAGTAGGCATTAGGCGCCCTTTTGCAGGGGCCGAGACCGTAGCCGAGCTCGATCAACCGTAAACCATCGATTTCAATTTCAACGGATGCGCTGCACACACACACACATGCACAGGAGCAGGAGTCCAGGACCTCGAGGTCGAGAGGTAAAATGGGCCACACCTAGCCAGTGATCACTCACCCTGAACGGTGCCCCCCCGTGGCCGGGGCCTTAAGCAGGTGTCACGGCAGCAGCAACACAGGAGCAGTGATGCAGCACACAGGACACACACATTGTATCTGTTCCTCCGCAAGGCTCTCTCTCTCTCTCTCGCTCTTTCTATTGCTCGGTTGATTGTCATTCACGCAAGAAACACGTGCACGGGGCCCAGTAAACGGTCGCTAAACGCTATATCACAGTCTGCTGCACTCGTCTGCCCTCTGCCCTCTGTAAGCGATTCGATTCGGTATTTTAATGGTATCGATTGAACCTGGAAGCCTGAAACACACACACACACACACACACGGTGGCACACGGGGGCACTTGCCACAAAATAATGTCCGGGGTTCGTGTATTCCGTCAAGTCGGAAAATACGGAAACAGTTACAGGAACACAGAACAGTGCGGGGGGTACCATCTGTGCATTCGGTGGCCTCCCACAGGATAGGCAGGATAATTTATTTCCGCCCTCAATCGGACCCCGTGGGGAGCCCGTGCGACATGAATAAACATTAACTTTTATGGACTCTGCGCCGGCGAAGATATTCGGTGGCGGCCCCCCACCCCACCCCTGTGCGGCGCTTCCTTCCGTTTGCGCGAGGACGAACGCGTTTCCTATTGCTTCATCGCCAATTCAGGCCCGTCGGTAGCACGTCGTCGGTCGGTCTTTGCGTGTGTCAAACCTAGACGATGGTAGGCCTGGGCAGGCTGGGCAGGCGCCTCCATGCAGCAGTAAAACAGGCGGGAGAGGGGCCGGGGGGGGGGGGGGGGGGATGTAAAGGAACCCTCCATTCACCACCACGCGGGGCACGCGTGACACAAACTACACGATTGTACACGATTAATGTCTGCCCGATGTCTACGAAAGAATGCGATGTCCTTTCAATCGATCGGGTGGGTGCGATCGTCGGACCCTGACCGGGACCCAAATGGTGCGCCATTCTCCGTGGGACCTTCTAAATGCGAGTGAGGTCCGCGGGAAATTGGTAAAATTGGCATTGGCTCCCGGAAGGAGTGCTATGTCCGAAGCACATCTTGGTGTGGCATATAGCGAAGCTCACCAAGCCACTAAGAGGGATGATGGGAACCTGTCGCACCTGGGAAGCCAGGGAAGGTTCTCGCTGAACTAAAGTGATTAGTACTCTAGTGGCTACTACTTTAGTACTCCTACAGCGTGGGGAGAACTTCGTAAGTCACACATGGACTTACATGGAAAGACCCGGCCTACCGTGCTACAAACTGTCAGCTATCCTAGAGAGCTAGACCTAGAGCTTAGCGCCTTAGCGCTTTGTAACCCCCGATAGGTTTCAAGGTTTCCTCTTCTTAGCGCCCTCCCCCCCACCTGGTGGTGGCCAGCAAGGGGGTAGGAAAAGAAAAACCCAGAATCAGAATTGATGCGCACCGCTCGACGACGACGACGACGACGACGTCCCCTCTAGCGCTGCTTCTGGGTAGGCTGCGGGTTCACCCCTCCTACTGCAGGGAACAACAACAGGGGGCGCGCATTACAGTTGCCGGTGACACGGGGTGGTGGTGGTCAGAGGTGTAGGCCGGGACCGGGTGTAGGCCGGGACCGGGTGTAGGCCGGGACCGGGTGTAGTTCGCTGAACGCTCTATATCGCAAAGGGGTTCGCGCTTTCTATACGACCTGAACCTGGCGGGCGGGAACATGAACATGAAAAATAAAATGGATGCAGCACCGAAGGTGGGTGGCCACTACAACAGCACTAGCCTGCCCGTTTTCGCTCTCGTCGCTCGCACTCGCTCGCACTCCCGCGCCCCGCGCTCGCTTATTTCGGGAACTGCTGCGCGGTTGCGGTTGCGCGGTCGTTGTTACCCGCTTTCAACCCCGCGACGACCCCCCGGGCATGCGCACTGTAGGTCTCGCAGGCACCGCCGCCGCCGCCGCATCCTTATGTCACCATTGGCACTGTGGCATTACTGTGGTGGCGGCCTACCACCCCTATTCTTGGTCCTGGTCAGCGAGGGGTCGGGGTTTTTTTTTGGGGGGTTTGTCCAACAACGAACACTGGAATGGCTCGACTGACCAATCGGTTGTGTGGTCAGCGAGTGAGGTGGGCTGGATGTCGTAGTCCGTAGTCCGGCGCCATTTTGTTTTCGCTTACGCTCACGTCCGCAACACTCTTGGATGAAAAGGCTGGGCTTACGCTCCACTTCACTGCCGCCGCCTGGGGGTTCCGGAGGTTCTGGAGGTCCAGAAACTGGCCGCCAACGGACGGATGAACGCCTGGCACAAGACTGGCACCGGAGGCGTGCACATTTACACTCCAGACGGGACTGTGTGGCCAACACGGGCCTCGGGGGCCTCGGGGGCTCCGGGGCGTATTGCTCAGGCGTACTGTTTATTGTTTGTAAATATTCTTGTTTGAAAGCCGCACCGCCAACGCTCGTTGCGGCCCCAAACAGCAGCAGCGGCGGCGGCACGCCGGCAGTTCCGGTGTGTGTTGTTGTGGTTCGCCCCGGTCAAACAACCCACCCAGGAGCGGGACACCCCGGGATAGGATAAACAATGCGCTGGCTGGGAGGTACACGGGAATCGAGCTACTTACGAGATCCACTGGTAGATGGCGGCCACGGTGAGATCGCCCTGCTCCTCCAGGGCGTACTCGATCAGCTCCGTGTAGGTGAAGGGTGGCTTCTTCGGGCTGCAGAGAACGCCAGAGTCCAGAGAGAGAGTGTGAGTGACTTCAGTAACGCGATGTACGCGTCCCGCGACACTACTTACGATTTGCCACTGCTGCTCTCGATCGTGACGTTCTCGCCCACGTTCAGATCACCGTCCTCGATGGCCAGCGCCACGGTGTCACCGATCGGACCGACGCCGCTGCTGGCGGCCGTTCCGGCGCCTCCGTCGGTCGTCGGGTTGGCCGGGTCACAGTTGGCCGCCGTTGCCCCGGACGTGGTGCTCGCGGTGGCGCTCGGTTTCGGTTTCTGCTTCCGGTTGGAGCGTGGCGACAGGTTCGGGATGTCGTCCAGCTTGAAGCTCAGCAGCCACGACAAGTTCTTGCAGTCTTCCGGGGTGTCGGGTGTTTGCGATGCTGCTGGTCGTGGCCGTGAAGAGGGGAAACACAAGCAAAATCGGTCACACATCGAAGCACACGCCCCAACACCCATTAGCACCCAATCGGGAAGGGCAGACCCTCCAACAATTCGAAAACGGTACCAAATTTCACACTTCACTGGACCGCGCGCACACGCCGCGTGGACGTGAACGATGGTCCGTGAAGTCCTGACACGCACCGTAGGCAAAACCCTACGTGTTCCGCCGATAGGGAACGCCGATTGATCGCCTGTTGGCACTCAATTTTCAGGGATCGTGCCCGGTGTAACTTCCGGCTCCGTTCCGGTCTACTCGGACACGCGGGGGAACGGATCTGGAGGGGGACAAACCTAAAGCTGGTGGACCATAACGTTTACGACTTACCGAGCTGCTCGGGAGTCTTCATGCCGGAGGCCATGCCGGCTTGTCTTAGACCGGGACCGCCACCGCCTGTAGTTGGTGGCGTCGACGGGGCCGGTCCATCGCCGGTCCAGACGTGGCTCTGATTGTTGCCGCCATATGGGGCCCGGTTCCCGTACTGCTGCTGCTGCGACTGATTGGCGACCGAGTGTTGATTGTTGTGCTGGTGTTGGTGCTGCTGCTGTTGATGATGATGGTGATGCTGCTGCTGCTGCTGCTGCTGCTGGTGGGTGATGACTGCATGGGATGACTGCTGCTGGCTGGTTACGGACAGACAGGCAGATACCGCTGGTAACGGAGGTGGCAGTAGTGGTGGAGGTTGGGGAGACGTGGAGACCTGAGGTTGCTGTTGAGGTTGATGGTGGTGCGAGTGGTGTGGTGCGTGGAGCGACAGCTGCTGCTGTTGGTGGTGCACCTGATGACCATGTTGTTGCTGTTGCTGTTGCTGCTGCTGCTGCTGTTGCTGATGATGGTGGTGCTGATGAGCCGACAGCTGCGGTAGATGGTGGTGGAGGTGTTGGTGGTGATTTGGTTGCTGCTGCTGTAGTTGCTGTTGGTGATGCTGGTGGTGGTGCTGCTGCTGTTGGTCGCTGCTGATGATGGAGTACCGCTGATGCAGGTCGGTCGGTACGGTCGGTCCCTTGCGGTCCAGGTCCAGCAACTCGGCGGTGCTGGTCCAGGTGGACGAACTGATGTCGGTAAGGACGATCTTGTTGGACTGGTGCGCCTGGACGTCGCTGATGATGGCGGCCGGTACGCTCGAGATCATCTGCTCACCGATAGGCTCTACTGATCCGGCCCCACTGACCGGACCACTGGCATCCTGCACATCGTAGATGTACGTCGCCAGATGGTCCTGGTGATGGTGGTGGTGGTGGTGGTGCTGGTGGTTATCCTCTTGATCCGGGTGCTCCTGCTGGTGCCCGTTTTCTAGCGGAGCCGCCGCGCTGTTGTTGTTACTGTCGTTGGCACTGAGCACGTAGAACTGGCCGATCCCGGACACCCCGAATGCCTGCCCGAAAGCCGGAAACTCGTGCAGCTCCACACCCTGGTTATGGAGGCCGCTGGACGTGGTCGATAAGGTCAATTCTTTGCGCGCTTTCGCCACCAGCATCCCGGGGCCGTCAGTGTTGGTTGCTGGATAGGGTGCTACCGTCACCGACACCGGGTAGCTCGGGACCGAATCGGGATCCTCGCCTGCAACCGGGAGCTTCCGCTTCAGGGTTCCGCTTCGTCCACTCGGACTGGGGCTGCTGGGACCAGCCGGCTGATGGACTATTGAATCGATTGATGCTACACCATAATGCTGCTGCTGCTGCTGTTGCTGCTGCTCAACGGTGCTGAGTGGAGCGAGCAGCGGTGGCACGGTCACCGAGGGCCCACTACAGTTCGACACCACGTACAGTGGGCTAGCACGATGCATCCTTCCTGGCCGTCACACGTTAAGGTTGCTCACGTCTTTCGAGCCACTAGGTAAAACACACACACACACTTACTCAAACGTTGGGACTTTGGTGGTGCAGCATTCGGTTGGAGTTGGAGAATGGACAAAGTCCACTACACGTAGACAACTGTTAGGACCCCTTGGAAGTCTTGCTCTACCTTAATCCCCGTATCGGGGTCTCAATCTGACCTGAGCACGTGCGGACTTAGTATTGACGGGTAGTATTTGCTACTGCTACTGTATTCGCTGCTTCTTCGCGACACCCGTGTACGACGTACGACACTTTTCAAGATGGCCGACGACGACCCCGGTGACCGACAGGCGTAACGCGTGACGTCCACAAAGAAAACAAGAACGAACGTTTCGGTTTTTTATCACTTTAGCCACCTTTAGAAGCCTTCGAACGTGCCACAAAAACGACCTTCGCTGGCTCAAGCAAAACCCTGGAACAGAGAGTCCTTGGAGCACACGCTCTACCTGGTCGAAGAGCGTCCTCCAGGTCGGATTCGCGATTCGCGCTGTAAGACGCAATTCGTCGGAGCAAGGGGAGGTCCGGAGGGCTTACCGGAGGGCACCAAGGAGCACCACACAATACCGAAGCCGGACGCCTACAGGTTACTTGGCGGTGGCGCTGCGACACTAGAGGTCGTCGTCGTCGTCGATGAGCGCGGAGACATTGTAAAACGGTCCTTCCCGCCGACCGTGCCTCGAACCGGTCGAGCTGCAATCCGCCAAGACGGGATCCGCCAAGGACGCCGCGGTGTAGTCCGTTCCCTTCGTAGAGCCGAAGGATACTGTGCGAAGCAAGCACGTTTGGCCCACGGTGAAGCTGGAGGTCCGCCTCCGCCCACACCCGCCCGGGGGTGTTCTATTTGCGCCCTGGCGGGGTCCTGGCGTCGCTTCGCTGCACAGCCAGCTGTCCCTCTCTCGCACACACACACACACACTAGGGTCGCTCGCGCAGGCTACATGGTGTTTTGTTTTTATTATTTTCAGACATCCTTGCAACAAACCCCGGGGACCGGGCCTGTCAACCCCAGCCCGGTACACTCCCATCCCCATGGTCCTGGTGGGTGCCTGGTGAGCCGTGACGGTGCGCTTCGTAGCGTGTGGATCGATAATCGGTCCTGGTGCGAACCGTGCTCAGGACCCTGCACCTGAGCCGGCGCCACCACACCACCACAGTGCCTGTGCACCAGCACGGGCGGCGGTTAGACGCGCGTGGTGGAGCTCGGGGCTCGTTCGACTGCGGGTACGGTACTTTGCGTCCCTACCCTGATCGGTGACGTTTCGAGCAGCCAGGACAGCCAGGATTGATTTTCGAAAGTGGCGTCGCGTTGTGTGTCGCAGACCGCTCGAAGCCCCGGACTGCTCGGCCCCGATTTGTAGTTAACGTCGGTCGTCGAATGTAAAGTAACGTTGTCTGGTGTTTAAACTGTAGGTGACTTTTGCTGGGTTCCTACTTCGAAGGAGTTTCCGGTATACGATCCCCCCAAACAAGTAAGTAGCTCCGTCGAGAGAGGTTGTGCTACTCCGAACGAGATAGTGATCCGCGGGTGGTGATATAATTCAACACATGGAAGGTGTGTGCGTGTGTGTGTGTTCTTTTCTATTTTCTTCTGTGTAGGCCGTGGCCGCGGGAAGCAGTGTTAGGTGCTGCTCAGTATGGAAGTCACTGTCACGCACGGGAAGATTAGTTACCCCACGGTGTCCAATGGTCGTGCTCCTGCAACTTGGCGTACAACCGTTGGCCCGGGCTGTTGGTGCTCTGGAGTTGCAGCGCCCCGTACAGCTGGTAGTCGTCGGTCAGCTCGCCCAGCTCGACGCCGCACTGCAGCAGTAGGTCCAGCTGCTCCAGGCTGCGGGGCGTCGGCCGGATTTGGTCGAAGTTGCCAATGAACGCGACACCGATCGAGTCGCGATTGTGGCCCCGCAAGTGGGCTCCTACACGGTGCCACCCGATCCCCTCGTAGATGGTTGCCGGCCCGATCAGGAAGCTGTAACAAAACGAGAGCAAGTGCGTGTGTGTGTGTGTGTTAGTGGAGAGCATCTCGACGGCACAGCCCTCACAGTCTTGACTTGTACTTGTAGCCGATGTCGCTCCAGCCATTCTGCATCTGATGAGCCGTCTGAAAGCCACGGACCTGCTCCTTGCAGGCGGCGATGGTCGGGCATCGCTCGCCGGTCGTGTGATGCACGATGACCTTCGCGACCGGTTTCAGCTGATAGGTGACATTCTTCGAGCGAGCCGCTCCCCACGCGGCCCGCTTGACGATGTGCGGACACGCGGTGGACGATTCTGTCGGCTCAGTCATCACCTCTGCACCATGCACTGCTGCTGCTGCTGCTGCTGCTGCTAAAAAGTAGAACCTCCTATAGTGGTGCTACTGCCGATGGAAGCTTCCGCCAGTGGCGGTCGAAATACCTACCCGCGACGATGCATACGATCAATGCGAGCCGCAATGTCCGTCGTCGGTGTTGCTGTCCGTAGTTCATCGCTAACGGTTCGATACTTTCACGGACGGACGGATGAACTGCCTGCCGGTGGTTTTTGACGATCTTCGCAATCGTCGAGCTCGCTCGGTTCGCTCGGCTTATCAGACGCAATGTGCGACTGAATGCGATCGTACTCGGCACCAAACTGCTGGACGCTAGAACACACGAAGTTGATAGGGATTTTTTTCTGTCCGGCGATCAGATGGGTGTTTTGGTATGGGTTTTGCCAGCCGCCGCTGCTCGTCGGTGCCGCAGTGTACGTGCGTGAATAAAGCAAACCTCGCCGGCCGGCGGAATCCCCTCGATCGACCCAGGGTGCTTCGTTTCTGTTTGTTTTCGAACACGGTTTGTCAATGCAGGATCAGTTTTAGTCTCTCTCACTCCCTCTCTGACTCTCTCTTTCTCGTTCGAACCACGCGTGCACAAGATCCTTCTTCCGGATTTGATTCTCGATTACCTTTTAGGTTACGTTATCTATCCAAACGGGTAGAGCCGTAGTGTCACAAACTCAAGTTGATGGTTCGACAAAACTGACACCTCTCATTTTGGGAACCGCCGATCGTAGATGATTTGATCTTCAGACCCGTTACAATGGATTCGCAATGGTGAAAATATTCCAGACAATGGTCGAAGAACATTCAATATTCTATAAACAGTGATTTACTGTATAATGGTGTATTAGTAGAAAAACAGTCGAGAAGTGCTGAATGTCGGATTAAACTATGTCAACAAGTTCGTTTTGCCATACGCCATTCTGTGCACGCAAGGTGACGCTTCTGGGTTTTCCGTATTTTAGATGTGTTTCGATGCTCTTAGTTCACACTCTGCGATTTTCAGTGACACACACGCACTAAGTCTCTCTTTCTCTCTCGCAGTTGCTGGTAGGTTTGCCCTGGGGAAACCACTCCTTTCCCGGAGAACTTCACTACGACCGGACGGACAGTGCGCATGTGCTTGGCTCACGTTTCTTCCCTCTTCACAGAACGAACAGCAGAACGCATGTTTGTGTGTGTGTGTGTGTGTGTGTGGAAATTCAAGGAAAACTAACAGATAGACTTGTAAGACAGTATCCGAAGCAATGAAATCCTCCGAATTACGATACAGGGCTAGTAGCCTGGGAGCTGAACTGAACTGAACATTGAAAAGGTAGGTGTATGAGCCGACTACAAAAGCGACTACAATAACATAATTGTCGGTTATTTTAGCTCAATCTGTCAACGGCACGTCGGCCACCGGTCACCAGAGGCGCGTCGCATACTCCGGATTCACAGTCTTTCTTAATCATTTGACTAAAGTAAAGGACCTAGCTCTGCTTAGCCAACCTGTGGGGACCACCGCACTTCGGTATCACGCACGAACCACGAACGTGTTGAGTAACGTTCGGTTCCCCTTTCGGTCTAACACTTCATCAGTCCAGCTCCAATCTAGAGCCAAGATGCGCGTGGAGATGATTCCACTGCACGCAGATGGGACGCATAAATCCCGGTCGGCAATCAAATCGTTTCGCGTGTGATCCCAAGGCGTGGGTAACCTTGGGACACCTCGGGTTCCCAGCTCCCAGAAGCACCGTACCGTGGTGCTTGTTAGCTCGCGTGTTGCAAAGTGCTTATGCCGATGGTTGCTCGGTTTACGGTTCTGATCGCTTTCGAAAGGGATCCCCTCTCCCCGCCGGCAGAGAGCGATCTCATCTGATTTGGGTTGTTGTGAAATGCGTCCCACGTATCTGCGGTCTGCGTGCTCCGGGAAAGGTGGTCTGATACTCACAGGAGGGTATCAGGCCGGGAGCCGGGATCCATTTTTACGCAACCACAGCCGAAGTGGAGCGTCGGGTTAGCTTGATCGGTTACGTCCAGGTTGTCGATGTGCTAGGCAAGTACTTAGGCAAGCATCGCGGCCGGCGCTTGGCCTTCCCTATGGTTCGTATGATTGTTGTGCAATTGGAGTGATGCGATGCGCTGTACACTATACAGTTCTACGTGTACGTCTGTCCGTTTGCTGCGGCTGACTAGTCCAGCCTCCAGGGAGAGAAAGAAAGAGAGAGAGAGGGAGAGAAAAGTGCCCACAACGAAGAACCGGAGCCGGTCCACTAACTTTGACAGGTGTGGCAAATGATGGGACGCTCTTAGTCCGCGTCGCGTCGACTTCTTGGTTGCTTCACCTCGACCGGGTGTTCTGTGCTGTCCGTCCGTCGCTCAGTCTGGTCTGCACTCAGTACCAGTCCGTGCCAAAGTGGTGGTTAATGTAGCCGTAATAGCCTCCACTAGCGCCCAGGTAGGTGCATTACTCCGTGGGCACTATTTGCAGTAAAATGGATCGCCGCCAAAACAATCATTAGAAAGCCATAGGACCGGAGCAATCGGCCCCGGCGCGGGAGAGGTCCATTGTTTTTGTGCTGCCGGTTTTTGCGTCAGCCACGGGCGCAATAATGGGCCAGACCGGCGCATCGCTTGGTTTACCATCAGCGCCTTCATCACCGGCGTGGAGTAGAGTGCATACAATTTGCATCGGAGTGGAGAAAAAAAACATTAAACCTCATGCAGATATGAAGTGGTGCTGAGGGCCACCCTCAACCCCCTATTTTCCCGCACACACACACACACACCCCTTCATCATAGTATTGGCGATAAAAAGAAAATGACAGGGAACTTTGGGCGCTCAACAGAGGGTAACCTGAGGGTATCTGCCTGCGTCTTCGGTAAGGGCAGATGCACCTGGCACCAAAGAAGGCACCATAGCGCCCCGCGGATGGGTTTTGTGTTTTTTAAACCACACACCCCTCCCGACAGCCAACTCCGACAGTGGGAGTGGTGGGAAGCAATTTGAAGACACGATTTTTCGCGTCCGTCGTTGCCTCGGTTCTCTCTTTGGGGCGAGGTGCATCTTTGCATCTACGGCCGGGTGTTGTTGGGTGGGTGGCTGGGTGATGCAAATTGGTTATTTTAAATACTCCAGTCACTGCCAAGGCATGGCGGCGGGGCACCGGGGTGCTACAATGATTTGCAGCAATTGTTTGCGGTGGCATTGCGGGGCCCTCGGGGCCAGGATCAACCGTGCCGTGTCGCGTGGGGGTTTGCACCATTTTGGGGGGGTTGGTGCTTGGCTATAAAAAAGGGGTCCATCGCAATGCGGTGCAGTTTAGTGCAGTGCCAACATTCCGTCTCCAAACATCTCGGCGTTCGGCTGCCGCCTTTGTGTGTTTGTGTGTGTGCGAGAAAAAGGAAGAGAAAGAGAGACAGAAAGAGAGAGAAAGAGATCCTGAGGCTAGAGTTCTGAGTTCTAGCTGAGTGCGGTGCGGTGCGGTTGCTCCAGTTAAAGAGCCTAAGCAGAGTATGGTTTGACCCTTTAAAGCCCCAAAACTGCTGACGGGGGACGTGGAGTGTTAACTTTCAGTACCCGGTTAGGTCTAAGTGTACAAACGCTGCAACGAGGGGATTTCTAGGAGACCTCCTAGTCCCAGACCACTCCAATGATGACGTGTACTCAGAAAGCGCTGGTGATGGGTGTAGTGTTGATGGTGAGTTTTCGGGCTCCTGCGTCCTGCGAGAAGGGGCGAACGTAGTGGATCAGCATGGTCCCCAGGTTCCGAGAGGTCGAGGGCTGCATGCATCCAATCAATTGACAACGATCGACCGGAGAAAGGGGTTTTTGAGCGAGCAATCGTACAGCAATCAAACCAAGTCACAACCAAGCTGTTTTGCGGTGCGGTATCATCGGCGTGCTTTAACGCTTGAAACTTATTCTACGGCCGGTTACTTCCAAGTCGCACGTCCCTGCACGTCCCCATATATTTCGCGATTGATTCCTGTCAAGCCAGATTCCAATTTCTGGTCAGTTTTTCATGGTTACCAATACAAGACAAGTGTTGTTTCTGTGTAGCTCGTGGAGCCATTTTCCGGTCGAAATAAATCTCTGGTAGGCGCGCAAGTGTATATTGCTACTTGATGCAGAATTGGTCCAAGTATGGACCGACCTGTTATAGGGAACTGACCTGCTCGTGGTGGCTTCTTCACCTATTCGACCTTCGTCTTTGACTATTCTGTTCTTCCGTTCCGTACTACGCCACAGGTTGTCACTGGTGGACTGGCTAGTCCGGAGCCTCCGCTGATCGGTGCTTCCGGTCCCGTGAATGGCGCCATCGGTAACGGCTACAGCTACGGACCGCCGCCACCGTCACCCTCGATCACCGTCAATAGCTATGGATCGGCCACGTCTGAGTACGGTCCACCGACGCAAGCACCCATCATCCACAAGCACGTTTACGTGCATGTGCCACCACCGGAACCGGAATACCAGACCACTAGGTAGGATATTCGGGATGTTGCAGTGAGAATGCTCAGTTTTGCCAATCCTTGTTACTCGCTCCGTACCCTGTCCGCGCTGTTTTGTTTTCGGACTGAAACCGGATTATTGGTGCTGGAACATCGCACGACTCTCGCGAGCGATGTCGTAAGGCCGAAATGGTCGGACATCCATCCCATTTGGGAAGCATCCTGGGGACCAACGGTGCGAGAGGATTACGACGACGGCGAGTTGAGTTTCCTGTTTTTTTTTTTGTGGATGGACAACTGGGGAACGCCCGAGTCGCTGGGGCCGGAAAGGATCGGTGATCTTCAGCCGCTACCAATGATTGTGAAGTTTCACCCGTTGCGTAATGCTGCTGGAGCTCGGCTCGGCTTCATGAATCATTCTCGGGTGGAACTGGTTTCCGAAAACTAACTTTCTTCGCATGGGAGTCAAAGAAGTTGTATCGTGTCGTGTTAGTAAAGGGCACGAGTCGAAGCTAATCGCATTTTGGCTTTCGAAGTCGGTGAGAGCAGGCAACTGTTGATAGACGTGGGACGTCACGAAGTTATACCAGAGCACCGGTTTGATTACAATAGGCACCGAGGGCGGAGGGAGGTGGAGCTTCACCACCACCAGTGGGTATAGCAGTGATACTGTTGCGCCACTCTCCTCGGTCAATGAACTACGCCAAAACTTGCTTACTTCTTTCTCTTTCTCCTCATTTCTTTCTTTCATTGTCGGGACGGGATGTCCGCCCAGGAAGCCGATCGTGGTGCCGCCACCGCAAAAGCACTACAAGATAGTGTTCATCAAAGCGCCATCGCCGCCCGCCTCGGCCCCACCCGTCCTGCCCCCGGTCCAGCAGAACGAGGAGAAAACGCTCGTGTACGTGCTGGTGAAGAAACAGGATGAACCGGAGGAGATCATCGTGCCGACGGTCGCGCCAACGCCTCCGTCCAAGCCGGAAGTCTACTTCATTCGCTACAAAACGCAGGTACGTCTGAAAGCGGAGCTGCCTAGTAATCGCATAGTGGCTCATTTCGACTCCGCCTCCCTCCCTCTTTCTTTGCTGCGTGCACAGCGAGCATCTACGTCCGCCGAGCAGGGGAGTAACGGCGGTGGACCATATCCGGAGAGTGGCGGCCCAACGCCCTCCACCGAGTACGGTGCACCGCCACTACCGAGCCAAAGCCCCAGCAACAGCTACGGTGTACCGCTTTAGGTACATCCTGGGCGAGTACCTTTTCCGCAAGTACTTGCAGCTCTACCAGCTCCCGGAAGAGACTGACGCCTGAGCCATTCAGCCACGGACTTTAAGCACCCTTTCCTGCACCTGCTGCGCTGGTGACGACACTCGACGTGTTGGTTTCGGATGGTTGGGATGCCGGGGGAACCTTCAGATCCGGTGCAAGGAAAACGCTTGTTGGATGGACTCTTGTTTGTGTATATCTCTCCCTTTATCTCTCAGCAGCAGAAGTGCCGGAAGTTTATTGTGGTCTTATCCTCCTTACAAATAAACATAGAAAGAAACAAAAAGTAGAGTACAGAGCAATGTGTGGGCAGTGAGCCCCGTACGTAAGATTGGCAATCGGTGGAAGGGTGGAAGAGCGATGATAGCGCCGTCAGAGTCCATCAAGATCGGTCTAGATCTCCGGCGCGTTCTGAGGTGGAGTTGGCAAAGCAGCTGATCCTCCACATTGCTGGAAGTACCTGTCCCCCTATACCTTGGCGGATGATGGCTTTGCGAAAAAAATAAAATAAAAATCCCGAAAGAACAGGGTAGCAATGATAAAAGGGTACACTACGAGGGCGATAAATAACCGATGGTGCCCCAACTCGTGCGCGTTGACGCACGTCTAACAGTTATGTGTTGTTGCGTTGTTTCCTTGCTTTAGCCTATGATTTGTCACCGTTACGTTTTCTACTTATTTTAGTGATTCCTCCTGTTCCGTCTTCTTTTCTGCTTTCTCTGACTCCTGCTCGCCTCATTTCATGGGTTTTTCTTCTTATATTTTCTCTTCCTACATTTTTACTGTATACTAACATTAAGTTCTGAAGTTCGATGCACTGCGTGTTCCGCGCGGATACGGGCGGACAGCATTCTGCTAGTGCACGGAATTGAGCTAACTGCCTACGGACGGTAGGTGGCGGGTCGTTACGCCCGGTGATTGGCGAGGGGATGGACCGGGCAGAGTAGGGGGTAAGCGCTGCGTCACTGTTATGTGCGCCCCGGTCGAATGCAGTAATACTCGCCTTAGTGGTAGCCTCCATGACCACCAGGAGCGCCGTATGTTTGTGCAGGCGAGTCTACAGAGGGGAAAGAAAGTGAAGAATTAAAAATAGAAAATGTTTGAGGAACAGAGAAACAAACCCCGCCGGTGATGAGCGGTACATCTTTCGTGTGAAACAAATAGCTAAGGAGTCGTAGGAGCCAGATAGTCAAACACTGGGCTCCGAATGAACGGTGCCCGGTCGGGCCTGAGTTTGTCGAGAAGGAAAGTGTAAAGAGTGATCCATTGGGGCAACGCACACTACGATGGCGTGGTGGTGACTTACTCACATTCCCAACTGGAGAAGTACCAAAGCTCTGGCACCCGAATCTGGCCCCGGAAACAGAGTACGGATTAGAAATGGCGATGAAGTCCAGCAAGAGGCTGCTGCACAGTGTCACTGTCTGTCACTGTTCGTTTCTGTTTGCATCGATCAGGCGGCCCGGTGTTCGATTGATCGATCACCGGATACCGGTTCCCGCCATTCCAGTCAGTCAGCGTCAGCGGGATCGCAAAGTAAACAAAGCAGGTGCGACACCAGCGATCGTACGGCATCGGGTCTGTGCGAAGCGAAAGTTAAAATGTGCTCCAGCGGCAGATCGTACTCGAAAAACAAAACAACCCGGCCCGGACCCGGATCGCACGAGCACACACTCCGGTCCGGAGATCAGTAACCAACCCGGAATGCCGGGTAACAATGGGACGGCGGAGAAGACAGAGAAGATGATGAGCGCACCGGATCGAATAGGATCGTTCATATCGCCCGTATCACTCTCTCTCTCTCTCTCTCGGCCGCGTACACTGGTTTTCTCTGAATCGCTCCGAACTATTCCGAACCCGGTTCGATTTTTGGCTGTGAGTGAAAGTTTGTCGGACGAAAAACCGAAGAGCAACCGAAGCAACTTTCGGTCTCATCGGTCGATCGGGATTGGGACATCAAAACGCATGAATATAATTCGAAACCGGCTGACGTCCGGTGAAGGTCGACCGAAGTTCTGAGCACCCCGAGCGTGTTTCTGTGCAGCAGCAGCAGCAGCAGCGAACCCGTTCCCCGGGGGTTTGGTTCAGGCCGTTTTTTCGACCTTTTTTCCAGGGGCCCAGGGATCTGTTGTCGAAAGTTGACGCTGCCATTGCTGGGCCGCTGCTGGGCGGGCCCAAACCGGTTCCGAGGAGTTTGGGACCCCCCAAAGGATCAGCTCGGTGGAACCGTTACGTGTGCCGGTCATTGAAACCATTAAGACCCCGCCCGACCACCCGCCCGCCCGCCCGGAGCCGATTAGAACATGGTTAGGCGGGGGACCGTCTTGGGGACCATCGAACGGTAAGAGGTTTGATCGTGAGACCCGTCTCTCCGTCTCTTTCTCATCACTCATTCCACAGGCCAGATGTTGCATTCTTCGCATATTCACCGGATGACGTATTCTAAACAAATCGGCAAAAGCTACGAACATGGTCCTAGGATAGTGATAAGAGAGCATGCGGGGCACTTACGCGAGTGACTGGCGGACGCAGAACCGCTGGACGATAGTAAGCCAAGGCCGGCAGCGGAAGCACCGGTGGCAGCACCACCACCGACCGCCTCCGAGTTGGTCTTGTACTTGATGAAGTACACCTCCGGCTTGCTCGGCTTCGACACGGCAGCGGCGGGCAGCGTGATGTCGGCGAGTGGTTCCGGCTTTTTCACCAGCACGTACACGATGGTCTTCTCCTCGGTCTGCGACTGCTGGAGAGCGAGCTGGGCGGCATGCGACTCAACCGAGGGGGTCTTGATGAAGATGATCTTGTAGTGCTTCTGGCGGAGGGCCGGCGCGCTGATCGTCTGGTGGAACGTCTGCTGCTGCTCCGGCGGCGGCACGTGCACGTAGATGTGCTTCTGTACGATCTGCTGCTGGGGAGCTACGGGAGGCCAGATCGGTACCACATTAGGCATTATGAGCACAAGTTGTGGCTAGACAGCGGACAGCCCGAACTACATACCACCGAATGACTCCGCTTGGACTGCGCCACCGAAGGACTGCGCACCGGCATCAGCGACGGCACCGGAGAAGCTCGATAGGCCGCCGCCGCCGCCTCCACCAAGAGATTGGGTGTCGTACGAGGCACTGGCGCTGGCTGCGGCCGCGGCCGAGCCAGAGAACTGGCCGACCGAACCGGAGTGCAGGAGCGGAACGGGCGCCGCAGCCGGCTGCTGGTAGCTGTAGCCACCGTGGCCTCCGTGGCCACCCCCGTGATGGTAGTGTCCGCCCTGGTTGTGGCTGTACCCGCCAACTGGCGGCTCGGGCCGGGCTGCCACTAGCGCCACACAAGCCAAAAGCTGCCACAGGTCGGCAACGATGGTCGGCGATTGATAGTAGGAAAGACAGAATCAAGGACAAATCATTACTTCTTCTGTGTTGTGTTGGTCGACCGACTCTCTTCACAACCCTCCCCCCCAGACCAAAACCCATCGCCGGCCCCCAGCGTCGACCCCAGGCCGACGTATCCTGTGGTTGGATGGTTGATTGTAGCTGAGCTGAAGCCGGGTTCTTGGAGTCCACCGAGTCACCGGGATTCACTAGAAAGTCACCGAGACCCACGCCTCTCCCTTGGGAGGGTGTCCTGAGGCGGGCACACATATTGCACAGCCACGTACGCACACACAACCACGAACGATACCAGTGCCACTTACCACTAGAACTTTCATCGTCGTTACAGGACTGGACTCTGGGCCGAGTTTACCGTTAGTACAAGACAGAGAACTTTCACTTGGCAAGAACCCAGTCGTGGTGGGGATATGGTTCGGAGGACACCACACGTTGCACGAACACAGCCACACACACACACGCGTACACTTTGGCAACACTCCGAAGGTTTTCCGAGGATGCGCTGAGCTCGTGAAGCACACAAGGGCGCTCGTCGTTTGTTGAGGTTTCCGGTATTGTTGCTGGCGTTCAGCAGTTGCGGCGGCTGGCGGTGGCTTAGCTGGTGCTGCTCGATTGTCTATGGTGATGAGACATTGCGCGGACTCGGCTTAAATATAGTCATCTTCCCCCACCGTCGTCGCTGTCGTCGTCGTCGTCGTGGGCCGGGTTTCTTTTTGGGGGTTTGTCGTCGTCGTCGTCATCGTCATCATCCGCGCGCGCGTAAAGCCGAAAGGCTATTCTCCGGCCTCCCCGGCCGCCGGCCGAAGTGGTGGGACTCACGAGCTCGTGGGGCCCACGAAGGGGGTTTGCGGAGGGCCGGGCGGTGCTCTAGTGGTAGACTATCATGCGGTTACAAGACTATTCGAACCACACCCCACACACCATCCTCGGGTAGGTTCCCTCGGGTCCGAGGAGTCATCGACAACCTCGGGGGCTCTGCAGATCTCTGCAGCCGCATGCTGACCTTTTCGGGGATCAAGACGTCGGCGCGAGAAAGAGAGTGAGAGAAAGAGAGAGAAAGAAAGAGAGTGGGAGAGAGAGAGCGCGAGCGCGGTGAGGATTATCAGGCGACTGAAAGAGGCTGTAGCAGCGAGTGAAAGTGAAGAGCTCGCGTAAGCGAGAGTGAGCGAGGTTCTTCCCGCTGACTGGGGGCTGGGCTGGGCTGGGCTGGGGATCGATACTACCGCCGGTGTACCGCCGGAGACGACCAGGTCGCCGGCGAGCGGCAGAAGCAAAATAAATAAACCTTACGAAGGGCGATCCGGTCCGATCCGCATACCTTCCGCACACACCCAGACCAGGTTATCGGGAGGTGATGCACAGCGTCCGACAACGACGACACATCCATCCAGATGAAATTCAAATTTGGGTAGAGGAAGGAGACGCAACAGTAAGAAGAGCAGCAAAAACAATAACAACAGTAACAGCAGAAAGAACGAACGAATGAAAGAGAACAGTGAAGAAAGAAATACAAGAGGGAAAGAAAGAAGGAAAGACAGAAAAAAAGAAACAAGCAACAGTAACAAAACGACGACAAGCAACACGAGGTAACATTAAAGAACAAAGAGAAAAACCAAACCCCCCGTCGACCAAACAACAAAACAAACGAAACAACAGAAAAAACAGCTAAAATAATCTCGATCGTCGTGTGCGTGTGTGTGTGTGCGTGTGCGTGTAGAAAAAAAGAAATTCGTTGATTTCGGGAGCGTGGTGGTGGAAAAGAAAGCCGTACTCCCTCCCCCCCCCCCCGCTGGCATTCCGGTTCCTTTCGTCGGTACAAGGGTGTGTGCCGTTGTGCTAGGCTTATCGGCGTGTGACACGTGCACTACATCGGCTCATCATCGGCGCAGGTCATACCCGAGGGCAATTACCACCCGCCCACCCCCAACATAGGGTCGTAGTGCACGGCGGAGGCGGAGGTCCCGTCGTCGGAGCGGATCCCGCAACGGCAAAAGGTATTTGGCGATAATCAGGTATTTCGCATACTAGATGATCGAATACCGATGACCCGCCGCCGCTGATCTTCGGCACGGCTCGGCCACAGCTTTCACCCCACTTTCCTCGCCCTCGCTCGCCATCATCGGCCATCAATTTGCTTCGGTGACATTTTCGCTTCGCGCAGTGATACTTTTAACAGCCGAAAGCCGCCTTCAACTGCCACGTGTTTTCGTTGTTTAACAAATTAGCATTTTTTTCCATCACCATAACCATCATCAGAAGCAGCAGCAGCAGCAGCAGCCACACCCCATCCACCCGCTCATCCCGCCAAGGATCGCCAAGTGTGTGTTGTCAGAGTCTTTTCACTTTTCTCTCCCTCCAGGGTAGCCGGGGCCGTTTGTTTGCCGGCCGCCATTATGATGATCGGTTATCGGTATGCTTTCTTCCGCTTTTGTTTCTCGTCTCTCGGGCGTTTCTGGTATCGCTTCTCCGTGTGTGTGTGTGTGTGTGTGTGTTGTGTTTTACTGACCACCCTCTCGCGCTCCGACGGCGCGACATTTCTCGAACATCTCTCCAAGGGAGCTCCGGGGTTGAATAACGTTGATCCCCGAGAAACGAGGCCTCCAAATGGCTCCTCCAAAACCGCTTGGAGGATTTGTCTGCTTCTGCTTTTTCTTTGGCGTTCGGGCTTTGTTCGGCGACTGCGAGAGTCACAGGCGATAATCGTAACACTTTCGATTTTTTGGAATATTAATTCGATTTCCGCGGGCTCACACGCGCCCTCAGGACGGAAGATTTTGGCTGCATAAGCCGCATTCAGACGGCGCGCATTGGGATTCAAATTTGGGCGGCCTGGGTAAGCTACGCCGGGTGGATCTGCCCCACTTACGTTGTCGTTGTCGTCCCTGTCGTCCCGGTCGGGTACGGTCGTTTCGGGAAAAAATGTAGATTTTTCGAAATCTCTTCCGGGTTCGGCGGATGCGTGCGGATGGCGAGAGTTGCCCTAGGGGTGTGTTGTGTCTCTAATTGGAGGAAGAGCCAGCCTGCGCCTAAGATCCGCCTGGTTTTGCACAGGCGTGTCCTCGACGCTGACGGCATGTCCGTCAGGCGCTTCCGACGACGTGAGCCGACCCGAAATCCGCAACGTCAACGTCACCCAACCCAACCCAACTCGTTTTGTGGCAGATGGAGGTGCGTGCGTTGTGGAAGTTCCACGGTAAGGCTTTCGTCAGTTCAGGCAGTCAATTTGTGTGCCAAAAATTGTCCCTTCAAACTCAGAAGGGCCTTCGCGAAAAGCCCCCCACACCTCAACGTTTCCAACAACGATCTACATTTCACGATCACGAGATTTCGCCGTTTTTCGTAATTACTTGTCTCGATGCCTTGCGGAATCGGAATTACTAGTTCAGAAAGAGCAGGGCAAAGGCCAGCTGCGTGACACCCTGTCGTTGTGGTTTAGAAGGCAAAGGTTTAGAAGAAAAAATATTATTAATAAAAATATTATAGAAGATTACCGGGATACAACCAAAGGCCCGGACATTTCCTGAAAACAGTAACATGCCAGTTCTGAGCTTTCGTTTGATCTTCCGTCTGAGTTCCCGCTGAAACACCCGCGTCAAATAAGGCTGAAACTATCGTCCCGTTATCATCCGTTACCATCCGTTACCACCTGTCAGAGTGTTCTGTGAGAGTTAGAGTACGGGAAGTAATGGTGTGATGTGGCGATTCTACTTTCCAGCCCGGTACATTCGTCCATTGCCAGATTTCCCAACCACTCAACGTCTCGGATATCACGGTCAAAGATATGTTTGCCGTTACGCATATTCCTCCGCATTCCTTCACGCTGCGAGCGGATGTCACGCGGAACCGATGTCGGGCCGACCCTTCCGTCCGTTCCGTCGGTGCATATTGCGGACTAATTTACGTGGTGGAGAGGTCACACGATCCCCCGAACCCACCCGCAAACAACGGTTCTCCAGTAGTGCAAATAGCTTAAACAGCGCGCCCAATTATCGCTTGATCCTGACGAAGTACCGTCTGGTCCGATGTTTACATCGCTCAAGAAGAGGGTAAATATCGCGCGGGGGGTTCCAAGGATTGGAAGGTCAGGTGGTTGTTGAGCTGACCCCAATAACGGCAACACAGCAACCCCGGCAACTCGATGGTCGGCGGTTTTTGGGCGTTTCATTAGACGATAAGGTGATGTTTATTGAAAGGCTTAATGCTACCGATGGTAAGCGCAGTAGAAACGATGACACAAACGATGACTGATCCCGCCGGTGCTTCATCGGAGTCGGTGTTGTTCCGTGAGTGGTGATGCGATGCACACTAGACTGATTTGGTTTGAGGCCCTTAGGGCGCTTAGCTTAGTGTGCTCAGATTTGCTGGCTCGTCATTGTATACCATTACGACACCAACGCACCGGCAATCTCTTGCGCAGAGAGAGAAAGAAAGAAAGAAGGAAAGCAAAAGTCAGTTACGGAATGCCAACGGGACTTGAGATCTTGGGCGACTCCTCTAACCGATCGCTTATCGCGTATGCGGATGATTCGGAGTCTTTGCGTCGGAGGCAATATTTAAGGCAAATGAAAGCGGTTGATTAGAATGCATCATTGAAGGACTAGCTAGCGTTGCGATTGTCCATTTTATTTTCTTCCGCAACTTCTTTGCTGAACTTACGTGCGTTGCTGAGCTTGCTGAGCTCTCTATCCTTAAATTGCTTACAGCAACCGCCCGCCAACAGCTCGACGATTTGACAACCAGTATCGGCTCGGCTAATACTCAACACGCTGGACGAGTCTTCACGTAATGCGCGCTATGACAAGCGCTGGAAAATGGAGATGTGAGATCATAAACCTAAGTCCTAGAGTGCTCCATTCGAGCACTTCGAGGACGGGGCCCCCATCTCGTTGGGGGCTCGTTGTCGTTAAGCAGTCCTCCCCGCCCAAAACATAAATAGCGGCTCCATCATCTCCGATGGGCGGGCGGGGTGGCCGACACCCCGCCGCCGGGCTCTCCTTTCTGGAAAGGGCATCCACCGGGACTGGCTGGCTGGCTTGCGCAACCGTCATCTTCACCGCTGTTGGCCAAGAGCCCAAGGATTGGCCAAAAAGGCACACGCTGATCAGGCGATCAGGTTGCGCGCGGTGCGTGACTCGATGAGCTCGGTGAGTCCCCCCGAGTACGCGTACACGTACGCTCAAGTACGACGCTTCGCCTCGGACGAGAACCGCCCCAGGATCCCACGTCACGTGAACGAATCCGGTGTGGAGGATGCCTCCAGATGGCTCCAGACGAGCAGTGCACGTAATCCATCGTGCCCGTTGGTCGATTTGGGCGATCCTTGACCTTACGTTGCGCTGGGGCCCCTTGCGCTGTTATCTAAGCGTCCGACGCCCGGTACGGAAAAACCGTTCTCACACAAACTGAATCAGTTTCGGAGCCACACCATACCGGGAGGCGTGCCGGTGATGCGGAAAAATGACAACCCGGCGTTGGACCCGGTGAGGTTGCTTTTGACCTGGACCTGACCCGGTCCTGAGGTTAGGAAAGAGCCGGTACATCAGACGGACGTGTCGGACCGGCGTAGCGCCCCACGCTTGTGTGCTCGGGGAAACTCGGCGAGGTTACGGGCACCCCATAGACATAATTCATAAATTGACTTAAGAGCTGGGCCGCTATCTCACCGAAGCGCTAGGTGACAGCAAGCGGCATCGACTTTGACGAAGACGACACACTCTCTCGACGACGAGACACTGAAAGACACTTTCGCTTTTTGCGAACTCGCACTGCCTCCCGGACACTCATTCAGGACTCCGCCAGCCCGGAGTCCGACCGACTTTCAATTCAACTTATCCTCGATCGCTTCGGAGCGCGCGCCCCGGTGCGTGGCTCTCTTTCTCTTGAGACTTGGACTTGGAGATTATCAAGCTGTCGGTTTTATCCATTTACGTCGTCCCGTGCCGCTGATGATTAGCTGATATTCATCGGTTTTAGATATTGGCTGCGGGGTGCCGTTGGTGTTGTGGAATGGGTTTGTCTTGAATAGAGGTAAACATTTGTGATTTTTTTGCTGCTGCTGTTGCTGCGGCCAAACCGTATCCGTATCTCGGATAATACCGGTTTTTGTGGGTACCGAGATGAGGTAATCAGCGAAGGACCCTGCGGCCCCTGAAGATCCAAGGAGATGCACAGGTAAAAAAAAAACGCCGCCGAGCACAGGATATCGCACGTAACTCGCCCATCGTATCGCGTCGTAACTGCGTCCTGCGTTGAGCGTCCGCTCACCCTCCCCACGGGGGGCCCGCGAAATTAAAAACTGGAGATCGTATTTTTCGTAGCCTGACACCGCAAAAACTCCGTCGCAATGGGGATGGGGATCACCCTAGCATTTTTAGGACATCTTTCGGGGCTAGTATTTTGTGTCGTGTGTGTGTGTGTTTGCGTCTGGTCCAATCTGGTTTCGATGTGGTGAGTAGTTGCAAAATTGGGACGCGCAAAACGGCGTATCTGTTGTCATCATCCACCAAGCTCGAGCGTTGGTGTGATGCAGATTTGAGAAGCTTATGCGCCTCCTGAATCCCACTGAACCCCTCCACTGTCTACTCTGGTCTCCTAGCTCTCTTTTGCCTCTCGAAATAGCAACGAGACCTTCTGAACCGTTTGGAAAAGGCGATGAGCTCAGTCTTGAGCTCACTTGTTGCAGCTACGGGGACTGGGCTAAAACTCCTTTAATCACCACCACGCCCACGCTGGTAAATTATGTGGGGATCGATACCGCGCCAAACGAGTTAGAGCACCGATGGAGAAAGCCCTAGATTTCCCATAGGCAGCCGTAGCCAACCGGCCGGTCCCTGTCCAACGAATACGCACCCTTCCCATATCGTCACCTGCTCCAGCTGCTTCGTAACACTCTGGTAAACTTGGTGCTAACTCCAATAATTAGCTACTACTACTAATTAATTATGTCACGCTGGTGGACGTTCATCCTACCCAAGTCCCAAGCCATCGTCCCATCGGCTGGTGCGACCTAAATCGCGCAACGCCATGCAATCGGCGCGGGCCAGCTCCAACTTATCAAATCGCTGGAAGGATGAGGCAGCCAATTTCACTAATCGACTAACAGCGAAGCGGCTGATAGGAGGAGAAATTTTTGGGGGCCGTCCACCATCGGGTGGTCAATGGCCCGTCCAAGGCCCGCTATGGCATCCGAAAATGGCATCGGGCCGCTAAATGTCAAGCCGAAATTAGCCAACACAGCCTGCCGGATCGGGCCAGCGGCGTGTGACTGAGCCAACAGAGAGTTGTCAACAAGTTGGCGTTGGCGGGGTTGCCTGCCCCCCGTCCACTGCTCTGAATGTTGTTCGTTTTTGTTCGCCTACTCTAGAAAGCTACGGGACGCGCGAGGTAGTTTCTCAACCGTAGTGGAGTCACCGTTTTGATATTTCACCAGATCCAGGCAGAGCGGTGAGCGGTACCGTTGCTGATACGCTTACGCGGCCCGCATTACGCCGACATTGTCAGCTAAGGTCCTTAAGGAAAATGTCAGTCGTTCAAGTCTCTACGGAGGTCCGGCACCGACACACGGCAAGGCGTGATGTGATGAGCGGAATGGGATTCCAAATACACGAACGTTGCGTAACGAGCGCGCATCATCCGCTCCGGGGCCAATTTCCTGTCCGCCACTTCACCGACAATACTCGAACGCTAGCCGCCAAACTACGATCCCGTTTTCGGTCCACGATCTCTCGGAGGGCCAGCCAATTTCGTAGGCCAAGTCACGGACCCGAGGATCGGGCTATCGGGCTGCGAAATCGTGCGAGTTTCAAGTAGGACCGGATTTGCATAATTTATTAATATTGCCCCTGAGAGGTGAAGCGCCTACACGGTGAACTATCAGTGATCCGTTTTCTCTTCGTGTTGTGTTGGGGCTACTGCTGACCTACGCCTGACGTCTATCCACTGGTATCGGCGTAGACCACACGTTCTCGTTCTAGCAGTCGGAGGGGTTCTTCAGGTCGCTGCTTCGCTAACGCGGGAAGTGCCTGAGATTGCGCGATGCGACACATGACCGGCACGTCGGCCGGTCGCGTGTGACTGAGACGCTTCGGCGCTTCCCGCACCAACCGCCGCCGGTACCGCACCCAGGCGCGGTTTCGCAGGAACCGCTGGAACAGCTCGTGTCGGCTCGGTATCGACTCGTCCAGGTACATCCGCAGCCGGTGCCAGGTGTTGCCGATGTTCTGGTGCTTCAGCAGCAACCAGCGGCGCGGTATCAGCAAACACTGGGTACTGGTGCGGGCCACGACCCGGCGGTGTTGGAAGCGCTCGCCGATCCCGAACACGGCCCCGGCCCGCAGTGTGCCGACGTCCAGAAAGTGGTGCACGATCTGCTGCTCCTGCGGTGGTGGCGTCTGCGCTTGGGATGGGGATAATTAGCAAGGAGCCACTGAAGAAGTGTTCCCAGATTAGGGTATTCCCCCCAGTTACTTACGCGTAGAAACGATACGGCATGGTTGGGTTCGTAGCCTGATTCGCTCGCGGGACCTTCTTCGCACGCGTTGGATCGTTGGGCGAAAGTTTCGTGCCAGCGAACCAGCTCGTCCGGAGCTTCGTCCCGCAGCTCGTCTCCGGGTGTTTCTGGTAGCAGCACCAGCTGAAACGTGGCCCGTGAGCCCACCGTCACACGCAGCATCTGTAGGCACTGCAGGAGCATGCACTGGCCGCTCAGGATGAGGTGCGCACAGGGTGGTTCCCGGTCGAGCGAGATCGTCTGCTGCGGGGCGAACTGTTCGACGCGTGCCAGTATACAGCACTCTCGGATCTGCAGTCGGCGTAAGCGAGAAACGTAAGCGACCATCGGGGACCAGCATCCAATTCTGTTCCATACCTGTTCATCGGTCCAGTATTTGAAGTACTCGAAGTGTCCCAGAGTTTTTCGTAGCTGCTCGTAGCTGAGCCGAAGTGTGGCCATTCAGCAGCAGCTATTTTGGGGGACCTCTACCAGTTCCGAGCTCCAAATTCCAGCGGTACGTAACCGAGAGACAGACGGTCGAAATACGCCACACACACGCCTTCACGAACGTTCTGGACGATACTGAGCTGTGGACGGCAAGCCCTCTACAGCAGCAAGCACTGAGGGAGCGTTTGGCAAATTTTGCGATTCCACACGCCCCGCACACCGGAGAACACTTCTCGAGGAAGCCAGCAGCTTACAACTTTTCCTGTGTATCGAAAACTGTTCTACGTTTGCTTTGCGCCTACACCGCTTTCGGGTCAGCTGTGTGTGGTAGGGTTGCGCCGTGCTTGTCATCGTCACATCGGCAAACTATTAAACGGCCGTGTGCCGTGCCGTGCAACCAAACTCATGCCCTTACACCGCGGGGGCTGCCGCTTTGCCACAGGGTTAAGTGCTGCTAGATTGAGCGTTTTTAGCAGACCGGCACCAACCGGTGTGTGTGTGTGTGTGAGGGACCAAAGTTTTGCGGCACCACACGAACCGCCTTTCCGGTGCAGGAAGTGTGAGGCCCCTTACGTTACGCATATTCCCCGGCTTTCCCGACTTACTACGTGGACTGCTAGCTACCGAGTCCACCTTTTACGGAAGGGGGAAGTGTAGGAAGGATGGTCCATCTAGTGGTTGAATTTTAAACTACGCGAGTACTTGACTTTTAAAACGTTGAACTTTCTTTCTGGAAATTGTAGACCTTTAGTAGAAAACTTTGGCATTTACAAGAGTGACTGTTTGGTTGGTTTGGATTTTGGTCTGACGGTTCATGATCGACCCATATTTCTTCGAAAATGAAGAAGGAGCCTCCGTTACCGTTGATGGCGTCAACGCTGGAAACTTGAACGACATTTGGTATCGACAGGACGAAGCTACGTGCCATACTCGGCGATAACCAGAATCGAATTTTGCGCCCCGGATCTTCGGAATATACTAGGGATAAGTTTACCACTCAGAAGTCTGCACTCTATTATAACAAATACGGTACGAACTTGAAGACCTATTCCCCCAGGAGCAGTGATTTAGAGCTGTTTCTAGAGCCTAGTGGATCGTCAACATAATCGTCTAATATACGAGCTGCGCTACACCGAGCTCCCCATTCTGCATTGAGTCATTGAGTCTGTGGTTTCCGCAACAAAGGAACGTTCTCCCCGTGGGCAGAACCACCAGTTGTCAACTCACGTTACACGACGCGCTGATATCCGCGGTGCAGGACAATATAACAATCTAGTCTATTAATCAGTCCCCGTGAAGCTTGCGGAGGCGGAGAATTGCGAGAAATTCGGGGTACGGGTTGATTGAACATATTGCTCTATTGTGTCGGACCGGTTCCTCCGCCATTCCAGGGCCCGGAAAAAGGAATCTAACCCCGGAAACGGCAGACTCTAACCCGACGGCGACGCCCGGGGGAGGTCCAAAATGTATGGAAAACCTCAAACGATACGAAGTTAAATGCCCCGGTCGAGCCTAACTTCCTAATAATGGCATTAAATAATGTTTTGGGGAGACTTACAGAAGTCGGTGGTGGCCTGCCGTCAGTAGCAATTTTCCCCGATGGGTTTTGGACACGCAATCATCGCATCGGGCGGTCGGTTCGTTCCTTGGTTCTACCTCGGGTGTTTGGCAAAGTTTGGTGAATATTCTGGCCGGAAAGAAAGTTTCGCAAAGGCCCCCCGGGAAACCCAGTCCCGTTCGGTATTCGGTGGTGCTACGAAACTCGACGCACTCGACCGCAGAGACCCTTTCTGGGGTGCTCCTCGTTAAGGCATAAGTTTCATCCGGCCATTCTGGGCTACGCATTCGTTCCCACGCGTTCAAACGTTGATCTCACTCACGCGCGGGATCGCAGGGACGAGCGTTTCGTTTTTGTATGTGGTGATGGTCGTTGTGGCTTACTAGCTTGTGCTTAATAGTAGTGTTACGTTCGCGTAGTGACATTCACAGTGGACGGAATGATGGATTGCGGGCGCATGACTGGCGTCGGTAAATTAGAAATTGATGTCCTGCACCCTTTGGGACCCTTTCTCCGATCGCTACGGAGCCGCAGCCGCCCCTTCGTCGGTCGCTTATCGCCAATCATCAATAAAGCCGGCAACTTCGTATAGGAAGCATTTTGCTCCAAGCGGTGCGACTTGGGCGTCTGAAGGTAGAACACCACCGGAACACACTTATTATTGTACACTTTACATATAAAGTGTAGGAGCTTAGGGTTTCGTACTGTAATTACACTATATATAGTTTCTGTAAATTTGGAAAATGCTTGGAAATGGAAATGGTACAGTGGGCGCATCATTTTGTGCTGTTCAAACGAATCGAATCAAACGAAAGAGCAGTTTGAAAGCTTCACGGGAAAGTTGAAAGCCGAAAGCCACACCGAGGGCTTTGCCACCCGAACGATTTGTGAATTATTTCACGAAACGGGGGAAAGATTCCATTCCGGACCAACGGCCGTTTAGGGAACGATATTAAAAAAAAAACTGTCTCGTTATTGGTCTAATGAAATTTCAAGCTAAGATAAAAAATCTCATCACTTCCTTTTCGGGGTTGTTTTTGGACTCGCGTTATCATTGGTGGCACCTGTGGTAGTTGATACACTAGTGTGTACTAAGTTTTGTCGTTCAATAAGAAGGACACATTGTTATGCTCCAATTTATAAATTCCATCCCTGAAGTGAAAAACTGGAACGCGTTCAAAATACCTCTTAGCCTTTTATTTTGATTCAGGATCATAGTAAGAGACCCACGCCTCATCCACAGTGATGATTCAATGCACAAAATCCGCTTTATCCTTTCGAAGAAGATGTTGCCGAAAAAGTTCCATTCGAATGCGTTTTTGTTCCATTTTTGACGAATGCGGCTCCCATTTTCAACTCAGCTTTCAGGAGCCCAAAACTTCAGTCAAACTATAGGTTATACTGCTCAATGAGATGGCTAGGCCTTATACTAAATCTCTTTGAGTGGCTCGACGTTTTTCCAATACGATAGCCTGTATTTTCCATAATTCCACATTCGTCCATAAATTTCCGTTGCTTTTTAACCTTCAAAAAATAAAAATTCAATCATTGCACGATGGTTGGTCTTTTCCATTGTAAAAATTATTGTGACATGTCGATACTAACTGGCTTTTAAAAAATAAAGTGACCGATTTAAATGAAATTTCACGTTCATGTGAAGAAAGTACCTATATAACAAAATAAATAAGGCTTTGAATACACCCTAGTAAACAACAAAGAATCGATCTCGTGACTTGGATAGCGAAATTACTGACAAATGGTTCCCAAAACCTGCCGAGATGTGATGCCAGTGTGTGATGTGATAGGCCATATGGCCAGTTGTGAACTAATTGTGGCCAAACGGTAAAATCAACTAGTTCATGTCAAAGGGTGCTTACAGAAATGGCTCCCATATGCATAGGTGAACAGTCCGAGTAACTAGCACTTTATTTCTGGGACAGGAAGATACTCCTGCTCCTGCGGGTTGCTCCCTCTGTTTTAGGTTCATATAAATAAATAAAAAAACGGTTGCCCGCGCATCCTGCGGATCGTTGACGCTACGTGTAGTCAATCATGCCCTTGATAATTTCGAAGGCATCCCGGGCGGTGGCTACGATGTTGGACGGTGGCAACAGGAAACCGTGCGTGCCGGTGTCGGGAAGCGTCAGCGTGTAGCTGTACCGGATTCCCGCTCCATAACGTGCGTATTCGGCCGCGGTGCCCTCTGGCCCGGGGCTTGGCTCAATCCGATACCGCACGTCACTGCCAGTTCCGCTCAGCGCTTCCAGAGCCACAGCTGCCATCTCGTGGATGTCGCTCGGAACGTCTACCTCATTCTGCGGACGCTTGTCGGTGTCGCTCGGGTAGGATAGCACCTGACCGTACGCGTGTAGTGACACAAACAACCGTATATTGCGACGCCCGGTAGCGAGGAAGTCACGTACGGCTCGCGTTTCGGGCTCCGAGAACGGATCGCTTCCCGCAAAGTCTTCGCTGCACTCGTTGCCCGGTAAACCGGAATCCTGCCAACCGTGAGCCCAGTTACGGTTGAGGTCAACACCGTAGCACTTCCGCGTGCTGGGATCCGCCGCTAGCCCCGTCTGCCACCAGTTGAACCTGCGCGGAAAAGAGGATCGAGGATCAGTAGGAGCTCGGGTTTGCGGATAGCGGTTGAAACCTACGCGCTGGATAGAACCCCCTGGGGCCGAGGTTCCACCTGGGAGCGGCTCTTGGACCACATCCGGTCGTGCTCGTGGCTGTACTCGTAGCCATCGGGATTCAGTACCGGCAGCACGTACCAATCGTACCGGGCGACGGTTTCCTGCTCGGGCTCAGACCCATTGACCAGCGGGGCACGGGACCGCTGGAGGTCCAGCAGGTGGTTCAGAAACCACGTCGCAACCGCCGGACCAAGCCACTCCCGACCGTGGGCTCCGGCCTCGATGAAAATGGCCGGTCGCTTCTTCTGGGGTTTGCGGCGCTTGCGCCGACGCTCGCTCGAGGCCTGGACCGGACCGGACATCGACGTGGAAACGCGTACCACTGTCAAGGGCCGCCCTTCGTATGAGCGGCCGACGTGCAGTAGCTGGACACGCTGCGGATGTTGCTGCTGCAGGTAGTCGAGAAACTGGACGATGTCGGCGTACCGATGGTAGCGGTACCACGTCAGCGAATGTCCCTGCCGTATCCTGTGCTCCATCTGCTCGCGCCGCGTCACTCGAGGTTTCTCGTGTGCGATCGCCCGTCCCAGGTCCCGTATGGTCGGCCGAAACTGGATGCCTTCGGCCAGGAGGTACTCGCGGAAGGTTTGCTGCACCTCCGGCGGCACCAGTACATCCGTGGGCCCGTGCAGCGTTGGACCGAGCCACCATTGCAGCCGACGACCGTCCGCTGAGCGTCGGAAGTCATCCAGATACTGGCGGTGCGTGGCGGTTTCCACGGACACTCGCCACAGTTGGTGGCCAGCGTAGGACACCTTTCTGGTCGGACGCACCGGGTAACTACTGGGCTGGGCTGGACTCCCACTGGAGGGTTTGGGCTTTGGTGTCTCCGCGGTGCTGCCACCGAGCAGATGACTCAACCAGCTCGTCGATGGAGTTACGGGCGATGGATGAGGCGCATCTGCCAGCAGACTAGGTATCGCTGGTAGTACAGACTCCTCCGACACTCCGTTCTCGGTCACATCCTGCATCCAGGGATTGAAAAAATCCCAAGGCATCATCAGCTCGAACCATGACCCGATCGGGGTGGTGGTGCTGGTGGTGATCGTTGTGGGCTCTGACGGCGGCAAATCGTCCGGCAAGGGTGTATCGTCGAAGTCAGGACTCAACAGGCTGTAGACCAGTGGCATCGACAGCCACGACGAAGAGGGCTTCGAAGAGGGAACCGTGACGGTACCATTGCGGCCATCAACGGGGTCCACCGCCGGTTCTCCGGAGGTACTGCGCGTGGGCCGCTTGCGCGTTACCGACCAAATGCGAGGCGTTGTGCTGCGGGCTCTGTCCTCCTCGTAGTCACCGTAGTCGTCGGGACCTCCAACAGCGGGCCCACCGAACCCGAGTGAACTTACGAAACGGCCAAACGTGGAAAACATCCCACTGAAGAATCCGGCCTCGTTCCCATCACCTACGTCGTCCTCGTCGTCGTAGTCGTCGTCCGTGTTGTCCGAGTACTCATCGCTATCTTCCACCCCGGGCTCATCGCCTTCGCCTTTGCCACAGCAGTCGTCATCCTCGTCCGATGAGACTTCCTCGTCGTAATCCACATCCTCGTAACTGCCGCTCGATGCTGGGCGCTTCTTACGGTGCCGCTTCTTGGGCGGCTTTCGGCGAACGGGTCGACTACTTGAGTGATTTTCGACGTCGCTCCCGTAATCCTTGTCGTTGTTGGGCGGATGGATCTGTCCAGTTTCATTCTCATCGCTGCCTTCGTCGTCGTCGTCGTCATCATCCTCGTCGTCCTCGTCGTCCTCTTGGAAGCCCGGTAACTCTCCGAAGTAGTCCTCTTCGGATTCCTCCTCACTGCTCTCGTCGTCGTCGTCCGGGTCCGGCTTTCGAAAGGGCACCGTCGGTGGGGTAGCCGCCGTATATTCGCTCGTCACTTGAATGTTGGTGGTCATCGTGTTCTTGCTCCCGTCCGTGCTCACGGCCCCCGGAAGCCCCGAGATGGTGACACGGTCCGGAGCCGTGAACCGTTTCGAATCCAACGGCGTACTCGGACTGAGTACCGTACTCCAGGACGCAGTTTCTGGAGCGATCGCTCCTGCGAGCGATACCTTCTCAGCAGAACCACCCCGTTCCTCGGGTGCGACAATGTTTCGCTTTACCTTGGCACTTCCCGCGGAGTCTCCACGTCCGCCACGAGTTTCCTCCGACACAGTCTCCGTGCTGGTGAGAGCGTTCTCCATAAAGCTGTATACTGACTCCAGCACGCCCCCGAGCCGCTTAATGACCGGTGGATTCACGTAGACGTAGCTGGGCTTCTTCCGTCGCTTGACATCGCCAACGTTTGGCTTCACCGTCGTGGTCGTAGTGGTGGCCCGGGTAGTTAGATGCCGTATTTTGGTTTTGCGTGTAGTGGTCTGGCTGGAGGGAGCAGCCGTCGTTGGGATCGGTTGTACCGCTGGCTTCGGCACTAGCGTACAGCTCAACAGATAGTAACGACTCAGGAAGGTCATCATTTCAGGCGTCAACACGGGATCGGTTAGTACGGAACCTGGCCGGGGTTTCGATGGCTGAGTAGTCGGCCGCTTCTTCGCCCTTATGGGCGGTGTCACCTGCGCCGACACCGGTGGCACGGTTGATGGAGCTGTTGGTTGGTGTGGTGCCGGCTGATAGTACAAGGGGTCGGTCTTGTTGAGCTTGTTCTTGATCGAAGCCAGCTCATCTGCGTACTGCACAGGGGACATGGAAACCGGTGACGTTACGCGAACCAGGGACGACGGTTCGTGTGTCCTATTCTTGTGTCCCCACAGTAGATCGATGTAGCTGGATGGACGCTCGTTCACCAGGTACTGGTAGTAGTGCTGGGGGACCGTAAAGTTATCCTTACGCAGCAGGTCGCTCTTGCTGACGTACGCCAGCGGCTGACTCGGCGAGGTGTGATCCGTTTCAAACGGATCAAGCTTTTGATTGTTTACGTAAATCCCACGCGCTGCTCTAGAATCACGCAACATCAGCAACGCCAGAGTAGCGACGCGCAGTACTATGAGCACCATGCTGGATAGAAGACTGGGCACTCTGGGGTGAACTATAGCCACATACACCGTTTGACGCGAAACACGGATCCGGTACCCGATTCTGTTGGAATCGCCACGAAGCGATCCGCATAGCTCCGGCGAAGGAGTTCTACTGCGCTGTTGGGCGCCCAGTCTCGGGGCGAACTGCACTTCCCGGGCGAGCGGGAGCGTGCCACGAACTGTGACGCTCTACTGACCTAGAAGAATACCTCAACGTTCAATGTCAAGACGCGATGTCAGCGCACGCTCCAGTTGGTCGATAGCGTCACCGATCGATCCATTGTAGATAGTAACCGGCAACTTTGCGGTACCGCCTGCCGTGAACCCTGCCTGCCTGCCTAACGACCCATTGCACCGACACCGGGGGGTCGTGGGATTATTAGTTCTGCCAGCGCAGGCTGCAGTACCTCTGCTAACCATGGTGCATGGTTGGGAGTCTGGAAGAAGTCACGGAAGCGGCACCTGCTGGGCCCTGGGCCTGCCTGGAGAAAAGAGTCAACGGAGCGGAAACTGGAAAACGATGCCAGCGATCGGGCGCGCCAAACAACGATCAAACAAAATAACCCTCCACCGGAACCGCGCCGCGGATAGTGAAAGTTTGGCCAATCGGCTGGTGATCATCGGTGGTGAAAATGATATGCAAACACAGTGACACAGCGGCTAATGAGCAGGGTTTGTGGGAGGTACTGTTGTGGCTGCTCGGCGTGTCATGGCGTCCGGTCTTAGTAAAGCAAACAACAACCAACAGGCTAGTGAAAGTTAGTCTCCACATCGCGTGTCGCGCATAATGCGAGCTCATGGCTATCGCTTTTGACAGCGCTATTTTTCATATTTCAGCTTATTTGTGTTTAATGGTTCACGGTAAAAACGGTAAACGGTATCACTATAGTATTCTTCGAAGGGGTTTGGCTTTCAAGAGCTGCATGTTTCGTAGTCGTCCAGTGGTCCAGACACCATTTTAGATGGCTGGAAGGTTAAAGACAAAGTAACCGACTTTCCTGTATATTAGGAAGCAACTTGTTTGGTCCAATTAACCAAAAGGCCTAGTCCATAGGGGAGTGCCGGCAGAGTCTAATACAAGCTGACTCACCTGGTGGCACCTTAGGCAATCCTACCAAGGATAATACTGACTGACAACGGTTGGACAATTGGAGGAGATGTGCGCTAGATTTCCCGCCTGTTGATAGAGCTGTCGGCAACACAACGTTACAGAAAGCAACAGAGATTAACATTGTCTCTTGACGCATAGCGGTGTTCTAGAGAAACCAGGTGCTCAGAAGAATGATTGTTGGCCACGTATTTGTGTGTGTGTGAAGGGTTAATATAGCTTCCAAATACAGCTCTGCTTGAAAAAGATGCTGCTCCGAGTATAAAGATGCGGCGTAAGAACCACCTCGTAGAAGGGCCAACGGCGACAGCGGAAATCTTCCTGACGACACCTGACCGCATTAGCCTTTTCTGAGAGTCGTTGAGCTGGCGCCAGACCAGGCAGTCAAACTTCCATGGCCCATTTACTTTTGCAACCTAACCCAGTAGTAGGCAGCAGCAGAGTCGGATGCCAAGAATGCGCGGCGCACGCGACATAGGGCAACAGATAAAAAAAAACAGAAAATTAATATACATGTCGGTCTTGTGTTTCCTTCGAGTACACATATTGCAACACGTTCTCGAGCACGGCAGCCAGCAGCCTGCGACAGGTCACGACAGGTTGCGACAGGTTGCGGCGACACGCGTTGGGGATAAATAATTTTCATTAATCGTCGACGACGCCGCCGCCGTCGCCGTCAAGAGGAAAAAAGAGAGCGCACGAGAGAAAAAGAGTGTGGGTGTTCGATCACACGCATACCAAAGCGGTGCCGCTAACGGAGGATGAGAAGCGATCGCAGCGCAGCAGCTCAGCAGTCAGCTCTGTTTGAACGGTGTGTGCACAGCTCGCTCCCTGTTCAGACTATGCCTTAGCCAAACGACGCAGTGACGCTCTCGACGAGAGTTCGACGGGAGTCCCGGCACGGAAAAACCACAAACAGGTAGTGAACCGCGGGAACTGGTGTCAGAGTGCTACTTCGGCTATCGATTCACCTGATAAAACCGTTAAACCGTGTGCGCGGTTTATCTTCAGTGCGATCAGTGCCCCACTTAATTGCGGTTAAGAACGCCGTGTGCAGAACAAACAGCAGGTTCGAGTGCATTCCCTTTGCACGGCCCCCCAGGTTGCGTTCCGTCACGTGGTGGGACCGAACCGGTTTTCTGTTTTTTCTGTTTTGAACGCTTCCTTCGTTTATTGCAGCTGCCGGCAAGTTGTTCACCCACACGCACAGCAGCGAGTGTGTCGACGACGATGCAGGAGAACGCGCATCGCCCATTTGACGTCCGTCAGCCACCGCTGGAAACATCTGGTGGCTACGACCAGCGGCACAGTACGATGCAGTTGCAGCCGATACCCCCCACCAGCGACGGTGTCGTAAATGCTTCGTTCGAGGACGTACCGGAAGGCAAGCCACCCGAAACCGGGGTTGTGGTGGGGTCTGGAACGGAAAAATCCGCAGCGCATGGTCTGCAAACCGAGCGACCCACAACGTAAGTATATTGCGATCCCGTCTCCTTCGTTCGTTCGTTGGGGAGGATGTGCACGTCTTATCGGTCAACGGTTTTATCGGCCGTAGCAGTAGCAGGAGAGTAGCAGACACGCATCTCGACAACGATGCTGTCTCTCTCCTTCCATCTCCGATGCCCTTGCATACCTGTATGCGACCTCTCATATATCGGTTAGGCATTATCACGCACGTGCTGTTCATGCTTGCGAGGCGAGAGAGTTTATTTTTACCCAGTGAACAATTTTGAGTGCCCGGCGCTCTTCTCACTATGGAGCATCGAAAGATTATCGAAAGATGATCGAAAGAAAATCGAAAGATTATCGAAAGACTAATGTAAATCGCCTATCTAAATCCCTTGTGAGATGGCCCAATCTTTCGATGGCAGAAATTAATCTTTCGATTTTTTTCTCGAGCGTGCCCCTTGTCGTCTCCCTCTCTCATATGTGCCCTCTCCCTCTTTCTTTCTCTCGTATCCCCTGTCGGTTCCCGAAGTGAAAATGCTTCGTGTCGGTTTGGACATGCGCAGTGCCATTTATTTCTCGCTTTTGTGTGTTCGCTTTTTCGTTCACTCTACCGTTCGCCGTCCTGCTTCAGTGCATTGATGTAAACGCCGTGGTGTAAACGCCTATGACGCCGTAAATGCCGGTGCCGCCGTGTTAATTCCAGTCGATCGCTACTTAGTTTGACCAGCTTGAGGTAGAGATCTGAAACGAGCAGAGTGAAAACTTGTCAACATTATTTGAACACTACTGAACACTGTCCAATAAACTTACCTGTATTATTTCAATCAGGATCACACATGATGGAATGCACTTGAACTTGGTAGAAACTTGCAACTTGATCAACGCACCTACACACACTATACAAAATAGACAGAGTTCGACTTTGCCGCGACTCGAAAATTCGGTTAAGTCCCCGACGGAATGCTTTATGCGACTGCCGGTGTGCTTCGCGAGCCGCTCGGGACTGTGTGTCGCTCTGTCCCTTTTTTTCTATTCCTTTTCCTTTCTTTCATTCGTTCGTCTTCCACTTGCTCGCGGTCGCTTCGCGTCTCGGCCCTTCCGCCCTTCCCTCTCCAGGTAATTTAAACCCACAAGCTCGCGCGTGAAACTCCCTCCTCTCGTGGTTTCCTCCGCTCTTTTCCGCCGCTGCCTACGAGCGGACCCTCATGAGCCGGCCTGCTCACTGCAGCGAGCGTCGCGCCCGCCCCCTCTCGTCTTTGCCGCAGGCAGAGGGGCGTTCGAGCTCACTCGTTTCAGCCTTCCTCGTCCCCTCCTCAGGCGGAGGGGTACCTCGGTCACTCAAAATTGTTCACTGGGTAGTGCAACCCGTGTGATGCAGTAGGTGCGTCATCCCGTTTGAATACCGTCATCCCGCCCGGTGCTGCCGAAAGGGTCGCACTAAAGGTGCTATGAAGAGGTCAACTAGTAGCACGGAGCGATTTCTCATGGGTACCCTTTCAGTTCCTGAATCGGTGTCACCCTATACGCCGATCCACTTAGAACGCCAGATGTGGACAATGTGAAGCAATAAGATTAACACCAGCGCGATCTGTTTCCTTGACAGCTACCTTGAAACCACCATGCACATCTTCAAGGGCAATGTCGGACCAGGACTGTACGCGATGGGTGATGCGTTTCGCAATGGCGGGCTACTGCTCAGTCCCATCCTCACCCTGTTTCTTGGCGTGATCTCGGTGCACAGTGAGCACATACTGGTGAGTAGCGTTTTCGGGGGTTGCGAGTCGTTCCGCTCGTCACCAGTAATTCATGATTCATTTGAACGGTTGAATGTGTTTGGCATTTCTTCGGCAGCTCAACTGCTCCGGTCGGATGCAGCGCAAGTTAGGGCTCTCCGTGATGCCCGACTTTGCTGAAACAGTGGGCCTCTGTTTCGCCCACGGTCACCACCGGCTGCGGCGTTGGTCCGGGACGATGCATCGGGCTGTGAACGTGTTCATCTGTCTGACGCAGCTCGGTCTGTGCTGTGTTTACTTCGTGTTCATCAGTTCCAACATAAAGCAAGTAAGATAGTGGCGGCCCATTCACAAGGGCGCCAATCGATCAGAGGCCGGATCATAGGCTCATTAGCCTGGACATCCGCTATCCGTGCTCATTGTCTCTTGTTCTGGCTCTTCCCTTAATCTCCTCTCGATCAGTTGTACGACTACTACGGTGTGGTGTTTGACGTGCACTGGCACATGCTGATCATTTTACTGCCGATGGCGCTACCGGCGTTGATAACCAATCTCAAGTACCTGGCGTGGTTCATGACGGTCGGCAACACGTGCATGGTGCTTGGTATCGGCATCACCTACTACTACACGGTGCAAGATCTGCCGCCCGTCACCGCGAGTACCCGAGCGTGGGTGGGCAGCTGGCGTACACTACCGCTCTACTTCGGCACCGCTATCTTCGCCTTCGAAGGCATTGCGTTGGTGTTGCCATTGAAGAGTGCGATGCGCAATCCCGCCAACTTTTCGCGTTCATTCGGGGTGCTGAATGTGGGAATGACCGTGGTGACACTGCTGTTCGCCACCACCGGCTTCCTGGGCTACCTCAAGTGGGGCGACACGGTCAAGGGTAGCCTCACGCTCAACCTTCCGGACGGTGAGCTGTGCGTATCGCTATGCGCGACTGGACCGCGACTTGGTGCTCTGCTGACCGGTTGGCCTCATTTTACAGGTTGGCCCAGAGTGTCAAGCTTATGATCTCCATCGGCGTCCTGCTAGGGTACTCGCTCCAGTTCTTTGTAGCTATCCAGATAATGCTGCCCGCCGTACGACGACGGTTTGATCCGCTGCACCGGCATCCAATGCGCGTGGAGCTCACCTTCCGTATGCTGATGGTGCTGTTAACATGTACGAACCTCCTCGGCTCCATTATCGGACACTTAGATGACACGTTTTAAAACGACCGTTCGTCGGTTTTTGTTTTTCATGATTTTCTTTACGTGTAGTTCTGATCGCGGAAACTGTACCTAACCTAGGGGCCTTCATCTCGCTGATTGGAGCCTTGTGCTCCACAGCGCTTGCCCTGATTTGGCCGCCCGTCATCGAGATGACACTGCTGGCGGCTACTTCACCCGGCGAGAAGTCACAGCTTACCTGGACGCTGTGTGCCAAAAACGGGTTGATTCTTCTGATCGCTAGTGTCGGCGTTGTAACAGGCACGTACGAGAGTCTGCTGGCACTGGCTAGAAGCTTTTGAACCATCTTGCAATTACAAACTGGACCTACGTTACCACGCCGTCGCCGTCAAATATCGAGCAAGTATTCAAGTACACGAAAGCTATAGGAGGTACTTGACGTAGTACTTGGGATGTCGCTTAGGAGATTTGACAAAATACTTGTGATACTCTTAACACAGTACCATACTAATGACAAATATATTTGTATTTTCCAGAGTATCTGGGTAGCCTGGTAACCTGTGCTTTTCAGAGTACCTGGGTATGAACTTCTTTTAGCCGTTTGGCCACACTTTAGTTTGAATTGAAGCGTTGCTCGGTAAGGGCGTGTCCCAGCGATGTGAAAAGGTGGTTCTCGGAAGGAGCCAAATTTGGTTAGTAAGTGACATGTGAAAGAACTTCCCAATCAAATGATTCAATTCTTTTCCTGACCGGTTTTCCAGTACGCGAGTGGAGCGTTATCGTGCAATGAAATTTCTGTGCGTTGCCTTCTGTGGTATTGTGGCCCATCCAAAACTTCCTTCAAATGGGTCAACTGCTGTCAACTTTGGGATGAAATCACCATTTTTAAATGATTTAAACTACTTGTGTTGAGTTCAAGTTAATCCTTACTTTGTGGCGCCAAATTGGGAACCGAAACGTTTACGGTAGTACGCGCTAGACAAAACAGACAATCAGTTTCTTCTAAAAGCAATGCAATATTTCTCTACGAAACAAGCATTCAATGGCGGACGGATCATCAAACTGGTCAGCCAGTAAGCACTTGTCTTCGTAGTGTCTGAGCTTGGAATGTATTCTAAATGTTTCCCTCAATGGGCCCCTGTTTAAAGTTGCAGTGGGTTCTTTTAGGTGGGCGAGCCTGCTTGATTGCATATTTTTAAATGCACTTCGAACCGCCCATGATTTTTTTTCCGTTCAATATTCGTTATCATTTTTAGAATGGACGCAACCTACCGGTTTGTGCCTAATGGTTGCGCATCATGCGCACCACGATGGTTTCGCCACATTGTTTGGTGATCGGGGTGAGATTCGTCGTAGCGCAGTGCAAAACACTTCGGGTGTGAAAATCATCGACAACGAGCGTGTGATTGATCTGCGCGTGTTCATTTCAGTGTGCTTTCGGACACTGTGCGACGAAGATCATCTTAGCTTGAGTCCTGCGCGAAAGGCAAGGCGTTCCACGCGTCGTGCAACTAACGTTAGTGGCAAATCAACAATTGTAGGTAACTTTGTGAGCTACGATCCTTGCTAACAAGTTCGTTGTTGTCGTGTTTCGTTTATTTTTGGCGTAGCGTGTTTACGGGGGCCCGGCCCGTTACGAAATCGAGCGGTTTAGAGTGTTGTTGTGTGCGACAAAAAGCCGTTTTGCGATGGTTGTGGTATTTTGTTAATAACAAACATATTACTCGAGCGTTCTAATGTAACGTAGCATGCGCATGCTATTGACCGGTCATTAGTTTAACTATTATGTTCCTGCATAGGTAGATAGCGGAGCAAGACCCAACTATGCCCAACTATAATAGCTGGAATCAAAAGATGCAACGTTCAACCGAATTCAGCTCGAGCACATTCAAATACACCTCAATCGCCAGAGCTGGTTGGTGTGGGACTTATGACGAATCGGCATTGATACGGGCAAGCCCCGAGCCCGCTATGCTTTCTTTGGCAGCTGTGTCACGAATTGCATGTTTTGAGCACCATGCTGGCGTTCGAAGACGCACAAAGTCTGGGCTAGCCAGGTTGAAGGACGATGCATGGTGACCATCACACAATGGGCACTGCCAGCTTTGGGATTCGCGCTGCCGTAAGCGACGTTTGGACAAGAGGACGCTGTCCGAAAGGATTGGGCCAAGCTCGGTAATGGCCTCCGAGCACCGCTCGTAAAGCAGCACCACGGCACACACGGGTGTCGCGCTGATGCGCGTGTATGGGGCGAAGTGTTAGACGCATGATTGAAGTGAAACGAGCATGAAAAGCCATAAATTTCCCCCGGGGGAGAATTCATAACAATTAACCGAAACAAACGCTCGTGCTCCGCCGAGCGCCATTAGACGTAAAATGCGGAGACTTCGCCCAGCCCAGAGGATCGACCGATGCAAGCATGAGTGAGAAAAATAGAGCCGGAGGGGTCGGTGCGGGAAGGAATTGGGAGGGGGTTGTCGCAAACACGACGCGCCCTCCGAGCTGGTTTGTGAGTTTGGGATTTTTCTTTTCGTTTCACATTCAGTTGCGTTTACAGAGTTGCACAATCGGGCCCAAATCGACACAAATCGGCGAAAAATCTCGTCGCCTCGTCCGTGGTTCGTTCGTTCTTTCGTGGAAGAAAGGTAAAATTACGCGCTTTGTTTTGGGGTTTACGTGGTTTAGTGCCCTGAGATTTGAGATTGTGACCCGTGAATATTGTCCGGCCAGGCTCTATGACGTGTGTGGGCGTTACTGGAGGCGTCACTAGGACACAAGCGTCCGCTTTCGAACCCGGCAACCCACTTGCAGCACCATTGTTTATTATTTATTACCCAAGCCCGACATGCAGCACCATTGTTTATTATTCGTGCGGAGGTCCCATCAGAGATGGCGACCAAATGTCCAGCGGGTCCCATAGAGGAACCTCCCGTGATCGTCCTCAACCAACAATCACTGCCACTTTTGGATACACAGTTTTTAAGGAAGGTGGAGATGAAGGAAGGATGAAGTTCTTCCTCAACGATTTCGCCTTTCAAGGTGAAATCTGTTTGTATAGGCGATATCTATCTAGGTCATGGCTCTGTTTGGTATCTGTACTCATGGTATCATGGTAAAGATGTAGTACTGCTCAGGTGGGCTGACGCTGATGAGCAGACGCTGGCTTAACTAAAACAACACCTCGGTTAGGGGGTTAAACACTCCGAAGCCTGTGGAGCATTCTATTCTATTTTATCTATAATCACCGGTAGTTCACCTAATCTCCTTCGCGTTATTAATTATTTACTTTACTCTCTGTCTCTCTCTCTCTCTCTCGCTCTCGTTCATTGTTGCCCAACAGGGGTTCTTGGTTAGGCGGGTCTAGGGTGAGCGGATAGTGTAATCGAGTAAAAATAGGCAATCCGTCTCCCGGGCGGCGGCTCGGCTGGTTTTGGTGGGGGTTACAATAAGATGGCAGTGATCAGCCTGGGCCGGTGTGGGTGGGTGGGTCGTTTTGGGGGGGTATACATTTTTAGCGGTCAGAAAGTTAAGCGTCACAACAATAGGAACAAAACGCTGCGCTGCGGACGTTAAAAACAAACGCGTGATTTAGAATTTGAAAACAGACAAAAAATTTCATCGTGAGCAGCGTCGGCGTCTGTGGTTTTTGTGATCCGGATCGAATCGGACCCGGGATCGCAAAGAGCACATACGCGGGCCCACCGTCGAGTGAATAGAATATATCGCTCTCGGTTTGTTTATTCGACTTTCAGGGTTAAATATGAACTTGTTTCGGATGCATCGGATGCAAATTTTTGGTTTCATGGGCCCCCCCCCGCGTATCGGTCGAGCCGGCCGACGTGAGACTTTCGTCATTATGTAATTGGAAGAACCAGCGAGCGATCGATAACGATATTCGGAGTATTCAGATAGAAGTGTTCAGCGTTGGACCTGTTGATGTTGGCTGAATAGCTTTACCGCTTTTTTTTACTGCTCTTTAACGGTAGCATGCTTATTAAGCAATAGAGTTCCAATATTTAATATTGTTATTTTCTTCTTCTTTTAGCTCATCGTGGGTCAGATTTGTTGTCATCTGAAAGCGTTCGTAACGTTTTGTTTCATTGTGAGCGAATCCCAAGCGTTCATGTCCGCTAGTCTTTTATTGGGTTTCTCTTTTCTCAAAGTAAAGGCTTTCTTAGTCAAATTTAAAAACCCCAGCTGAGAGCATAAAACATTAATTTGAATAACATGGTTTCAATGCCAGCTGCCAGTGAGGCTCACGCTCATTCATAAGAAATCAATCCTTTGTATGGCGAATATTAATGGATTGAAAAGTAACAGATTTCTGAAAAATACCCAAGAAAGCTGGCTCGGTAGATTTTGGCTCGATTAGACCACCTTTGCGTTGGCTCTGGTCTTCAAATAGTAAAACAAATAGTTGCTGTAGCGCAATAAGCAATTATTTCCAAGTTTAAACCCCGCACCTGAGTTGGCTTAAAAAAGTCAAATTTCTCAAACACTCTCTGTTACTCTGTTCTACCATATTATTGAGTTCGTTTTCCTCCATTTTGTGCGGTTACTGTCGAGTTAAGGAATTCGAGTGCAGCATGAGCGCTCCGGTTGCGCATTTGGCATCCTTGCATTTCTCTGTAATCACAATGGCCGTGTTCTGTTCCAGGTCGCATAGAGCACAATTATAATGCCGGTGGCCATTTCCGTGGAGGATTATCCGGGTGCGGAAGCGTACAAGCCGCGTCCCAGCATAGTGTCGTTCGTTGGTGATGGCGGATGGGGGCTGGAAAACGGCGAGCAGCGGGCGAAAAGCTTTTGGCGTCCTTCGCTGGTCGCCGACTCTACTGGAACGACGAAGACCGTGACGATGATGGAGTTTGATGACGGCCGCTACCACATGCACCATCATCACCACCGAGAACGACCCGACCACGACTACGCCGATGACGTCATCACGGTGCAGGGCGTCCAGCCGCACCACAAGACTAGCTACCTGGAGACGATGATGCACCTGTTCAAGGGGAACATCGGCACCGGGTGCTACGCAATGGGAGACGCGTTCAAAAATGGGGGTCTCTTGTTTGGCACCATTGTCACGCTTCTGCTCGGTTTCGTGTGCGTTCACTGTCAGCACGTGCTGATCAACTGTGCGAACCTTATGCAGGACCGATGCCGGCGGGAGCGCTATGAGAAGCGCCACATGTCGCGCAATAACAGCGGCGTGTTGGTGCCGCCGCCGCCGCCGACCGAGCTATACGAGCCACCGCCGGATTTCGCCGACACCGTCGGGTTGTGTTTCCGGTACGGCCCACCGGCCACCTGTCACTGGGCCGCTACGATGCGTCGCACGGTGAACGTTTTCATCTGCGTGACCCAGCTCGGGTTCTGCTGCATCTACTTCGTGTTTATCAGCTCCAACTTTAAGCAAATCGCCGATCGGTACGGGCTGGTTTTGGACGTGCGCCTCATCATGGCGCTGCTGCTCGTGCCGGTTATCCTGACTTCGATCATCACCAAGTTGAAGTTCTTGTCGTATTGCTCTCTGGCCGCCAACGTACTCATGACGATCGGCATCGGCATCACGTTTTACTACGCGCTCAAGGATCCGCTGCCGCCGCTAGCCGAGCGTCGCCTGATAGGCAGTCCCGAGCAGCTGCCGCTTTTCTTTGGCACAGCCATCTTCGCGTTCGAGGGCATCGCCCTCGTTCTGCCACTTCAGAACGAGATGAAATACCCAACCGATTTCAGCAAACCGTTCGGCGTGCTGAACCTCGGCATGGTGCTCATCGTGTCGCTCTTCAGCACGTTCGGCTTCGTTGGTTACCTGCGCTGGGGCGACGCAGTGGAGGGCACCATGACACTCAACTTGCCCGACGGCGAACTGTAAGCGACATCCCGTTAACTCGACCTGACACGTGTTAACTTTCTGCCCCATCTTTCTCTCACTCTCTTGCAGACTGGCCGAAAGTGTGAAGCTGATGATCTCGACCGGAGTGCTGCTCGGGTTCGCTTTGCAGTTCTTCGTCGCAATTATGATCATGTGGCCGATGGTGGGATGCCGCTGGAGCTACGCCTCTCGGAACGCGGTCAGCGCCGAAATGATGTTCCGCGTAGTAATGGTGCTGCTCACCTGTTAGTATGGTTGACCTAACGTACGGCCCTCGCCATTCTAAACCATGTTTCTTTCCACCAGTTGTCATCGCCGAGTGTGTACCGAAGCTGAGCCTGTTCATTTCGCTGATTGGGGCGTTCTGCTCGTCCGCCTTAGCTCTCATTATACCGCCGATCATCGAGCTGATCGTGGAGTTCGGCGAAGTAAGCTCTCGACCTCACGCTCGTGGCTGGCTGGTGCTGAAGAACGGTTGCATCCTCCTGATCGCGCTGGTCGGCTTCGGCACCGGCACCTACGAAAGTGTATCGAAGATCATTCAAGAGTTCTAGCGACCCGCGGCATGCGCCAAGTTTTTTGTTTTTGTTTAATTTTTTATCAATTTGTGAATTTAATTTTCTTTATACGTATATCATATGATATTTTTACGTGTGATAACTTTTATTTCCTGCTTAGTAACCTTTGCAAAAAGGCGCATAACTTTAAATATAGTTAAGGTAGGATAAACATACGCGAATTAATCAGAAGCTGCTGTGGCTGTGAGTGCTCAACGTCGCGAACGATGTCATCCATCGACAATAATCATTTTCCGTCGGCCAGGGCAGTCTAAGAATGCGCTATAGATGCAGCATTCCTTTGTTAGTGAATCAATTTATATGTTTTATATGTTGAACCAGTGGCATCTCGTATTTAGTTAAATCGAACCCTTACAATCTCATAAATAATCGACTCTGGCAGGTTTACGATGTGCGCGAACTTAACCTGAATCTTATTCAGAGTATGCAAATAGCTTTAGGCATTTGAATCTATCGTAGCAACATAAAAACCAAACGCCGACATAAAAGAAGCGAAAAAAAGTGGCACCGTCCATAAGCATTTGTATCCCGAATAACCAGGCGCGGTAACATTTCTTCCACCGTGCGGGAGCCTCGCCCAGGATGTAAGATTCTAATAACTGCACTATGCTCCCAACGTGGAGCGCAGCAAATTTGATTTGATGCGGGAGCCTAACTATGTTGGTAAAGGATCTTTCAATCCTTTCGATGCCGCTCTCTGATAAAACCGCCAGTGTCAGAAGCCAAGTCAGAACCCAATGTTGGCTGCGACATGAACTGAGATCATCAAACTGACCATGGCTCCGCTAGCAAGGTAGAGACTGTACAGCGACTGTGAATGAGATCCATATTTTCTTTTCAATTAATTTAGAATCTTGTATACTGTTATTCAATAATAAGTTACTTCAGCTCTTCCATTATATCATCCTTCGTAACACATGGGCTGAAGTGTCCTGGGCCTATGAAAGAAAAGGTGTTTTCTATTTGTTCAAAATTGGCTTTATTCATCTGAGTAGTCTCCATCAGCAGTCACACAATCATTCCAGGGCCAATATAACATTTCAATACCACTTGACCAATACCACCGGTGTTGACCGAATGAACGAATGGATCCGACCCGTGCGGTAATGGCGTCTGGCGTCCTAAAGAGGCACACAGCACGCACTTTCTTTTAATTGTCCGCCCAAGAGAAATCTTTTAGTAAAGAAACGGCCTGACCCGCCTGCCAGATTCGACTGACTAAAGAAAAAGGCGCCACCAGCTCATATGCTCAAGTCGCGGTAACTAGCCGCTAGGCAAACCCTACGACATGAGCGAGGAGTGCTGCGCGCGCTGGACAGGAAAAAATCAGCGCACGCGCTCAACACGGGATATAGTAAAGACAGCTCGCACAGCCCAGGCTGCCACACCATCCAGCCAAACGATGGACAACCTGATGCTGATTAGCCTGCCTTCACCTTCGTCCCAACGACAAGTCCCGTCCCGCCCACTAGAAGCATAAATGCTTCAAATGGTGGAGGGGGTCATCCAACCTCATCGGATGCCTTGTCTCTCCAACCATTCTCCGGAAGGACCGATCAGGCGATGTGTACTCGACACAAACCATGAGTATTGAGCACCCTGCCCACCACAGGCGGGGTACTACTGCGTTCAACTGGCCAAACCTCAGGTTGCAACAAGGCATCGCCCTCTCGATCACTTGACCACTTTGCGCAGCTACTAGGACGCAATTGGTCACTTCTAGCTCAACAGATGTTCTGTTGGCTCCGGGACTTAAGGTATCGTCCCACCTCATTGAACCTCTAGCACTTAGTTCGTACAGGCCGTGTACTATCCAGGGACCACCACATGGAGGCGTCTAGTAGGCATTGCCACGCTCTAAGGTACGGTTAGACCTGATTGCAGCTTTGGTAACCTACAGCCAACCTGACGGAAGGCTGCACAGTCTCCCCGCCCAAGGGGACCCCGCACACAGCACGCACGGGTGTCGCGTTGATACGCGTGAATGGTGAAACAAATGCTCGTGCTTTGGCATCATGAAATGCAGACGCCTCAGTATGCGAGGATCGAACGATAGAAGAACTAGTGAGAGAAACAAAGCGAAAAGAAAATGCATGCGGGGGGAAGGGCGACGATGTAGTAAACAAAGCCAAACACAAACATTATTGAACAGCAGTATACAAGTCTCTAAATCCTTATCCTTAATTCAAAAGAAAGTATGGATTTCATTCAAACTACAGTCGCTACCTTGCTAGCGGAGACATGGCCAATTTGATGATCTTGGTTCATGTCTTAGCCAACATTGGTTCCTGACTTGGCTTCGGACACTGCCGGTTTTATCAGAGAGCGATTTCGAAAGGATTGAAAGATCTTTTGCCAGCATAAATAGGCTGCAGGCTCCCGCACGGTGCAAGAAATGTTACCGCACCTGGCATCTTCAATGGTGTATAGCTGTCCGATTAATTTAGTCAACAGATTTAAGACATATGATTAATAAAAACGGCTTAGTTTGTTCTCGGGGTCAGTATCGGGATTCAATTTGGCAAGAACGTTCTCTTACCTGTTGTAAAGAATCAAATAAATCTCTCTTATCATCACATTCGTCAACTGTTTAGTTTATTGATAATGTTTGCCTTTATTTGTTCGATTCGTAATACAAATGTTTATGGATGGTTTCAGTTTCTATTTCGCATCTTATATGTCGGTTGGTGTCGGTTTGGTTTTTATGTTGGTTCGATAGGATCAAATGCTTAAAGCTATTAGGATACTCTGAATGAGATTCTAAAAAAATTCGCTCACAATTTTAGACATGCAGAGTGCCTGTTGTAAAGAATCAAATTAATCTCTCTTATCATCACATTCGTTACCAACTTAGCTTATTGATACTTTTTGCCTCTATTTGTTCGATTAATTTTGATTGTTTTGTTCGATGTAATACAAATGTTTATGGATGGTTTCAGTTTCTATTTCGCTTCTTATATGTCGGCGTTTGGTTTTTATGTTGGTTCGATAGGAACAAATGCTTAAAGCTATTAGGATACTCTGAATGAGATTCTAAATAAATTCGCGCAAATCGTAAACATGCCAGAGTGGATTATTTATGAGATTTTAAGGTACGTACGTATCTGACTAAGTACGAAATGACACTGGTTCCACATATAGCACATAAACTGATAGCCTAATAAAGGAACTGAGACTGGACTGGATGGGCCTTGCTGATGGTAAATGATTATTGTCGATGAATGACACCATTCGCGACGTTAAACACTCACAGCCACAGCATCTTTGGGTAATTTCGCGTATCCTTATCCTACCTTAACTATATCTAAAGTTATACGCCTTTACGCAAAGGCTATTGAGCAGCAAATAAAAGTTATCAAAAAATATAATATATGTATGAAGACAATTAATTCGACTTCAATGCCTCTCCTGCACTCTTCCATTCTCGTCTCCTAGATTCCTTTCATGGTGGTGGTTTAGAATCTCTTTCTTCCTTTTCCTTTCCTTAATCCTCATCCGTATCCTTATTAGTCTGAAGAAATTAATTTTTCTCTTTTTCTTCCTCTGTTAAGCCTGAACGGCGAACATTTTTTGTAAATAAATAATAATAATAATTAAATTCAGAGAAATGCAGTATTAAACTGATAATAAATTGAGCAAAAATTAAAACAAATCATGGCGCATGCCGCGGGTCGCTAGAACTCTTGAATTATCTGCGACACACTTACGTAGGTGCCTGTGCCGAAGCCGACCAGCGCGATGAAGAGGATGCATCCGTTCTTCACCAACAGTAAGCCACGAGTCTGGGGTCGAGAGTTACCTTCGCCGAACTCCACGATCAGCTCGATCAACATCGGTATAGTAAGGCCCAACGTGGACGAGCAGAACGCCCCAATCAACGAAATAAATAGGTCCAGCTTCGGCACACACTCGGCGATGACAACTGGTGGAAAGAAACATGGTTTAGAAACATGGCGGTAGTGCGTACGAGGGCCGTAGGTTAGGTCAACCATACTAACAGGTGAGCAGCACCATTCCAACGCGGAACATTATCTCAGCGCTGACAAAGTGCCGTGTGGCGTAGCTCCAGTGGCGTCCCACCGTCGGCCACACGACCGTGATAGCGACGAAGAACTGCAGCGCAAAACCGAGCAGCACTCCGGTCGATATCATCACCTTCACACTTACGGCCAGTCTGCAAGAGAGTGAGAGAAAGATGGGGCAGAAAGTTAACACAGGTGTCAGGTTGAGGTAATGGGATGTCGCTTACAGTTCGTCGTCGGGCAAGTTAAGCGTCATGGTGCCCTCCACTGCGTCGCCCCAGCGCAGGTACCCAACGAAGCCGAGCACGATGTAGAGCAACACGATGAACACCATGCCGACGTTTAGCACGCCGAACGTTTTGCTGAAATCGGCTGGGGACCTCATCTCATTCTGGAGCGGCAGGACGAGGGCGATGCCCTCGAACGCGAAGATGGCAGTGCCGTAGAAAAGCGGCAGCTGCTCGGGACTCCCCATCAGGCTACGCTCGGCTAGCGACGGCAGCGGATCCTTGAGCGCGTAATAAAACGTGATACCGATGCCGATCGTCATGAGTACGTTGGCTGCCAAAGAGCAATACGACAAGTACTTCAGCTTTCTGATGATGGACGTCAGCACGACCGGGACGAACAGCAGCGCCATGATCTGGTGCTCGCCCAGAACCAGATCGTATTGCTCGGCGATCTGCCTCAGGTGAGACCTCATGAAGATAACGTACACTCCGCAGAATCCGAGCTGAGACACACAGATAAGCACATTGATGGCGCGGCGCATGGGGGTGGCCCAGCGACGGGTCGCACGTGGTCCGTACCGGAAGCACAGCCCGACGGTCTCGGCGAAATCCAGCGGTGTCGCATCTAGCTCGGGCGGCGGCGTCTGCATCACGCTGCTATTGTTGAGCATCACGTGGAGCTGCTCAATGCGCTCTCGCCGGCGCCGGTCCTGCATAAGGTTCGCGCATTCGATCAGCACGTGCTGACAGTGAACGCACAAGAAACCGAGCAGAAGCGTGACAATGGTGCCAAACAAGAGGCCCCCATTTTTGAACGCGTAGCCCATCGCGTAACATCCGGTGCCGATGTTCCCTTTGAACAGGTGCATCATCGTCTCCAGGTAGCTAGTCTTGTGGCGCGGCTGGACGTCCTCGTCCTCGGGTCCGCCGCACTGGAGCTGGTGCGGCGGGCCGCCCTGCACCGTGATTTCGTCGGCATTAGCGGCAAGTTCGCGCTGGGGATGGAGCGGCAGCAGGGGCTGCACAATGATGGCGACATTATCCCAGTTCCGGATGGGACGTTCGCGTGGGTGACGGAACGGCTGCACGCCATGCACCGCGAAGACGCTATTGACGAAATCATAATCCGGGCGTTCCTGCTGGGGACGGTGCTGCGGGACGTCCTGCACCACGTAGTCCCGCCGGGGATGGAGCGGCGGCACCGCGATGACGGCATTGACGTAATTTTGATCCT